>NC_133979.1:2127500-2430000 GCF_047716275.1 Strix uralensis | reverse complement strand
TGCTGCTTCCTCACTTGCTGCTCTGAAGTACCGTGGAAGTGCCACGGAGAATTATGCAGCTTTGTTCATCATCTTTCCTTTCGCTTTTCCGGGCGCTCAGCAGCCCCTCCATTTGCCCAGCGCTGCCAGCTTTGTGTCCCAGACCTTCCTGTTCTTCCCCAACCACCCCTGTACTTCCTTCCACCTCACATGGAGGCCTCTCCTTATTCAACATTCAAATCCTTGCTCAAGAGTCTGACTTATCCATCAGGAAGCTTATAACAGATTAGCTGACTAATTGTCTCTGCCAACAGTAGTCTTGTTTAAAAAGTCATTGCAATCAACTGTTTTGAATTTCTGTATCTGAAAGGGATAGCCGTGGATAAATTTGTAAAATCCTTCCTAAAATGGCAATTTTAAGCGCCGACAAGTTGGGATGATTTGTTTTACCCAAACAACCCTGCCCGGGAGTGATGCACATGGTACAAGCTGTCCCAGCATGGATGTGGGTAGTTCTTACACGTTGAGCAAAAGAGTGACAAAATGATGTGTAGAGACACCTTTATTTGTTTAAATTACATGCCTGTTATGCAGCAAAAAAAGCATGTAAGTCTTTACACTAGTTCCATCAGTAAATGAAATTGTATAATTATGGCAGTAGGATAAATATAGCTTTAGCAGATGGAAAAAACTTATCAGAAAGGCGTAGAACAAATGACGATGTGGAAGAACTCCCCGAAACTTGAAGGCTCTTGCAAACGAATGTGTGGCTACATATATTAAATACTGCTTCTGAACCAACAGGATATTAATCTGATGTTATTGCTCATGCTCTGGTGTTTTTTTCCCCCTGTATTTCCCTTAGTTTAGAGAATTAAAATAATTTGTCAGCTTCACTTTCAGATTCTTGCTGCTGCAGTGTTTTGGTTTCAGGCAATGCAGAGGAATGGTTATTTAGCTGGTTTAGGTAAAACATTTTTGCTGAATTTCTTTAATTACGAAAATAGTTTTCAGCTTTAAAGACTTGCTTTTACAAAAAAAGGAAAAGAAGTTGATAGTATCATGCTGCTCGCTCAAAACATGCGTGAAAGGCCTTTTCTGTTTCTCTTTTCTGTTAGTGCTGTTCCGTGAGTGTAAAGTGCCATTGGTTCAGTCGTCTGTAAGCCCTACGTGCCATTATATCTTTAAGAGTATATCCCTTATTCAGGTTAACGTATTAAAGAGAGTATGGGCCATGATACAGAGAAGGTAAGTTAAGAACCTTTTTCCTGGTCATACAATATAAGAACAAGTAGGCATGCAGTGAAATTGAAAAATTCAAGAAGCTGTTAATTTTATCTTTTTTATTAGATATATAGACTGAGAGACTATTTGCCAGAGCGTTCCTGAAGCACAGAACTTGGCTAGATCCAAAATAATGTCTGTAAATCACAGAAGTATCCAGAAGCATGAAAAACTTTGCAAATACTAAAAAGACAATTTTGGAGAGCTGTAGAAAAGATGTAAATGTTTATCCTTCATAGTTTAAGCCAGTCTCTGAGAAATAAGGCTTGGAGGAAACTTTCTAGGAGAGCAGATTATTCTACGTCTGCCTACTGTGGAATTTCTTGCACTTTCTGTTGAAGCATCTGGCATTACTGTCAGTGATGAGAAAATAGATTAGTGGATGGTGATGGATTAGATCTGTGGCTATTCAGATGCTTAAAAAGTGTAATTCTGTAAATGCACATGTGCACTCTGAGTTTGGCGCTTTCTCATGCTTGTGCGTTTAACAATGTGCTTTGTTTATTTTATTAATGTCGGGGAAGAAGATACAGAAAATTCCCCTGTAGTTGTCTTTGCTTCTCCCTTTTCCTTCTGTCTGTGTGGGTTTTCTATGTGTGTGGTTTGTGGGATTTTTTTCCTCCCCTCCATCCATCTCTCTTTCCTGAATGTTCTCTCCTCTTTGGAAGCCAAGCAAAGAGTGTTATATATATTTTTGCTAATGAGCAATGAGGAGGCAAGTGGAACCAAAAGCTACATCATGGGCTGGATAGTGCTTTGTGCATGTGATGGTGTTTGACTGCCTCCTTCGATCTACGCCTTCTTCTTCACCTGCCGAGAGGTGGCCAGCAGGCAGAGAGAGGGGAGGGAAGGAGTCCTGCTATAGGGGCAGACGTTATCAGGTGTGGGGAGGTCACTCATCATACATTTCCATGAGGGAAGCCAGGGTTGCTTAGTGTCGGTGACAAAGCCATAAATAAAGCCATGAAACAAGGCTATGACAAACCAAGACGTAGGATCGGGAGGGGTCTGTGCAAGTTCAGGGCCTGGAAGAAGTAAGGACAGTCTTGGTGGTACTGAAAATGTAGGTTGGGAATTGGGACGGTGTAGACCAAAGGTATTGTATAGACTGAGTTATTTTATATAGGAAAATTTGGAATATTTGGGATAGAATTATGTAGCTCGGTACTTCATGGGCTGAACATCTTCATTGTTAAAGAGTTGAGAGATGGGTATGAGTTGGTGCTAGCACAAACAAAGGCTTTATGATGAGCTGTGGGACAGTGAGATGAGGCTGGATTGGATTTGGTGTTTGGGCTCAGGATGACGTGTGTGGGTGATACGGAGTTACTGTTGATTTATGTGAAGTTACAGTAGATTCTGGTGCGGTGGAAGTAGCTGAGAGTTCAGTGCAACATGGCATAAGAAGCCATGGGAAAAGGGATGCGATCTGTCACGAGTTTAGGTGGTTTTCACCATGTGTAGAAATGCTACATATAGTAGTATGACAAAAATTAGGGTTAGGGGTTGGCAAGCTGTTTTCCTGAGGACTGTAGGTAGTTTGATGAAATGCCAGTACTTCAGTGTATGATGTACTTTATCATATTTTAGGTTAGTTTCTGATAACAGAAAAGCAGTGGAAGCCACCAGGATCCTTTGCAATGCATCAGAGAAGTTGGGGTGACTGATGCTCTCCTTGTTTCTGGGAGTGTTGTCAGTGATGCCTAGAAGAGGGTGGAAAACCTCCTCAGCGGTTTTGCATTACACTGAAGTTCTAGGCTGCGTTTCAATGGGAGCACGAGAATGCAAATTATTAGATGACATTTTTGAGAAATACTTTGTTATTTGCTGAAATACACTTCATTTGCAAACAGCTGCCTGTTGAGAACATTAAACTGACCTGACTTAGCTCCTGAACAGTTAATATGTACTCATTTGCTCTCCAATTATTTGCAGCACAGTTCATAATACCCTACTTTTGACCTGATTCTAGGCAGCAGATTTTGCAAGGAATCATGGCTATTTGTGGTAAAATGTATGCCTTACAAGCATGAAGTGTTAGTGAGCAGCACGGAACTAGAATGACTATGGTTAAAACATAACAGGTAATCAAAGGTTGACTAAAAGGGTAACCAAGCAGCAGGTACGAATACTTTTTTTATCAAATACTTTTCAGCTTGCACGAACTAGGACAGGGATTGTTTGTGTGATGTTTGCAATGAAAGAAGGATTTTTCACAAGGTATTCAAGGAGTATCTTATAAAACAATGCACAGAGCAGAAGCTCTGTTCTACAAGTGAAGAAGTAGGAAGAGAGAGATGGGGGAAGAGAGATCATCTAAAATAAATTCAAGGAAACAGTGTGGTCTTGAAGACTCCAGAGAGCTGGGCAAGCATGTCAGTGTGGGGAGCAGCAAAGAAGCTGGTGCCATAAGGTGGCTTTGTAAGTCATGTCTGGAAGAGAAGTCATCTCTGCTCTCCTAAACCCCGCAGAAAACCCGACCTGTTGGCAATGTTTTAGAGACAATATTCTGCTGTGGTGGTTATGTGTTTTTTACAGACAAAGGTACCTCAAGGAAGCTGCAAAAGATAGCTAGAGTGAGAGCTTAACGGCAGGATTTTCTCCTCAGTATTCTTTTAGATGTTTTTCTTTTATAACAGTGTTTCTAAACTTGTAAACAAGAAGTTGACCCTTCCCTTTGCTAGAATAAATAACCATGGTATTTTCATTTTTGTTTTTGCCTCGGGTCCTGGGTGAACTCAGGTGCCACTGACACACACACAAGAAACAGTGTTTCTTCTGGAAACTAATCCAAATAAAGTGACTGTCTGCATCATGTAAGAAGTCTGGGCGTTGTTGGAGCTGCAGTGTTTTTTCACTGACTTGTAAGAATCAGTTTGGGGATGTAAACTATGAAATGTCAAGAAAAAAGGGAGAAGTTTCCGTTGATGGGGGAGAACCTTCTCTAACCTTTTTGTTGCTATACAAAGCTTAACATCTGAGTCATGCAGTGAGTCTGTGCCTGCAAGATGGTCACCAAGTGAAAAATTACTTCAGAGCATTGGTTGAAGGAACAGTACTATGCTCAGAAAAATGCGTTCTTGCAATTGATTTTTGTTTCATTCATGCTTTTGTAATTCAGTAGTTGCTTGAGAAAGCAATAGACTGCATACCACTTGAATAAACAGTACCAAAAAAATCTGAAATTGCCAGACCACTTGTTAAATGTGAAAGATAAATCTGGAGTGGAGCTCCTTGCAACAGGGATACTTTCAAGAGTGCTTATAAATAGTGAAAAAAGGAACTTCAGGAAGAGAGGAATCCAAAATGATTAATCCTCAGTAGTAACCATTTCTGAAACTACACGCCCAAATAAGAAACAGAAAATGATCCAACCTCAGAAGAGCTCTTGAGAAGAAAATAAGTATAAAACATATGGAAACCTTCAGGGTGAAGCTGCTCTGTTTGATGGGATTCTGTTCAAAGAAAATCATATTCTCAGGATGCACAGTGTGCTCGGGAATACTAATCATGAATCTCACAGTGCCTGTGTGTGGTGCAAGAGCTAAACCCACTACTGCCTATTTTGGTCATGCCACTTGAAGAAAAGGTGTCCATGTATAACATTTGCAGTCACTGTAGGCATCAGCTTGGAAAATTGTCACTGAAATAGCACAAGATTCTCCACTTTTCATCTGAGAACGGCTAGTGGTGTTTTGGGTTCACGATAACACTAGCCGTTTTTGGGCGGGAGACAACATTTAGAAGCGGGGTGGTGTTATTTTTGGGAGCTTGGATTCGGATCACTGCTTCTTCCAGAAGTGTCCTCTTCCCACTGGAGAAAATTCTCAGGGGATCTAGGGTATGTCTTTGGGGATCCTCAAAGGAGAGCAGGAAACTTGTCCCAGCATTGTCATCCTTGGAAGTTGTAGAGGCTTCTCCAGGGAGCCTTAGTGGTGAGGTGCAGTGCGAGAAGAGCAGAGTTGGATGTTCAGATTGGGTGTAGCGGCATCCTTGCCTGCTAACCCTGAGGATTTAATGACAGATTCTTGCTTGAGACAACCCCAAAAGAGGTACATCATCAAGAAGCTCTAGGCAAACGGTCTACTGCTTTCTTAACAATTAATATTGTGCCGTAATAGTTCTTAGAATACCCTTCCCTCCTGTTTTTTCCCGGGTATGCAGGGCTGGGAGACATGAATATGCCTCAGTTGGTTTGGGTTTTTTTGTAGTTTTTTTTCCTTTCTTTTCTCTGTCTCAATTTTGCATTTCCTTTCTGGAATTCATGCAGAAATGTCTGTTATAACCTCTCTTCGCTGCACTTTCCTAATGAATTACATATATATGTAACTTACAGACCTTTGGACGAAAACCATTAACAAAAGAGAAATACTTGGATGAGCAGGATGATGAGAAGCCTGGCGCTTTTATGAAGCTGGTGATCTTCCTTTCCCATTCTGAGCTTTTCATTTGCTTTCAGCATATGCATAATGTTTTGGTATCCTGAAATCCCCCGCCTATACTGTTAAAGGTTTGATGTGTTGCTTGCCATGTGTCCAAGATTTCCCCCGTTCTGTAGGTGAATTGAGAGTGTGTGCTTTTTCGCGTTTTTCATTCATTTTTATTCATTTCTGTAATTTTTGGAGGAGCCACGGGACCATTTTTTTTTTTTTTTCCCCCCAAGCTGCTGGTGGGTCACTGATGAATCAAGTCAAATATAAATTAAGGACTTTAAATGCCTTTTCTCAGAAAGGCAAGAACAAGACAGTGTTCAAATGAGGTCAGGCATAACAACTGTAAAAATAAATGCTTGTTTACCTAATGCTTAGTTTTCTTCTGGAGCCTACTGGCATATTCACAGAAAAACATTTTTTCTTAAAGAAGGAGAAATAATCTGGTCACAGAGAAGTAGCTAACTAGAAGAAAGTAGAAAGATACATTCTTTAGCATCTTGCCTTGTTTCTTAATCATCCACTGTCAGTGTAAAAAATACTTCATACAAGTACTAGTCTACAAGACTCGTACTGTTCTGGTGCAAGACTCCTGTCATGTAATGTAGTTGTAATTAAATTAATTCTGCAATTCAGTTATGTGTAGTAAAAGTTAGAAAGTACTTGGTAAGCAGAAGATAAAGTACTTTTTTAGACTCATGTAAAAATACAGAAGCTTTACGGTAAAAAATAGTAACTTAGCTCCAAGCAAACTCCTGTTGACTTTGTGCACATCTATAGAAAGCTTTGGTGCATTTTGCTGGATTAAATACTGCTTCTCTTCCTTGACAGGAGGTATTACTGTTGTGGAGTTTGCTTGTTGCTGTTATTACCAGGAGGAATTGATGCTAGCTGCATTTTTTTTTTGAGAGCATTGTTCTATGTATAAAACAAGGAACAAGCAGGAGCCATCTTCAAACTCCTCTCCATGGAATGGCTTATGCTTCCACAGGCCTTTTCTCCAGCAGAAATGCACGGGCTCCTCTTCTGCTTCACCTTAGGGCTGTGGTAGTGATGTTCCTCCTGTAGCACTCATCTTTTAGGAAACTCTTTTTCTATGAATGCGTCAGAGACAGCATTTGCAATTGGCCCCCAAGGAAAAAATGCCCTTCTCCCTTCCCACAATTCACTGTATGATTACACTGCAACATGGTGTAATCCCTGGAGTAGTTATTGCTATTGCTTTTTCCATTTTCCTCTGTGGAGATGTCTTAATTGTTCCTTTATTTGGTAGGTCTTGTGCCTGTCTAATGGACCAGCTGCACGTTGGTAGGCACCAGCACTTGCTTTCCAGTATAACAATGTAAAACCAGTAAGGAAACGGTGAACTGAAATAGGTGCCTCTACATCAGAGTTGCAGTGTTGGGTCCAGGCTCAGCTTTTTAAAGCTTGTTTGCATGGAGTAGGCTGGGCAGTCACAGAGCTTGGAATTTGTTTTTTCACCACTCTTTTGACGAGGTGGAGCCCAGCCAGGTAAAAAGAGCGGCTCGATTCGGCAATGCAAGGGGGCAGTTGCTGCACGGAGACGCCTGTACGGCAGCTGTGGCTCGCCACTGCCCGTAGCGCTGTTGAACCTCTGTTCCATACCTTATAGTGCGCTGAGCAGTGCAGGGGATCCTCCCAGTCTGCAAATTAGCCGTGGATTTGGGAAAACACAAATGGTAGTTATAAAACCATCTTAAGATCTACCTGCTCCTTCCCAGAGCCATGGCAGTCCCATCTCCCGCACTTCATGAGAAATACATATGCATTTGGTGATTATTCCCATCACTGCGCCACAGTGCTTTTAATCCAGAGCACATTTGTTCTCTTTCTACATTTGTACCAGTTCCTTTGTGGTTGTATAAAACAGATTATGCTTTTCAGCAAACCAAACCTATTTGGGGTTTCATTGTTGATACTGTGTCTTTGGGAGCAAAAAAGCTGCACCTGAATTAATGCTGTGAGGTGCAGTCATGTGGCAGGCACAGCTGCTTCATACTGGTTTTTACTTCAGACATCTACTTTGGTTATTATTTTTTTGAAGTATGGTTACAATGATAGGTTTTAAAAGGGTACTTGTAGGTGTCTAACAACTGTACTTTATAATCAGAGTAATTAAATTCATAGAAATTAGTCGTTTGAAATTAAAAAAAATTGCAAGCAGCAGAAAATTGTTCCCCCTGTGTTCTTGTATTTATCACTGCATACTTGGTGACTAAAATGTAGTGCATGTTGTTACACTGTAAATATCAACAACTATTATTATCGTTTTCATGGGGTTTTTTGATTTAAAATATCTGGAGAAGATTTTTTTTTTTACCCTTTTGCAAGTCTGTAGGCTCAGATCATCTTTCCTTTTTCTGCAGAGGAGGGTGAAAGGAGTGTTCTCCATATGTCTGTGGGGTTAAAATTATCCCGAGCGCTGTGTGGCTATGGTTCTGCAGATGAGTTCAGTTCTGCACTGTACAGCTAAAATGGATAAATCTAAATGGAGAAAGTAGGGGGAATGCTTCATTCCTGAGACTTCCAGGTTCTTCATTGCACCCACGTGTCCCCATACTTAGGGTTTGGCCCTTTGAAGTAGGACTTCTTTAAGTAAGCAGTAGACATTTTTGCAAAAATAACTGTATAAGGTGATACTGTAATTTTCATGTATTAACTCTCTTGAGTATCTGCCAAAACCTCTGTCAGAGAGACCTGCAGTCATTTGTAGGGATACACAGGCTGTCTCCCAAGCCAGGTTAACTCGGCTGGGTGCCGAGAAGCCTCTGCGTGTGGGAGGGAGCAGCGTGGTGGTTCCCCTTGCTGCAAGCTGTGGAGGAAGGACATAGCCAGCAGCTAACGTCTGCCGCTGGATGGACGTACAGCAATGTATACTGAACACTGACATGCTGCAAGTGCCCCTCTGCAGCTCTTGACTTAGTGATTTTCAGTCTTTCCCAGCCTGCTGCCCTCAAAACGGCTGGCAGTCGTCTTGTGGCATGCCAGGGTCCCCACCATCCTTGGGAATTGGAAGGGATTTGGGGTTTGGAGCCTTCCTACATTAATTAAATGCTGTGCAGGTCTCAAGTGACAGGAGGTCAGTGCTGTTTAAGCCCCGCATGAACGGAGCAGGCAAGCGTCCTCCTTCCCTGCCCGCCTCGTGCAGCCAGGCTGAGGAAACTTGCCCGTCCTCCCCATCGGGGCGCTGCCAAGGGAAGCGAAGTCTTTGCTTTTCTCCTCTGTTTCTGTGCTGTTGGGTAGAGGTGGCACTTCAGATCTCTGTCTCCAAAGCCGAGACAAGTGAAAATGAAGGAGGCTAATTCTGCACACTGTGATGCTGCTGGATCTTGGGATTTGCCTTGAGTTTCTTGCATTTTCCTGCCATTTCCAGCAGCAGCGGTCTGCCTGCTCATACCCTGAGGCTGTGAAATGTAGACCTAATAAATTAGATTCTGACTGCTTCTTTGCTTGGGCTCTCAGTAGTTCTGTTTGTAAAGTGCTCAGTCTTTCTCTTCTGGGATGTATTATAAATGCCACTTTCAGCCAGGTTACAAGCTGTTCTGTGTGCCGTGTTTACTGTAGAAAAACAGCTGAGGATACATCTTTTGCAGATTTATTTTGGGCATCTTATTTGGATTCAGGAAAAAACCATTTCCTTCTATTCTGAGTTCTCAAAGGAAGGAATATGAGCATTTCCTTATCTCAGTGGAATGAGATTTATGGGGGGAGCACCTGAGTGTTGGAGCGAGTTAGGAATGTAAAAAAGCCTTTTGAAGGGGGAAGAGAAGCTATCATATAGTGCCTCCCCCAAAATCTTGTATGAACAGATTAAACTGAATGTAATTAATAACATCAAGAAGAAATCCATTAAGTTGTTATAGTAACTGGGGAGCTATGGTTTAAAATGTATGATCTGAGTGACTCAGCTCTGGGGGAAGGGATCTGAAAGCCCACAGATGGAGAGCTAGCAGCATCCTTTTCCCTGCTCTCTTCTCCGTTCGTGCCCCGGGAAGCTCCGCTATAGGCACATTGCATAGTTAAGGCTCTCACCAAATCCTGAGCTTATTTGTCAGCAGGAAGGACAAGTTGATTCTATCCACTCCATCTGCTGCAAAAAAGCATGTGGTTTTCCTGTGGTATATCTGCATGCTGATTAATGCTGTCTCTGCAGTACGTCTGGTGATCCTTGAAGAAAGTTGGCAAAACTCGCCCAAAATAAGTGGTAGTGGTTGTAGTGCTAGGTCTGTCTGAGAGGCTCTTTCCTAATGGGTAATTAGGAATCTGGGGGTTCTTGTGTCCTGCAGAGCAGCACTACCTCATTTCTGGGGGTCCCCTGGAAGAAGGATATCTACTGAGGTTTCAAAAAGGGAATTTGTTTCCTATAACTTACTTGGGATCTTATGGATATAGAAGGAAGTACTTTACTTTTGTTGACCTTGTTAAAAAATACTTGTGTAGAGTGAATATGGGAAAGGATTGTTTTATTTGCATATCTGTGTATTTTCATTATTTGCACTCTGTTTTCTCGGGGCGCAGCTGCTACCAGAGCAGTACCTAAACATTTCCCTGGTTCTCAGCAAGTGTTTGTGTCAGGTAATGGCAGGGATGTCTGAAGAGCAGAGTGCAGAAATCTGGGATGCTTCTTTTAGCCTGGTGGGAAGATGTTTTTTGCTGCTGTAATCTGGCTAGTTCTTAGTATGTGATTCTGTATCCAGAATTAATAATAAACCTTTGAAATAGCAAAGGCTTGCTATTTCATCAAGTAATTGTCATGACTGTGTGTAGCTTCTGCCTTAGGAACAATGAAGTTTTTGTTGAGCAATTAACTGCATAATGGCAAGCTCTAAGCCTACAAGTAATTTGGTAATGTAATGGTCTATGGTGATCTTAAAATATTTAGACAATATATAGTGATTTGTTGCATCTGTTCAGTTAAAAATGAGTATTTAAACGGCTTGTCACTTATAAGAATTTGGATTTATTAAAAAAAAACAGAGGTGAGAGGCTGACTGTGTTCGACAACCTGTGTAGACTTATTGGTATGCATTTGGTCTGATTTATCAGCTGGCCTAGGGTTTGAGTTACTTCAGGTTTATGTGGAATTCATGTGCTGTAGGTAGACATTAATTTCTGATGAAATGTAAGGGTATCCAAATATTTAATTTCTGATCCAAACTTAACATTTTGTCTATCAGCAATTGAGGTTAAAAGTAATCAGGCTCCATTTAGTCAATAGAAATGTGTATTCATACAGGATAGATGCATGTATATTTAATTGCACAAAAATTGCAGGTGAGTATGTGGTCGTACTAAAGGCCCCAAGGAAATACTCTGTTACTTGTGTAACGTGGGATTCTTTGATCTGCTCTCTACTGGGCTGACAGGAACAAGGTGAAAAGCTGATACTTTATTTTTTTTTTTAAATCGTTATATTATCCGAACTGTAAGAAAGATGTTGAGATGTTGCTTTAAGTTTTGCAGGGAGAATAATCCCTGCTGTAAAATCCATCTAGTAATTTAATAGTGCTGTTTTACTACAGGAATACAGGTGCCCTTCAGCTTTTCAGTAAGGTAATCCTGAAAGATGAGAGTTTTAAAACTGTACTGTTTACGCATTGGGGATTCATGTAGCTGGGTGGTAATTTAATGATTCAGTAGGGCCATAGTAAGTCGTATATCCTCTTAATCTCCTATCTGTCTCTGAAAATCCTTACCTTTATTTTTGTACAGCGATTTATAGAAATGAAAGAAAACATGCAAATAGCTCTAAGTCAGTTTTCTTAACTGACCCAGAATTCTGTTACCTGAGAGTGCTGTGGAAAGCCCCTGGCTGTCTAGTGACACTCTAAAAAGTTGGTGGGTTTGAAGATTTTTTTTTTCCATGCTAGAGAGCTGAGTCTAGAGGACAGGTACAGTGAGGGGCATGTTACTGTGGCCGTCACGTTGTTGCGTGGCTGAAGCCAGACTGTAGTAGCTCCATGCAGAGGCATCGTGTCCGCACGCAGCCACTGGACCATCCGGGCAGCCTCCGCAAGCTCCTCTGATGCTCCGGGCTGCCTTCCAGGGGGATCTTTGTCCTCGAGAGCAGCAGCAAGGCCAGGTCTCCAGCATGTGGTCTTGCTCATGGGACAAGAATATAGGATGGGCAGGATGGCTTTTGTCTTGAAAGCTGGCATTTCTTCTGCCAGAGAAAGGAGCACGGTTTTTGTCCGAGTAAAGCACATCATAAGAACAACACGGAAAACCTTGCAGAAATGTTAGGCCACTCTTGTGACTTAAAGCATTTTGTAGGCTGATGTCTTGTGACATAAAAAGTTCATTTCGTGTCACATCATGCTGTTGTTCTGACTTTTTTCATTGGAACAAGCGAAAGCATCATATTCTTCTGCTGTAACCTGAGGTCAGTTTGAAAGAATACTGTACTGTTAGTACCTAAATACTTTATTTCTGGAGAAAAGATACATGATGTAGTACTTAATGATTTGTGGTCAATAGAATTACCTGTTTTTAAAAGAACTCAAATATTTCAAACACATTCTTTTCCTTTATTGCTGCAAAGGTGGGGAACTGCCTTTTACCACCAAATTTTCCAATCTTATTAGAAGAGCAGCATTAATTGCAGTTACCAGCCTCCTCTTTAGCAGCCGTTGAATATCTCTTAATTTATAGGCCAGAGACTATTGAAATGGTACCAGTTATTGTGTCTATAGATACAAATGTTGACTCTTGACATCAAGACTCCATTTTCAGTTGCTATAGTTTCTCAAAATTGCCAACTGTGTGCAGAGCAGTAGCTGTTTCCTCGGTGAGACTGGATGTAACCAGGCTAGGATTCTCCTGACTGCTTTGAACAACCTGAGACTCTCATACCTCCCTATGTTTTGGAATTTCCAGTTTTGCAATTCCCTTTGCAACTTCAGTGTTGAATAATCTGGACAGAAGAGCCACAATTTTTGTGGTGATGCACATAAGAGCCGTGCCACAAAGCCTGTGAAATAAGTCTGTGCTCTGAAGCATGGAGATACTGCAAGTCGAGGTTAGTGAACAGTATTAATTGCACTATTTGAGTGATTGAATTTGATCAAAACTTCTTAAAGTATGCAGCACGAGGCAGGCACTGAGTGTTGGAAGTATCACCCCACATAATTAAAGGTTTGAAGAGTTTTAAATAACTAGGAAAAAAATTACAGTAAGAAGTTTGAGGAAAATGCTGGGGTTACCACTTTCACCTAACATAATAGCACTTGATTTCTGAGAAAATTGCAGAGTGATCTAAAGTATTCTTTCTTTTTTTTCTTAAAAAAAAAAACCCACTGATAATTTCAGCCTGAAATCTAGAATAATGCAAATATTTTTCCAACAAGCAAAATATCAGATACTGAAGGAAACAAAATAGCAGTAGTATAAAGAAACAGTAACATCTGCTTTGGCTAAAAGAAAAATCCTGGAATAAGAAAGCTTAAATGTTCTTCTAACTCAGGCTTTTTTAAAATCACTTGTTGTAAATTCATTTTTCAGAATACAAAAATGTTGTCATAGATGCCTCTTACAATTTATGAAGTAAAATATTTTAATGGCAGTGGTCTTAGCTAGTGGTTGGTAGAAAACGTCTGTGCGTTTGAAGAATGCCAAAGGCTTTTCCTTTAGTCTTATTTTTTTTTTTATTGGATGGACAGGCAGAGATTTCATTCTGGAAATTGCTAGTATGGAAGAAAAACTGGGATAAATCAGGTTTGTAGTTGACCGTGCTATGCTAATGCAGTCATGTCCTCTTCAATACTCCGAATGCCATGCTTTGCCTTTGCAGGTGAGATGTGAAATTTAATTTTAATTACTCTCTGTTTCTGTATGAAAAAGGGACTTTTTGAAAAGCGGAGCCATTTGATGAACTGCTTATCCTCCAAAGTGAGTGTTAGGACAGCTGCTTTTAGGCATGAATTTTGGAGTGGGGTTGAGTTCTCCTGACAAGCCTCAATCCTACATTTAGAGAATTTCCTTAGTTCTAAATGAACGGTAAAGTTATTTTTGAAACCTCATAATATAACTGGTTTTCGATAAGTAGTAAATAGGCGAAAAACGTGAGTTAAAAATAGGTTTTCTTTTCTAATCTGTGCATACACAGCTTGTGTACTCTTTCCCGGGTGGTCTTGCGCAGTGGTAAGCATACCTGGTTCTGTGTCTTATTTCTAGCTCTGCTTTGACTCCTCAGGGATTTTCAGTCACTTTGGGTTTTTTTGTGCTTTTGTGTCCGCCACGGTAAGGCTGAACACACTTGCCAAATGCTTTGAGGTCTGTGGGTGAAAAGTCTTGTAATCATGTAAATGTATCCAAAACCTAGGTAGGAGATGCTGAGACAACAGTTAGTTTTACTGTTGATATATGGCTGGTTTTTCTTATGAGACACCATGTGCATGTTCCAGTATATTTTATAAAAATTTTGACACAATGTACTGTGGCATGGAATGATTATTCCTGTACTTAATAACAGTGTAATAGCAGCTACTGCTGCACAAAATCTGTGATCTAAAAAAATAAATCCTTGGTGTTTCACTAACAAACATGATGCTGCAGACAGGCAGCATTGTTAGAAATAACATATTGCGTGTGGCTAGATGCTGTTACCCTGGAAGTAACCTCATTTTGTACTCATTTAACAGCATGGAGGGCTCTCTCCCAGACTCCTCTTTCTCCTTCCTTGGACTCCTTTCAGGATTGTTTTTTATGAGCAGTCTAGGATGCACAATTTATGAAAATGCAATTTATCAGCTGCAGAATCCTTCTTCCTGGTGAAGAGAGGACACGGGGGCAGGAGAAAAACGCAGCAGCTGTTCACCTTGGCACAGAGCATTGTTTTTCCTTTTTATTTAGTTTTTGTGTGTGTCTGTGGTCAGAAAAGCTAGTTACCTCATCTCACTGTTACCACTACGGAAGCATTTACTCTAATTGGCCATGGAATAGGTTTTGCCTGTGGCAATTAAATTGTTTTCTTAGGTGGTGGTTCATGGCCTGCTGGGCTGGGAGATGAGCAGGACCTGCCTGAGCGGGACTATCTGGTACAGAAACCCAGTGTGCCGCAGCGTGGAGAGCTTTGTCCCCAGCTGGGGACTGGTGCCCTCTCCTGTTTGAGGATGCTGCTGGGTATCTGCTCGTGCATGTCCAGCCCCTCAGCTCCCATTTTGGAAGCCACCAGCAAATCAGAACAGCAAGGAGGGTTATGGGAGACTCAAGGGAGATTCTTGTTAATTTTTATGGGATTTTTACCTGCCCACACAGTACCAGGGGGAAAAAAAAACAGAGGGGGCAGCATGCCTGGCTCCTGGCAGGGTGTGGGAAGGCTTCCGGAGCAGTGTGGAAATAGCATTTATAGCAAGACTTTTACTTGCATGGGGCCTCAGCAGAAGGAGCCCACCTTGGGTGCAGCTCTCCCCTCACCTGCAGACCTCCTTGGCCAGGGATGCAGATGCAAGGCAGGGATGCCACAGTGATAAAATGGAGTAGCTAAGCCTGCCTCTTGCACAACAGGCAGGATTTGGGGGGTCTGCTCTTCACAAGGCTGTTAGCATTTCTCAGAGGTGCTTTGAACTTTCTCCTTCAGCCTCTTGCTGTGCAGCTGGTGTACAGTTAAGATTTCTTCTGACTTTTGTGGGTTTCCTCCTTTGCAGGTCTCAGCTAGCTTTATTTTGGTTCTCTAGGGACCTCTTGCTGGTCTGAATTTGCATTTCACCTTTCCCCACTCTTCTTTAGCATTTTTTTTCAAAGGGAAAACTTGGCAAGGTTAGGAATATTCCTCCTGTACAAGAGTTCTGGAGGATATGTTATTCTGAGGATCGCTTTTATTGGTAGGCTTGACTGTGCTTCTGTGCTTAGGATCGTTGTGTTGCTTTGCTGCATGGCTCCAGTATTTAAAAAAAAAAAAAAAAAAAGGAAAAAAAATCCTTCTTGCAGGCTGTTTGAGCTTGGCTCTTCCCATAAAAGCTGCAGGTGAAAGAGAGATCGGAGGATTTTAGAACTTCTTCTCTTGGACTAGAGGAATATCTGGGTGGGTTTGGGAAGGTAAGAAATAAATCAGTGGCAGGAGGCGAGGGCCGCGATAGCTGGCAGTGCCACAGTAACTTAGTTTCCCCGCTGTTCATCCAGCACTCGCTAATCCTGCCTGATCTGCAGCGTTTCCGTTATCTGGGTAGACCAGCAAGGCTTAGTGCATTATGCTCCTCTCCTAATAAGAACACATGGGGAACATGAAGTCTTGTTTTTTCAAAAAAGCAACCTACCAATCTAAAGGGGGGAAATTTGCATTGCATGCATTTTCTGTCGTGCTGTTTTTTCTTTTTTTTTTTTTTAACTGACGTGGTTCTTTTTAAAAGCATAATTAATAATTTTTTTCCTTGCTCTCTGAATGCAGCTCAGCTCCACTCCGAGGAGTGGGAGGCTCTGCTAGTCATTTGCACATGGAACGAGAAAGGTATAAATTGCATCTTTTAATAGTATGCTTCACTTTCCTAAGTAATAACCTTGAAAATCCTGTATGTGCTGGTAGGTAGCACTGTTAAACTGGATCCCTTGTTGCTGTCAGAACCGATTTTTAAATCAATTGCGTTTGACCGCAATAGTAGAAATATAAGATTTAAAAATCATTAACATAGTAAAGAAAACAGAATAGTGTTTTCTGTAGTTCTTCTGCCCAGCCTATTAACATTTATCTGAAAGTTTCCTGAAAAAAATATGGTCATATTTTCTCAGCAGTAATAGTGAAAAATATTGCTTGTATTTCATGGGAGTTCTGCAGAGCATGTTAGGCCTAATGACAGTAAGCAATGTAATGAGAGGTTCAAATTAGTATTGATTTTCCTAACATAACTGACCTAAATGAACAGCAATGATGGTACCCTCTGCTGGAAATCAAAGAGTTACTGGAATTTCTGGAATAGACTGACTTGGTTATTCCCAGCTTTAATGATTAATGTTGCCAGAGAAAAGAAGAGTCTTTGCAATCCTCTTAACCTTGGCGATATCTCAGTAAGAAACCTCCTAATGAAAGTTAAGACCCTGTTTTAATAAGGATAATTTACCCAGTGGTAACGTGGGAAGGGAGGGGAGTTCTAAAGTTTTGGGGTTTTTTTGGCCCTGCACAACTCTTGACAGAACTTTCTCAAATACATACAAAGAGTATCCTCTGTACAGCATTCACTTTTTATAATAAAAGAATTGATTTAATCTATATTGTAGATAAATTTTCAGCTTTATCACATTGCACAGATGTCTGATAGCTTAAGAAAAGCAAAGTAATTTAGACTTGTTTTGCATACTTAGCCTGTGATTCACAGGTTGGCAATTATGAGAAATCTTAAATTAACCTTGGAAGAGGACAAAGTGAAGTAGTCACTTCGCTAGTTGGATGATATTGGTAGATCCTTAGTGCTTCTATAGCAAACTGAATTTATGTGAGAATTGCGGTGATAAGAAATAAAGCTAGTCTTACCTCTCAGGGCGAATCCTTCTTTTCTGAGTCTGTTTTCATTGGCTACAGGCATTTGTGCTAATAGATGCCCTTTTATTTTGTGTAGTGCTATGAAGTGTTTTCAGCATTTTATGAAAATTATCATAAATTGAGTTTTCTGAGGAGCGAGTTTCTTGGAGCTGCCATAAGCTCTGCAGACCAGTGTGGTTCTTTCTGAAGGAATGGGAAAAGACCACTGAAAAAACAACTTTTTGCTCTCTAAATAAGTAGTGAAAAGGGCTGTTTGGGAAGTTTTTATGCGTGTATTTCTGGGAGGCTCTGTGCAAGTAGCTGGACATAATAGTGGTAGTCACAGAGCTAAAAGTTCAGGGCTCAACAGTGGAAGAAATAGCCTGGCACCTAAATTGGCAGAGGGGAAAAAGCTGCAGTGAATTCTGCCGTGGCTCAAGATGTGTGTGATGCAAAAATAAAATGGTAAAATTCCTGAAACTAATTTTTCAGGGCAATGGAATTTCTGCAGAAAACCAGGTATTTCTTTGAAGTTGGATTTGTTGTATGTGTAGCTTGTGGACATACTGCCTGTTTGCTCCTGCTGTAGGTGGACGGCTCCAGTACCTGCGGTGCTGCTGCCATGCTGTGCAACCAGTTGGCCATGACCTCCATTTCCTTTTTTGTAAGCAATCTGACCTTCTTACAGCAGTCTGAGAGCAAACTATTGCCCTCGCATCTTGAACTTGCCAGTTTTGTTGAAGGTGAGATACAAAACCATCAATGTTCAGGTACCAGTTGCTATCTATACCTCAACTTGCGTTTGACCAGTGTCAAATCCACGTAGGTTTTATTTTTCTTACAAGGAATCATGTGCCATTTCCAAGCCTGCAGTAAGAGCCCATGTGTTTTGTCTGGGAGAGCTAGACCTGAGATTATCACTTTTTTTTTTTTTTTGCTGACTGTCACCCTCTCTGGGTGTGTACTTCCCTCTGTGAAGTTTTGATGATCTTTAAGGAGAATCAAGTCATTTGAATCCCAGCTTGCGAATGATGTAATTGTCTGTGTGATCAGATCATCTCCTTCATCCCAGCCCTTTCTATTAATTCAACATTCAGGTTTCTGTTTTTCTCTCTGCTCATCATCAGGTTCTGCTGAACCTGTAAGGATCAGCATTTTGTTGCTAGGAAAAATACTGCCCCAGTAATGTGTCATGGCCCTGGCAGCGCTGCTGGCAGTTGGGCAGAAACAGGTATGGTATTGCAGAATGTACTCTGTTATCTGAGTTTCACTGGGTTTTGCTTTGGTTTTTTTTCTCTCTCTCAATCTTTGTGTCTTGCTTTCTTGAAAAGTGGGAGGAAATGAATTTAGAGTATGAAAGGAGCCAGATAAACAGCTCTGCTCGCCAAAACCTTTTGTTAATCCAAAGAACTAGCACCACATGAGCAGCAAAAGTGTAATCCTCCTGGCCCTGCCTGGTCTGTGTTTCATTGGGGAGGGGAGTAGCTTTAGCGGTGAGAGGGTTAATCTTCTTGTCGTATAACCCTGTGGCTTTAAACCTGCCCATTCGGAAGCCAAAATGTGTGGGAAAACAGGGATGTGGTGAAGTGTGTCTTGTGTTCCAAATCATACCAGAACTTGCACATCAAGATGCGTTTTAGGGCTTTCTTTAAATAGTGGATTTCACACTAGATGAGTTGAATAGCTATTTTTAAAAAAGTGTGTAGGAAAAGCAGACTTTATCACACGCATCCATGTAGTTTTATCCTCACCACTGTCAGTTGCCACTTTTGAACCCTGTTAATTCATACCTTCGCTATAAGGCTTTATCGCTCTGAAATTGCTGGAGTGTTTACTGTCATTTTTGAAAAACACGGTCACTGAACACAAAAAAGTTCAGATGGAAGAACTAGGTCAACTTGGTGTAAAAAGAAATCTCATACCCTACCTAGGATATATTCCAGCAAAATAGATTAGACCCAACTGCAGCTCTGAAGGAGTACTTCTCTTTATAGTCTAACATCGGATGCAAAGCCTTGCTGCTTTTAGGCATTCCCTGTCACCCACACTTAACCAGTGTGCTGGGATATAGTTTCTTTTTAGAGAATTTTGGGTAGTGGAGAGAAACTCTCTGCTTGTAACAAGAGTGCGTGATTCGAAAATGTGTATGGGAAAAATTTTCCAGCCAGCCTCTTTGGGGTTGTTTTTGGTTGGTTTTTTTATTCCCCTAGTTGTTTGTCCCAGGTGTCAGATCTTTTATGTAAAGACACAGGAAAAGAATGACTCAGATTTTAACAGTAATTTAGTCATGACTAACGGAAGTCTTAGATTTTCTTGGTAGGCTTTTCGGAAATGCAATCTACACTGAACAAAATATGTTTTTTATAATTATTCATGATCTGGTTAAACTTACTTTGACAAATTGATAAATATTTATAAAGCAAAGGAAGCTGTGGTATAAGAGGACTCGGGCTTCCACAGAAATGATCAGCTAGTTGGTCTGGTCCATCTCTCCATGTCTCGTCTCCTAGTGTCGGTTCTGATCCTAAAGTTCAGCAAAACTTAGGAGACGCTCTTAGACTCTCATTCTTTCAGATTGTTTTCCCAAAGATGTTTTCCTGGATACGTATTTTTGTGTGTGTTTATTTACTTTATTATGGATTTACTTTTTTATTTATGTCGGTTTGTGAATATATTCAGGAGGGAGATGCATTTGTTAGTCCTGTTGAGGGACATGCTGCGGTGTGAGCTCGTTTGTGTTGGGCATCACAAAGTCTGCACAGCACGGCAGTCATGAGCATCTCAGACTTGTACTTTATTAAGCACAAATCTGTACTTTATTAAAAACAAATCTGTAGTCTGCTTAGTTCTGCTGCTTATGCAACTGCTTCCTTCTTTTGTTCTTTCTGTGAATTTTGTCTACATATTACAGTGGAATATGTATTTATTTCTGGCAGCAAATAGTCATGCTGTATTATTCCTAGTCTGTGCCATACCACTGCATCATATCTGGGACAGTATCATCTAATCTACTGTCTGCTGTCAGTTTTGAATTCTTTTTATAACAAGGCTTTTTAGTTTCTCCCAATTGTTGAAGATTGATAAAATTGTTAAACTACTTCCAGAATTTTATTCAGATACTGTAGTATGACTTTTATGCTGGTAATAGGGTAATGATTTTTCTTACTTCTAGCCTGCTCATCTAATTGTAATATGGATCAAAAGCTCGATAAGGTTTGCAGAGAGAAGTGACGTTGCCACACAACTGTGCTGCCACGTGTCAGGTTTTTAATAGCCATTCCACAGCTGTAATGCCTAAAACCACCCCGATTGCTTAGCTGATGTATGCATGTGGCCTCTTTGTAAAAAGAGGGTTCTTGATCAGGCCATAAATCTGTTTTTCCCGCTGGCCTGGCTCTGGTAACAGGAGGGGTGGGTGCTGAGAGGAGAGCAAGCCTGGGGGGAGGCACTGCAGAGTGCTTTTTGTTGTTTTCTGGACGGTCTTGTTCATCCTTTTCTGGAGGGAAGCTGGTTAGGTGCTTTAGAAGACAAATCCTTCTGCTCTTTTCCAATGCTGCTTCATACAGGATAAAGCGTTCAGCCCTGTGTGCTGGCACTTGTGCTGAAATGGCAGTGAGTTCTGTCTGGCATGGATCTGAGCGCTCGGAATGCTTTGGCTGGCACTGAAGGGATATGTGTGTGTTGGATTTGTGAACCCTAAGGAAAGGAAAACAACTGGAGGTGCCTGTGCCACAGCCAGAACTGTAGGCAGACTCAACTACAGTGCTGGCGCTCTGTGTTAGGGTTTCCTGGGGGTTTGTTTTGTTCTCTTTCTCTGTCTTTTTTTTCCCCCCAGAGGGATCTGGTTTAGAGGGAAGCAGGTTCGTTACAGCACTTCTCTTGTGCATGGAAGAGCAGATGAGCAGTTGGCTCCTGGAGATTGTGATGTCCTTAGACCTCTGTGATCAGAGGTACCGCTCTGTATTCAGATGCTATGCCTGAGAGTTAGTGTGGGTTTTTAATTTAAGGGGTTTTTTTATTTAAATAGGTAGACGTGCAACCTAAATAACATTTAACCTGGGCACAATCGTATTAAGCTGAATTTGAACCCTGTTGTGTTGTGGCTGTAAGCCAAGCTGAGCTGCCACACTTGAGTGTGCAGGCTCCCGAATTCATTGTGAGGTGGGAACCAAAGAACAGGTTTGTACCACCAGTGGTTGCTGTGTGAGATGGTTTTCAGTACCTGCTGCTGGGGCTTTGAACCTCACAATAAAAGTGAGTGGTGCAGACTCCCTGCTTTTCAGGACCCTGGCTGCTGGTAGTGACAGGGAAGAGAATTAGATGCCTAATTTTGATGGCACATCTGCTCCTCATCAGCTGGATAGACAGCCAGGGTCTGGCAGCCTTTTTTTTGCAGTCTGAACTGCTCTCCTGAACTCCCACTGTGTGAACAGGTGATCTGAATACAGTTAAAAATCCCTAATTTCTTAGAGTGAACATCATGTTAGGAGTCTATCGCCAAGCCTGAAACGGTTGCACAGCTTTTTGTGGTGGCTTCAGCAACAAAGTTTATGAACAGTGGTCCTTCAGCAGTCTTCTACCTCAAAGATAATCCTTCCGAGCAGGGGGTAGACATTGTCAGCACACAAAAAGTAGCGCTCCAGTTCTACCTGTTCTTTGGCGGAAAAAAACCCCACAACCCTCAGTGTTGTCTTTATATAATAGTGCATGTAGCTTTTGTTTGAGCACTAAATCCACAGCAAGAAAGAGGAGGGGGCCTGGACGCTCTCCAAGGGGGGCTGTTCCTGTGTGCTGGTTTCCCCCGCTGCTTCAGCTGCTCGGCTCTTTCGTTCCCCTTCTCACTCTTGCATAGTTCAAAGTGGCTGCAGCGTCACCCTCCGCGGAAGGCTGTAATTTAGTGGCTGAAGTGGTGTGTGCCTGCCAGCGTAACGATAAATAACGTTTGTGAGTTATGATTAAATCTTAGAATGGCATACAAACTTTTCTATGAGAGCCAGCTCAAGCCGTTCTTGGAGAGCTTCTATACTGTGCCTCTGAAAAGGGCTCATTTAAAGAAAAACTCTGC
The DNA here is from genome assembly GCF_047716275.1 of Strix uralensis. Taxonomy (NCBI): domain Eukaryota; kingdom Metazoa; phylum Chordata; class Aves; order Strigiformes; family Strigidae; genus Strix; species Strix uralensis. The sequence goes on along the minus strand of NC_133979.1, from coordinate 2,407,772 downwards.
AAGTAGAACCTGTTAGCTTTGATTCTATATTACTAGACATGTTTCAGGGCTTGCTTAGATTGCAGAGCCTTGTGAATACTCGTTACTTTTAACATGATTTTACTAAATATTGAATTGTCCTTTCACTAACAGACAGCTACCTTTGCATAACATATGCTGCCAAGTGTTTTATGAAAAAGGGCAGTAAGTTATCAAGCAGCTGTGGTCTTAGCAGTTAGCTCCATACCTTTTTATCAAAACCAGTCTTATTCAAAAATACAATTTTTTCTTTCAGGTTGCCCATCTGAAGAAATTGGATTTAACAACAAGAGTTTTTTTTTATAACGGGGTGCACTTTAATCTCAATAATGAAGAAAAGCAGAAGTGTCATGACAGTAACTGCAGATGAGGTAAGTTTCTTCTAAAGGCATGTTTTATTTTTCATGGTACTTTATGAAAATGAGATTAAAAGTTAGTTTTGTCTTATTTTGTATCAGCTGATTTTGCTTTGGTTACTCACTGGTTTCCTTAGAGTTGTTTGCAGCTCATCTGATAAGAAAATAAGCCCTGCAGGTTTAAAACCAAACCAACCAACCCCCCCACCATGAGAAATTTAGAAGAGTTTTATGCAGGGCACATACTTTATTGGTCCTTAGTCAGCAGGGAACGTTTGCGTACCTTACGGAATCTCTCTGCATCCCATCGTTGTGCATGTGCTGTACTTCTATACTTAAAAGTGTTTCACCATCCCTCCCCGCTGTAGTAGCTGAACACCTAATGTGATGATGCATGTGTTACTCCATTACTACACTTGCTCATTGTCATCACAATCCCCTATTAATTAAACTCCAGTTCCCATTCTCTGGAGAAATGTTATCAGTTTGTAATGATGGCATGATAACCGCAGCCTTAATTGTCTTGTTTGTCACAGCTGAGGCTCGCCAGAAATGGAAAACCACGTGGAATGTATATAAAAATTGAGTGGAGGAGTGGAACCTAACAGTTAGTGTATCCTACCTATAGCAGTCCTTCAATAAATAAGTGTTTCTTTTAAACTCTTAGACCACGTGTTGCACTGCTTCATAGTCAGTTTGCCTGAGCATGGTGCTGGGTCTGCTCGGTCCTTGCTGATTTTAATAAAATCAGGCATCTGAAATCCAATGGGAAGCTAGAAAACTCTGCTGTGCTTCTTAAATAATAACAAAAAAATTAAACAGTCTTGTAAAGATTATCAGTAAAGGCAGGTTAAGTCAGATCCTCATGTAGAAGGCAGGCTTTCTTCCTGGGGTTCCTATGAGTATTTTTGACCTGTTTCTTTGCTGTGAAAGAGTAGGGTTTGGATGACTGAAGATCTCTAGCATATTTTTGGAAACACGGCATGCCAAATATTTTAAACTTCTATCTAGGTCTTTGTGATGTTGATGTCTTAGTAACTTCATGGATGTGCACCAGCGTGCCTCATAGCACTCCCGGCTGTACGCAAGGAGTGAAGTACCTGTGGGCCATGTTGTTGCCTGTCTGGGTGCTTCACGTGGTTGTGGGATGGGCAAGCAAGTAGGGAAGGTTGAGGAAACTGGTAGTATGCCTTTCTCCCATCAGTTTTGTCTTTTATTCCCATGTTGAGAGTCCTCACTGAGGTAAGAGAGTAGATGGTACCACAGAGTTGTTTAATGGTCTCATGACAATGGAGAACATACTTTCCGTTAGAAACTACGAGGCAATGGAGGACTCGTGCTACTTTGCAGTTGTTCATGAAGGACCTAATACCTGATTATGGAAAATTAAACCACTCTTTTTTTTTTTTCTAAATTCATTCAGTGCTGGCTGGGAGAGCGCAGTGGTAGCAGTTTGTAGGAAAAGTGAACCAAGGGATTTGGGGAGGCTGTAAGGTGGGCTTGGAAAGGTCTGCAAAGGGTGGAAAGATCAGGGTGGAGATCAAAATTCAGGAGCAGGTAGAAGAAGAGGAAAAATGTAGAGGGGTTGCCATAGATATAAACACTGATTATAGTAACCCTTCAGCTTCTACTGGCAGCTCATCACACACAATACAGAAATATTCTCCATTATGTTGGACGACTATATTTGACTAGGCAAATTCTCTGAGTGAGACCAAAACTGACAACCCTTTTGCAGTGCTGTTCTGCTGTGTGAGAACTTCTGGCTTGGGTTAGAGAAGACTGACAACTAGTTCTGTGATTATGGTGATGTTTTTAAATAAAAATCAGTAGAAACTAGAAAAGGAAAAACTGTTTCAACTGATCAAAACCTTTTTTTGAGACTACTTCTACTAGCAAAGCCAGACATAGGGTAGGGTAGCCTAGCTGGGAGTTCCTCTTGCTGACTAGCTCTTGGATGATTCAGGATGTGAATCTGCCTGATGATTCATCAGAAAACAAGTGGCAAACCAATGTGTTTGTGCTGTGGAGAGGAATGATACTTTAGATGGATGTTGAGTGGAATGTTCTGTGAAAAAGTTTAATCTATCAGAAGTTTAATGTGACCTGGATTACTGAAGTGTTCAGTTAGATTAGAATTAGCTGTTGGATTTATCTTAGACAAGTTATGAGTGAATTTTCAAGTTCATTCATAACTTGATAAAATAACAATGCAGCACAGTCAGACTCTGCCAAGATTTCATCATACAATTATCTTTTGTCAGTAGCTGTAGCTGTAGAACAACATTTGAATGTGTTTTATCCTGATGGAGGAAAACATTTGTTTGCAGAACTTCAGCGGCTTTTCTGTCTTTGCAGAATGCTCTGGATTACCTGGAGTGTGGGCTGAGCAAGTCCTACAGTACTTCCAGCCATGCTCTGGGCATAGACCTCTGGAGAGGAAGAAGATGTTGTTCTGGTAATTTGCAGTTACCACCATTATCCCAAAGACAAACAGAAAAAGCACGGACGCCTGACAGAGACATTGTCTGTAGACCAACAACTCTGCCTTTGTTGACGCCTCCGAGTATTGCAATCACCACTTACCAAGACTGGTAGGTTATTTCCCTTTCTTATGAATCTCAAGTAGCTGGGTTTTTTAGGGTTGTTTTTTATTGTTTGCTGGTTTTGGGCAGTTGTTTGTTTTTTGGTTTTTTTTGAAAGGCACTGGATAATTACCTTGTGTATATTAATCAGTATTGTTGATGTCTATCAGTGTATCATGGATATAAGTTTACAAAGTAATTGCTTTTTCTTGAAATTCTATTTCTGTTAAAACCTATTCTGTTCACTTTTTTTTTTGTGCATCTGCATGAAAATTTTGTCTTATAAGTTCCAATTTTGGCCAGAGGATTTGTGATACTAATTTTCCACCCACAGAAGAGTTCAGGATGGTGGTAGACTCTTCTACAACAGATTGAGGAAAAAGGCTTTAACTCTCTGGCTATTTTCTGTCCAGGTATTAGAAGAAAGGCTTGGGAAAGCATTTCAATCTGATGTTAAGCTCAAGAAAAGTCCCAAAGAAACTATCAGAGAGCTGATTAAATGGGGATTGCTAAGAGGCAAGTTCCAAAACAGAAATGGAATGTTAAGAGCCAGAACAAGGAAATTCATCTCGAGGGAGGAGAGGAAGACAAAGCCCCAAGTGCTGGTGCACTGGAATTGCAATGGTAGAATTTATTGGCAAAATAAGGTTAGATGTCCAGCTTGCTGTCTGAATCTGGAAATGGCATTGCAATGCAGCCTTAAAACCTGTACTCTCAACTTCAGATTTCAAGTGTGCTTTAGATTCTAGTTTTTAAATGCCCCACTCTCTTTCATTTTCTGGCTAAGACATGTTCATGTCATTATTCCCAAGTCTGAATCTGGTTTTAGCTTCTGTTAAGCTCAGCACTCTTCAGAGCTGGCATTTCAGTTTGCATTTGAACAACTATAGAGGGCATCCAAAATTAATTTGTTAGTCCTTTAAAAATGGTTTTCCTATTGAAAATAGGATTTTTAAGCTATTCACTTGAATAGATGAGGTAAAGAAATCAAAGAGGAATTAGCAGGAGCTTTTTTCTAATTTTTGCATTTAATTGCTGTGGATAAATTTAACAAAATGAGTTACCTGATTTCAGATGGATTGTGACTTCTGACAACAAAAGGGTTGGTTTACCTTTACAAGCATTTTACGAGTGTTTCTTTTTGTGTATCTGCAGCAATTTGATCCTGACTGCAGGACAATTGAGAGCCGATTCATAGGGTGTGCTTTTAAGAATGAATTAGTTCCGACCTTTGAATACACCTCATAAACAATTTGGGAAAATGTAAGGAATTGCAATGGATTTATCATTATCTTCCCTTATAACACAAGGGGGCATTGCTGCTTCTCTCTTCCATTACAGCAGGATCAATGTCTGCGTATTGTGTCACACAACCTATATTTTTCTTGAACGGTATGCTAGTCAAAGAGAAAACGCAACTGCTACTCAGGTTACTGCTATTCCTTTCCTGCTGTTAATCTCTTGTAAGTGAGCAGATAGCTTCTGACTTCTCTGTTTTGTGTGAATCTGTCCTATCTGTTTACAGCCCTGTAGCGAGTTGGGAGTTGCTGGTTAGTGTGGCTGCGATGCAAAGTGCTGTTCCAACACGTAGTTACACAGGCATCTTTACATCCCCCTCACCTTTCTGATTCGGGCATGAGTTAGATTGACTGCTGGGCAGAAGATTGGTCTAATCTTTCCCATTTTCTGTTTAAGTTCTAGTCATTAAGAGCTTTTGGCTCGGTTAGCACTGTTCTCTACCCCATGCCAGACAGTTCCTTCCCTACGCAATTTCCAGTTCCTGGGGGCCTGACCACACTCTCAGGGAAGCACAGTCATGACTGAGATTTTTTTTTTTTTTTGTATAGGAGCAGTGCAAGTGGGATCTGGTCCCCAAGCTGTTTGTGCTTCTGTATTGTGGTTCAGTTCTGCATAAAATATACCCCAGATGCAGGTTATATTTGTGTAAGCTGGGTATGTGCCATTGTGTTGAAACAGCTTTGGAATGATATGAGCATTAAGAGACTCAGTGAGTGGGCAATAAAGTGATAGGAAAATTTCAGTGTAGATAAAGACAAAGTGATATATCTGAGCATGAAAGAACTGTAGCTGCAAAACAATATTACTACTCAGGAGCAAGATCCTGGGTATAGGCTAGAAGTCCAGTAGAGTTGCAAGTTCAGTGTTTATTACTGGTCAAAAAACCAAATTAATTGTTAAAGATTTGAAGGAAAAGAAGAGTAGATAAAACACAGGACGCCATGGTAGCAACCCATTACTTGGTCCAGTGTTGAATATAGTGTACAGTTCTGGTCCTTCCTCTCAAAAAGGGGTATAGCAGAACTAAAAAGAGTTAAAGGTCTCTAAGATGATCAAACATACGGAACAGCTTCTGCACTGGGATTGACCAAGGAGCCTTGAACTCTTCAGCGTGGAAAAGATACAGCTGAGTGAAGGGATAGGACTGAGATCTTACAAATGGTGTGAAAGGAAGAGGTAGTTGATCTATTGCTTATTGTCCCTTCCAATATGAGAAAAAGGGACCATCAGATAAATTGGTATGGCAGGCATGAAGCAAGTGCAAGGAAGTGGTTCTTTCTGCAGATTATAGTCACGCTGTGGAACTTTGTGCTGTAGGATACTGTAGATGCTGGGAGTTTGAGCAGGCTCAAGGGAAAGCTTAAGAGATCCTTGGAGGACTAATCTGTTGTGGTTTCCTTCTGAATACATAAACTCCACCTCTTGTTCAGCTTCTGAGCTGCGAGTTGGGACTGGAAAAATATTTGAGGGGAAGTCTGATATATATTTGCTTTCTGTTCCTTTCTGTTCTGTGCTTTTAAAATCTTGTGGGAGACAAGATCATGGGCTAGATGTACCACTGGCCGCCAATAAGACCATTCTTATAAGTCTGGGGTTTTTTTTCACCTCACTTTGTGGGTATCTTTTCTTGGGGCTTTAACAAAAATGCTGAGGTCACAGGCAGAAAATTAACATGTTTTAAGCAATCGGGGGGGGAAAAAAGGCTTTACATGTAGGGAGCCTAATGCCATTAAACAGTGTAAATCTCAGACTGGGTCAGGAGAGAGGGATATTCCTTGTGAAAAAAGTATCCAGCTCTTAGTTTCATAGGATTCTAGGATAATTCAGGCTGGAAGGGACCTCAGGAGGTTTCTAGTCCAATCCTTGTTGGAAGTGAGGACAGTGTGAGGTCAGACCATGTTGCTCAGGGGGCTTTATTTAGTCTGATCTTGAAAACCTCCAAGGATGGAGACTTCATGTCCTTTTGGGGTGACCTGTTCTGCTGCGTGACTGTCCTCAACTCATAAAAAAGTCTCTGTATGTCTGGTCAGAATCTCTCTTGACTTGTCTCCTGCCAGTTGTCTTGTGTTTCCCAGCGTTTTGATGGAAGGTTAACGGCCATGTGCTGTTCCTTGGGACTGTGGAGTGTATCTTCGTTAGTCCACAAATCTACACCATTAATGCAGCACTGGATATTCAAGTTGCACTGCTTTTAAGCCTCTGTCTCTGGGCTGTGGAAATTGTTCACTAATTTTATTCCCGGGTTTAGCTTAAGGGGACAGAGGTTTCCTGACCTCTGTTTATGTTCCTGAAGGGAGACAGTCTTCACAGAATCCCAGAATCATCTTGGTTGGAAAAGACCTTGAAGCTCCTCCAGTCCAACCATGAACCTCACACTGACCGTTCCCAACTCCACCAGATCCCTCAGCGCTGGGTCAACCCGACTCTTCAACCCCTCCAGGGATGGGGACTCCCCCCCTGCCCTGGGCAGCCCATTCCAACGCCCAACAACCCCTTCTGCAAAGAAATACTTCCTAAGAGCCAGTCTGACCCTGCCCTGGCGCAGCTTGAGGCCATTCCCTCTTGTCCTGGCGCTTGTTTCTTGGCTCAAGAGACTCATCCCCCCTCTCTGCACCCTCCTTTCAGGGAGTTGTAGAGGGCGATGAGGTCTTCCCTCAGCCTCCTCTTCTCCAGACTAAACGCCCCCAGTTCCCTCAGCTGCTCCTCTTGCTACAGCTTGTACAAGATAGTGAATCATACAAAAGGAAACTCTTCATTGAAATTTAAATGTAAATGGCCTTGACATTTGGGGTCCACACAACTAAAATGCATAAGCAATGTAAGGTCCAAGTTTGTTTTCTGTAAGGCCAATCATCAGAACTCTTACATGTCCAGTATAAATTCTTTAACATAGTATGTTGGTTTTTTCCTGAGGGTACATAGAGTTGTAGCTTGGAGACTCTTTCTGCAAGAGATCAGTAGGACTCATTCAGAAGTGTTGAGGTTTACTGAGCTTTCTGTAATCTGTTTCAGTGCATATGAAACCCCAAAGACGGATGTGAAACACCTCATTATTATGACATGAAATGTGATTCCTAGAAATAATGTCTTTATTTCCTTTGTCTAGTGTGCACAGTAGCTATCATCTTTTTTTGTAATAACTGTAAGATTGTTAAAGAGCTTTCTAATGGTACCAAGATGACAGTTAACTTTTCATGCTGATATACAAGTTCCTCATTGCACTGTTCTATTTAGTGTATATTCAGAACACATACAAAACTTCTTTAGTTTACTAGGGCAGGTAGGGTGGAAGTGAGGCTTTCCACGGGCATTTCATACCGAACAAAGAAGTAACTTCAGTTTGGGGTTTTGTTTCCTGTTTGTGCAAACCATTGTAGTCTCTGTAAAAATTTATCATCTTAACCAGAAAAAACAATAATGAAGTTTCTGGAGAGGCAGGGATAAATCAAAACCCAATTGCCAGAGGATTGCTCTGAACTGTAAGGTGCAAAAACTCTGTCTCTTGCTGGGGTTATTTCTCTTTTCTACATTATCTTGATGAAATCCCTGGGGAAACTCTCCCTGTGTGTATTTGGGGTGTGCATTCTGCTGAGCCCATTCTCCCAGTTCTTCCATTTCCTGTTAGCACAAAATCTCCGCTATATGCTCATTATTTATCTTTTTATTGCCCTTGTGCTGGAATACTCTTTCGCTTTCTTCTGGACGGTTTATTTAGGCTCGCTCTGATCTCCATTGCTCCAAAGCATTTCCCTATTTGTGCTCTGTATTGAACAAAATGGCAAATATCTCTGTTATCAAATGAGATTTCTAAACTGAAATCCCTGAAGATAGTTGATGTATAATAATATAGCTGTGGTTCTTCCTGGAGCAATTTAGGAGATGCCACATCTGTGAAATACAATATTTTCCACTTCTACCGTGCATCTTCCCCAGGTCTGTACATTACCAAGCTCTTTGCAAAACCTTACCTGTTGATGGAGAATATAGTCAGATTATATTACAGCAGTTTCAGCACTTTGTTTTCTTTTAAAAATATTGTTCATTATTGGTTAGGTGAAATTTGGTTCTATCATCACTGAAATGGTACAAAATTCAACCTGCATCATCAGCTCTGTGCTAGTCTACGTGCTAAGAATGCACTGGTTGTGGAAATTCAGCTGTTCCTGGGATTGCAGTAACTGTGGTTCGAGGAAAAGAATAACAGAGTTCAAATACAGAACATATTATTTGGGAGGGATAGAGGAAAATAAATCTATTTTTTTCTGTAAGTAGTTTTTCTGCCACATTTTTTCAGAAATCACCTTAAATTTAACCTCCAGTGGTAATACAAAAATAAGAACCGTGAGATGGTGAGCCACGACTTATATAAATATTTTAACTTAAGATACATGGGGACCTAAAAAATAAAGCTGCTCCTGAGTTGGTTTTTTTTCAGTTTTTTTATTAGAACTGTGTTTTCTTGAAACCGGTGCTGGTCTGACAAGATCTCTAAGCATCAAAGAAAAAATGGGCAGCCTGACTCCAAAGCAATAATTCTAAGCCAGCTGCAATGTAATAATATTTTGTGTGAAAATGGCAAGGCAGTACACATACAAAACAGCTTTCATGAGTCATGCAAGGGAAGAGGATATAGATCTTCAAGTGGCAATCGGAATGTAGAAGTCTTACAAGCTTCCTTTGCACAGATTTGGTCCATATTTTCCTAAAAGTTGTTAAAATGTTTTCCACAATCTTGCTCCATGTTTTATAACTAAAACTTTGTGATAATAGTTCCAGGCAAGAGGGGAGAATGAGGGTGTGAAGAATGTAGCTACGCTCAAAGCATCCAAAATAGTTCTCTTACCCTATTTTTTGATCCTTACCAGCTCCTGGGTTAGGTTTGACAGCTAGCTTCTGATTTACACCATTTCTACACATTTGACTAAGGTCTGTGGAGAGATTTTGACAGTTTCACATCAAGTTTCTATGTTGAAACAAAAATAAGTTCTACAACGAGTCCCAAAGCGGAAGGAAATAAAGGCCTTAAAAATTCTGTGAGGGTTGATATGGTTAATATTAAATATAGTAAGGAGTGCGCTTTTTCAGGACATAGACGTTCTGTTACACATTTGGACTATGATATTAAATATTGTATTGAAATATGTTACGTTGCTAATTGTCCAATGCAAAAGTTACCTCGCTCTTCTGCAAGAACAAAATGAGAACTCACTAGGTTTGAAGGAAGTCGTATGCTAACAGAGTTGGTTGCTGTTTGAGTCACGTTCTTGCCACTTACCAGAAAAAATTAACCATTAGTCTGTCTTTTTAAGATTTTTTTTTTTTACAGCGTTCATAATGAATCAGCAAACTGTAGTGTTTTGTGTGTCTGTGAGCATGCTATATTATTGCTAGTCATTTGTCAGTGACCAGGTCTATAGCTTGCTTTCTTCTGGAAGAGTTTTATTGTGCAGGTTGGCGGTCAGAATCTAAAAATGAAAATTCCACGTCCATCTGAAACTCTTCCTGAAGTTGGTGTGCGCAAAGAAGGGCATGTGAGTGCATGGCTGCATCCTGAAATGTGCGTGGACGGCGAGTATATGTAGTGTCAAATCGATGCTTGTAGTACTGCACGTTGTTCTCCAGATGGTGATCGTGGGCAGCAAATTAGATGCAAAAACAAAACAACAAAAATTCAGTATAATTTTGGGTGACTGAGTCTGAGACCAAACCTTGAGCAGAAATGCTGACTTAGCTAGGGCCGGCTCGTAGCCACTGTGAAGCTGGTGGAGATGAATTGAGGGATCAATATGGAAAGTGAGAATGATAAAGAGGATGGAAATTTGTGTGGAGGATTAGAAAGGATGATAAAACTGTAGTCAGGCTAGTAAGCTAAGCAGGAGGTAATATGCCCAGTCACTCCTTTATATCTGAAATCTGTAAATCCCAAGGAATGAAAGGACATATTTAGGATAATAGGAAGCTTAAGTAGGAACAGCAGGATGAAAACCAGAAGTTCAGAAGGAGTAATGCTGTTCTGGAGAAGTCTGGGGCTTTTTTGTCTTTTTTTTTTTTTTTTTTTTTTTTAAATGTAGTTTCAGACTGTGAAATAGGTTGAAGTCTTATTTCTTAGATCTCTTCAAATTCAACTAGATAAGAACTGAAGAAATATGCTGCAAGCTTGGAATAGAAAAAAAAAAATAGATGAGCTGGCTTTCCATATGATGTGAAAAATAAAAACTTAGGGGGAAAAAAACCAGCACTTAAAAACTTGGTTTTGATTTTTAGTCCTATGTTTTAAATTATTTAAATCACAGAATAGCTGAAGTTGGAAGGGACCTCTGGACATCATCTGGTCCAAAATGTTTGTTATTTACGTAAATCACATCAGTTTTTGTTGTAATAAAGCAGGGTCAATTATTCTGATTGAACATGCTTCTGTATTTCAAAAGCTTTTACCATATTGACTTACCTTGAAAAAGGAGGTCAACTGTATTCGTCATAACTTCTCATATATTCTGTGGGGAAAATAGTTTTTAATTGTGCTGTTTCTGGAAAATGTATATGATAGTTTTGAAAATCAGACTTACTATGATTTGTTCTAAGTTTCCTAACAATATAAAAGCTGTAGAGAGTGTTGAAGAGTGCTAGATCTGGAAACAGTTCTGAAGGATTTTGTCTGCTCAGTGATTTTGTTTGTTTTTCAGTAAGCAGAAATATTACCTGGTACACTTAGGGATGGCTCATTCCTGGTGCTGAACACTGGGATTGGTAGGAGCTCGGAGTGCTGGGGACCCTTCAAGAAAGTCTCTGAAAAGCTGAAAATGTTCTGTTGCGAGATAGTTCTTGTGTTGTCTACAGGCAGATCATAAAAATTACATAAAGAAGTTCACTAAGGCTTAAATCTGTTTGGGTTCACCAAGGTGGGAGGTAGGGGCTGCTTGCTTAGTATAGGAAGAGGAAAATTCCTTGATTTGTTGTCATTGTTGCCCCTCCCAGCTTCATTTTAGCATCTCACAAAGACGTGGAGCAGGAAATGCAGATAGGGAGTTAATTGAGAGAAATGTCTTCTCTGATTTTTTTTCTACTTTCTCCCTTAGTGAGATGTTTCCACCAGAGAATATTCCATCCTCACTGACTTTGCTGAGGGGATGGTGGTTCTTCCTGACTAGGAACGATGTAGAGTAGAGGATTGGTCAAAGAAACACTAAACCCTGATGCTGTGTTGGCACTTGCAGTTAGTCTGCTCCTCTGGCTCTGCTACGAGAAGCCTGGTTTGGGGGGGATCACTGGTGGACCCCTGCCCCATCTGACATTACGCAACAAATCCTGGAGATCTGTTTATAAAACTAAATCACAAGAATTCTTCATAATAGGACAAATGGTGGGCAACCCAACCATATAGGGGTCACTGCTTGCTCGTTTTATACAGTCAGTACCAGTGCAAACCTATCTGAAAAGAAACTGCCGCAGAGATAATTTGTGCTATCTCTGAGTTATTACTGAAGTTATTTTCTCAGCTAAAAATATACAGATAAGCGTTTTGACTGCCTATATTTAGACATTGTCTGTTGCTGTCAGTTTTTGAAGCTCTTGGATCTTCTCAGTTGGAATATTTTTTTATTTTTATGTTTTCTAGCATGTCTAAATAGAATAACTATGATTTATGTGCGGTGTGGTTGGTATAGAGGAATTTTAAGAAGAAACAATGTTGGATTAGTCATAGATTTTGAATTTAAAATGACATTATTTTATACACAATTTATATTTTGTTATTGCAATATCATCTTTTCCTTAGTTTGCATTTATTTGAAGTATTTCTTTACAGAACGGGTTATTAGGCAGTGGAATGGATTGCCCAGGGAGGTGGTGGAGTCCCCATCCCTGGAGGCGTTTAAGAGTACGGTCAATATAGCGCTGAGAGATATGGTGTAGATGGGAACTGGCAATGCTATGTTAATGGTTGGACTAGATGATCTTCAAGGTCCTTTCCAACCTAGTTGATTCTGTGATTCTGTGATTCGTTGCATTTTAGTCTGCTTATGTGCTCAAAATGACAGCGTACCCTTTTTGTATGAATTGCAAGGTGAGCCCAATAATTTTATTGAAGATGATCCTGAAGTTTGGTGCTGCAGAATTTGCCTGGAGATACTAGTGGTTCAAAACAGAGGTAGCTGTAGGCACACAAAAAAGGCTTTTAATGATTCAATTATAATTATATACCTTGATCCAGAATGAAATAAGACAGCTTGAAATGTATCTAGAATGGAAAGAAATGAGTCACTGTTAATTAGCAAAAGACAATGAAGCTTCTGAAATATTATGTTCAAACTTCATCCTCCCAAGAATATAAAATAAATGGAGATTATGGAAATATGGTTGATACAAAAGCTGAATCAGACAAGAATTTGACACAACTTTCTTTTATCTTTAAACTTCTGACTAATGATAACTTCATCTGAAAGGAAAGATCAAACCCAGTTTGCTTTGTTACCTGGAGAACTACCTTCTGGTTCTCAGTTGAGCCACGGCATTAGATATATTTTTATTCCGTATTACACACGATGGTTCTGGTGGCGGTCTGTTTTCTGCTGCTGTGCAAGCAAAGAAGTTGTTTTAAATTTTGGTGTGAGGGTGTGTGTACTTCTAAAACCCCCAACAGAACAAAAGTGACTGTTATATGCCTCAAAATGGTCTGTGTCTTCCAGTCCCTCCCAGCTTGCTCTCCGTGCCCGCGTGCTGGCAGCAGGCAGAGCCGTGTCCCTGCAGTGTGGTGACCAGTGCTGTCTGTGATGTGTGCCTTCGTGGTTTTTCAGCGATGCCTGAACTATCTAACATTATATTTGATAAGGGATTAGGGAACAGAAAAGATGAGTGTATTTAGGTTATTATGGGGCTGGGATGCAACTTCACTTCCCAGCATTGCGCCGTGCTGGTTTAACAGGCCACCTGCTCCAGGTGTCGTGTGCCTGGGAAGCTTAAATGCTTGGAGTGTGATTACACGCCATGCACTCATCTCCCAGCCAAAACTCAACAAAGTCCACGTATAAATCACGTTTCTAAATACTTGTAGCCAAGCTGCTAAATCAGTTTATTAACAGCAATCAATTGTCTCTGACCTCCTGTGAGTAGTTCCTCTGACTGGCAAGTCCCCCGTGAGATCGGAGAGCTCCTGTTGTCAGGACAGAATAAACCTGTTTGCCCTGCCAATGTTAAAGCCTTGGTCCGTGGGTTGGGTTGTCTTCTGTGGCTGCGGTTAGTGCCCAAACGAGATGCTGAGGCAGGCCAGGGGACCTGCCCTTCGTCGCCCATGGCTGCAGCGATGCTGTGGGTCCGTGTCTGGCTGAGGGGAGAGCTGCTGCCCGGCAGCCTTGCGTGATGCGGCGTGTGATTGTGACTGGTGACTGTGTGTGGACGTAGGAAACGTGTCCCTGGATGATTCTTCTTTCTCCGTGTTTGCCAGAACACCTCCAGGATAACTGGAAACTCCGCCAAGTACTGCGTGATCTCACTAAATTACCTGTGGTCCACGTCCACCTGGCACTGGCGGGCGTCAAATGCATTTACACCTTCTCTTATGTGTTTTTAGTAGCTACGTTGTGACCTCCTAGAATCTTTTAAAACTTATTTTTTGTATCAATTCCTTCCGGGGTCCTTTGAACAGAGACCCTGATAACATTGAGAGTGTCACTGGGATGAATTAGAGGACCAAGAATGTAGCATTGTCCTCAGTCATGTTCTGCAGGTTCTCACCCCGACAGTGGCTCTGGGAGGCTCGTTACATGTTGCTGGACACTCTCTTTCCACTAAAAAAAACATTAGACTTCTTACATACTTGGACAGGCCACAGCCACCTCCTCTCTTTAACCCTGTTTTTATTGGCACTGACAATCTCCAGGGTTTTGGCTGTGAATTTATTCCTTTAATTAAGCTGTAATGCACAAAGCTGTATGTGAATTCTGACAATTACACACAATGCATTTTCTGTTGTTTCCCAGCATCAAAACATCAGGCACTTGGCAAAGCTGGAGGTTACATCCATGCTGTTCAACAGTAAATGTAGTGAGCTTTACCTGTCTGTTGTTGGTTTCTTTTAGGGAAAAATAACTATGAATAAATGCACGTTGTAAATCTGATAGTGTTTAATTTGAGAGAGGTGATAAGGTGTAGATGATCTGAAACGCAAAGTAATTAAAATAACTTGCCTGCAAACTGGAATGATGTTTTGCCAGTAAGCTACTGCAGAACTAAGAATCTGGAAGAGCAAGAATAAAATACAAAACCTAAGCAGACTCAGATTAATGGTGAAGTTTTCTGTTCCTGTTCAGCTATCACAGGTGAGACCAATAACAGAAATATGTTTGCTCATGAAAATTATTTAAATCCTTTCTTTGAAAGGAGGAGGAGGGTTGTCCAGGGCTAAGTAGTCATTTTTGTACCCTCTCCATTGCCTGTGTGAGTGGAGATGTTGCCAACCAAACCAAACTGTCGTTTTTCAGGGGAATGTATGGCAGGATGCACAAAGTGTGTGCCTGAATTGGGTACGTAGGATTATCTGTTAGAAGAATGTTGCTCTGACAGAGCATTACTGATTTTTTTTTTTTTTTCATACTTGTTATTGTATTATGTCACTTTCATTCTAGTTATAGGAAAATTACAGCTACTGATGTTTGCATTTCACATTTAACAAGGAGGTTACCTGTGACTGAATTATAGTTGGGTGATACTGGCCAGCAGCTACGGTGCCCGAAGCTGCCTCTGGACACGGGTGCAGAGGCATCGGTGCACGGCGGCGAGCAAAGGCCCGATCCTGGCTGTGGAATGCTGGTGACTCATGCGAGATGAGGTGCTTAGTCACAAGGCAAATTCGTGGCAGAGGCAGGTGCAGCTAATGCTCATCACAGCAAGATAAACACACCGCCGAATGGATCAAACAGCCTGGCAAGCGGTGAGCTAGCCTGTCCACACAAAGAGCTTTGGAGAGATTCCTTCATACTATGTCTCTCTGGTAGCATAAAGCCTCTTCTCATCACATCAGATGTAAGGGATATGTGAAACTGTAAGACTTTTTTGCATTGGCTTCTCTTTCCCCAGTGACCCCAGAGGTCTCTGCCTGTGAAGAATAAATTGGCTTGTTGAATTCATTTGTAAAATATTAATCTATAGCTCTGAAATGAGAAAATAATCGCAAGTAATACAGATTGGTCTGACATATGTGATTACTCACTGTGGATAATATAGACGGCATTTAAATGTTCTGTGAGAAATACACTAAATAAAGCACAATCAAAGTTGCTAGGGAAATACCACCATGAATAAGGTATCTTACATCATGCCCCGAGGGCTTATAGTATATAAATTTATTTCTTCATATGTATCTACTAGGAGATAATAACATAAATACCTGTAAGAAAAAAATGGCATTGTAGCATGATAAGAAATTGTACTTTTTTGTTTAAATACAAAAAAGTGCAAGGAACTCAGATAAATTGTGTCTCTGTCTATGATGTGATTTACTATGGAAAAAAATATACCAAATCCAGTTTAGGACTAAATGGCAGGTGAAAAGCATCAGGCTTACTCTTACTACTGACTACTTCATCCGTGTTCTGAATGCAAATAATTTTTCTGTGACAGAGGACCTACCTCTTGTAGTGCTTTACTCAAACGGTACACGGACAAATATCCAAGCCACTCAAAACTCTCAAAGTATCTGTCTTAAGGATGGAGTTAATTTATTTGTGACTCATCTGAAAAGTATTCTGGATCTTCTTGACCTTGTCAGAGGTGCTGGATGTTTTAAAGACCTAAAAACTTATGAAATCGTATACGGAGACTGCAATTGTTGGGTGTTAAACCAAAAACTAGTATTTAAGCTGCTTATTGAATGAGGAACAGCCTGTTTGAAAGCAACTGGATGCTGATGAAATGGGAAGAGCTCAAAAAGTTGCCCTTTATATAGGGTGGATCCTGCTCAACCTTTGCTAAGCTCAAAGAAGTGGGTAGTTTCTCTGTGCTGGTGTCCTGAGTCTCTAAAATAAATAAGGATGGACTTTTCCAGTTGCTTCTTTCTTTTGTGGTTGGCTCAGCTCCTAGGCTGCAAACCAAAGGGTTGCTAGGTGCTGTGGTTCTGTCTTCCGTGACCATTTATAGCGCTCCAAAACATCACTTCAAAGGCCTATGCAAGAATTACTAGTGTCTGCCCTTCAGAAAATTTCAGGGGCCCCTAAATCTGTGGGAACGGAGATACAAACTATATCATTTTAAACTATTAAATATAGAAAACCTTATCTTCTAATGGTAATATAAATTACAGTGAATGGTTGTTGTTATTTCTTTTTGCCTCTTAAATGTGGGAAATTTGTCATGCAAACCAGTAATTAGTGCTGTATTTCTGCCTCTCATTCAGCATCTCAATTCTGCAAACTTTCAAGAAAGTATAAGAAAAATTGTCAAACATGTCATTTAAAGTTTTCTGTCATGGGGCCATCTTTTAGAAGCTCTAGCTTGTGAGACAGCAGACGTTGCAATTGAGCAAAGACAGGCATTTTTATTATTTTTTTTTGTTTGTTTAAAAAGATACAAACTGAACACCAAAAAGCCTCTCACTTCTGAGCTGAAGAGACTTTTCTGCACTGGGCTTTTCTTGGCCTTCTGTTAAAGAGGACATCATTAAGGGAGGGTTGAAGAAGTTTACTGCATCAGCATCTCTTCACAGCTTCCTCTCCGTATTTCTTTGCTGTTACTTTTATATTATTGTTAAGCACTGGATTTGTATTGCATGGTTTGGAAGTTTGATCACTGTGCTGTGTGGTGGCTTTCCTTTACCGTGCTGTAGGAGGATGTGGCTGATCAAATGCATCTCAAATTAGAATGGTGAATTCTTATTATTCTGGCTAAATGACTGTTTTAAAGCATCAGAATTTGGTACGATGGTTTAAAATGTCAACAATAGGTATATGTTTAAGTAGAGGCTATCATCAGATTTGATGCTACTCTAAGGGAGTTAAAAGTAAAATTGGGACTAGGATGGGGTAGAATTAAGGAATAGTGATTCTGCCTCTAATGTAATCGGTAGCACTCACCGGTGGGCTGGACACAGCGTGCCTCTTGGTTGTGATAGAAAGGAAATAAAGAAGGCATGAAGTACAGATTTCATTGTTTCTTCTCGTGTCAGTCTCTTCAGACTATACCCTTCACCTTTCTTTTCCCTTTTTCGCTGCTTCTGTTGTGTCTAGAGGACGAACTCCATCACTGGAAAGATTTAAGTTCTCCACCACAAACATATCCTTGTGTATAACACTGGCTGTACAGCTCCTTTTGTTTTTTATTATTTTCTTGGAATCTTTTCCAGGTTTTAGAAATGCTGCATCGAGCTCTTCTTTTCACATCACTGTCACCTTCCCAGCTCCTCCTTACCAGCCATTGCTCTGACTTAAAGCCTTGGCTGTCATTTCCCACCCTTACATTTTCATCCACAGTAACTTCTGTTTTCTCATCGAAGCACTATTCTTTGACTTTTCCTGGCCACGTACCTTTCTACAGCTTCCAGTTCATTGATGCATTTTTTGGCTTGCTCTAAGTTTCCTCCTAGACATTTCTCTTTTGTTTGATTCACTTGCCTCCCCCTCGCATCTTTGCCTGTCTCCCATTGCCTGGGTTGCTCTTATTTATTCCCGGCGTTGGCTCATCTCGGCAATTACATTTTCTGCCTTAGGCATCGAACTGAAGATCACATCCATGTCAGTCCTGTGACATTTCCACCGCAAATTTATTCCCTCCTCTACTGCAGTCTTTTTAACCGAGTTCTTTTCCAGTACAAGTGACTGTTCCTGTACTTGACTCTCTCTTTTACCTTCTCATTTCCTCTGCTTTCTCTATTCACATGTCTTTATTGGTTTAGTTCAAGAGAATATTGTCATTTTATAGCTTTTTCCCTCCTGTACCTTGGCTGACTTTTCCCCTTTTCCTCAAAATCTTGTTCTTCTATTGTTTCACCAGAAAATACATTCCTCAACTGCTCTGTTCCTCTAAACTCATCACTTGCTTCAATGACCTAATTCTAATTCCAATTTCTAGTCTGCTGCATGATCATTCCTACTCTGATCAACCCTTTTCTTTTATAACGGAAATATGATTTAACTGACCTGTTGGAGGAGACAGTGATTTCACTGCCTTCTGCTTAGGATCACATTGCCTGTTCATCTCTCTCTGAGCTAATGGAGCTAATTGGCATCTAGAGTTTCTCTCCTGGAAGTCCATCGTAGATCCTCCCCCCCAACCCATCTTCTACCCTGTACATTTGGCAGAAATTCAGATGTTAAGTAGCAACAGTGCTGTGAGATTCCATAATGTTGCTGGCCCAATAGGGGTTTTTTACATCAAATGTGTTCAAATTATAGTCTAAAAGAAAGATATTGGCTTCTAAGAGTCAGATTAAGTCCTTCCCTTGTGCATCCTCAACTATTAATAAAGGTTCCAGAGATGGCCATCTCTCCTGAGTGACCTTTACAATCCCGTGTTTGCACAGATGCCTGACTTAAACCGAGCAAACACCAATATGTATGAGGGGCCATCAGAGTCCTTCCAGGACTAACAAGTACAAAGGAGCAGACTCTATTGCTTCAGGAACACGTACAACATGTGTGCACATAGACTGCAAATCACTTGAACAATTAAAAATATGTGGGGGTATCTGTGTTTTCTATTTTGTAATGGTTGGCATACATAATAGTCTTAATTTTCAAATTGTTTGAAAGCTTGAAAAAGATTTTTATTTTTGCTTTTAAGGGCAGTATACTGAAAGTCAGGATTTCTGAAAAGGAGACTCTGTACTTGATTAAAAATACGTTTCCCCTAGGTTTCCTTCCTTTGAAAAAGAAGGAAAAGTGGTGCCAGCATACCGCAATCCCTTGAAATAATTTTTCTAATTAATTTGCTGTCAGGTTAGCATTATCTTTTTGGGATGCCTTGCTAATGCATTCGGATGGAACAATGACCTAAGTAATGGGGGGGGGGGCTTCCTAACTGTTTTTATCTAAATATGCTTTTAGAGAGTGTGCTGTATGGAAGAATTATCCAATTACTCTGCCGCCGACTGAAAGCACTGTGAAAACTCAACTAACTACTCTTCTTTTCCTACTGAAGCATGTAGGGCATTTCACAGTTGCCTCTTGCCTAGTATTTTATTTTATCCTGGCAATTATGGCTTAGAAACAGGTAAATAATAGTGCTACTGTAAAGACAGTATATATCCTTGTTGCTTAGCAATGCCTTTCAACACAATGAAGATTAGCCTTTGATGAGGAATTGCATGCTTGAAAACGTTATTTACCACCTATATTGGTTATTATAATAAAATATATTAAAATATATTAAAACCTTCCTCAATCCTAGACAATTTGGTAAGCTAGGAAGCTTGTATGAAAACTCACTCAAATATACTTAAACTTTTGAAAATTTGCTTAACTGTCCTTGTTCTTCCAAGTGGTTTCATTTTCCTGCCAGTGCTACCAGGCCCTTTTCTTTAATTGTCTTTCCACCCTCAACTCTTCCTTTGTCTTACCGGCCCCTTTTCTGAGGAGCTGAAATTACTTGTTACTCTTCGCCTATGGGTCCTATTGCACACAATAATCTGTATTGAGGGACAGATTATTCAGATTATTGTATCACACTTGTTACTGGGACATCACAGAAGTTCAGGAAAGAGTGAGATGCCTGTTGACCTTTTTGTTTGGTTGTTTTTTTGGGTTTTTTCGGTTTTGTATATCAGGGGAACTTCAGTAAACTGGTCCTTGTATGTGGTAACCTCTCCAGGTGTTCTGTCTACTGTTGCCTCCTGTTGCCGACAGTAACCTCAGCAAGTGTAGCAAAAGTCATTTTTCAGAATTATTGCCAAGTTTATTCTGATACAAGCTTTCACGCCAGTTAGCTCAAGTCTCTTGAGATGTCCTTGATCTCACCTCTTCTTGGCTTATCCTGGAGTAAAACAACATGTCTTGACAGAACTCCAATACTACACATCAGTTGGGACTATGTAGATGTTGGCTGCACGGTCCTCTGCGTGCAAGATCAGAAGTTGGCAGCATGAAGAGTGGTGTCTGAGATGGAAAGAGCCTTTTCTACAGCCTTTTTCAGCTAACAGCTCCCATTGCCACCAAGATCTGGGAGATACCTAACAGAAGAAATATCTTGTGCTAATGGGCAGCCTTCAGAATACTCTGAGGCTGTGTAGTGTCCCAGACCTCAGCTTGGAGAAGCACCTGCATTTGGGCTACCCAAAGCAGTGGGGTGGCACTTTGTCTTTTCGTTCTCTATGCTCCCACAAAGGAGAGCAGGGGCTTGCTTCTCCCCCCAGGCTCCTTTTCCCATCTCCATAGCTGAGTCTCTCATGCATTTCTTTGCTCCACAACAGCCTTTGCACATCTCACCACTCCAGGCTGTGGGGCTGACATCTCATCACTAATTTAGGAAAGTCCAACTAACGAGAAGCGCTCCCTTAATGGGCACTGCTTCTGAAACAGTGCTGAATTCAGGGAAGGAGAGTACATACTCAGTACGAGGAACGTGCCACTGTATAGTGTGTTTTATTGCAGAGTGCTTTGAAAAGGTGAGTTTCCCTTTATTCTCCTTGCTGGTTTAATAGCTTTATGAAAAGGCACGGAAATACTGTTTCTCTAATATCAGATGTATTCTCACAAATCCCACTTTGCTTCCTGGTGAGTTAGAAAGTTCATTTTTTCTGTTTGGAATTCCAGATTCTAAGCATGTGTGGATTTTATTTATCATTCAGCAGAGCTCTCAAGCTCCCCTTTGTCTTCCACTGGCTGTCAGTAGAGTCAAGATGTAGAGTAACAGATCACAGTCTAAGACGTCATAATTCCTAAAGCATTAAATGTTCCTGTTCCGCTACTGCGCAAACCTCTCAGTATTAAATAAAACTGCGTGTCCAGTGGCCTTAGGTTAGGCTCAGGCAGATCTTTTGTTTGTTTGGTTGTTTTTTTGTGTGTTTGTTTTTAAATAAATGTGAATGGTGAATAGCATAGTAGCAGGTTAGGTAGAATGTCTGGGAACTCCTCTATAGCTTCTGCTATAGGGACGCTCTCTATAGCAAGCCTTTTCCTTGAAGCTGGGGAAGGCATGCTAATATTTTTGTAGTGTTTGGGGAAATATGAGTGAAAAGAACACCGGAATGGATAGGGACTGGTGGGGATCTGTTGGGTAATTGATGCCTATACTGTGCAATTAACCTCTTGCATGCGGATCACAGCACTGCCACCGTAGGCTGGCCGGGTGTACTCTTTCCCATCTCCTCCTTCTTTAAAAAGAATTATTGTATTTACATGTAAGGTCACCTATTTTTGACCAGTTAAAAAGATGCTCTGCCACTCCCTGTAGTGTTTAGTATGTTCTTACTATCAGCATTGATTTCTCACCTGGATTTCTTTTTTTTTAACCTTGCAAGTGTGGAAGTTGGTTTCATGGTGTTTATGTCGAGAAAAAAATCTTGGGTTTTGTGCTTCTAAATACATATATTGCTTAAATTAATTTGAATTAATTCACATTGTCTTGGCAGGGAAGTACCAGGTCCCCCAACCTTCGATGTTTCCCTCTGTTTTCTCCCTCCGTGCTTCTCCAGCATTGGGGCTGTCAGGGATTCTGCCCTCTGACCACACGCAGATCCCAGGACGGCAAAGCACGGATGCTTTGGCATCTGTGGAGCGTGCATTCTCGCACGCTTTGTTCTTGCACAATATTATTCCTTGCCTTTTTTTTTTTTTTTTTCTTCCCCCCGCACTAGACCTTTTCTTCCTGGCCCACCCTGAGCACTGTGCACATCTCTATCAGAGCCAGCGCCTGGGGGTCGCTCCGGGTGTGCCCGGGGTGCGCTGGGCGATGCCCAGGAACAATGTCATGGTGTTAGACAGCTCGTTAAAATTTCATGAGAATCCGACACGCTCATCACACAAGACGGAGCTGAACAGAGTCCAGTTGTCAAAATAATATCGAGCCAATAAGCATGTCATGGGTGGAGCTACTGCAGTACGGGTAAAACTAATTCTGAATGAAGAGCTTTTTATTAAACATACCGGGCCTGAACGAATTGGGTTACTTGGCTTGCGACAGACTAGGGAATTCCTTGATTTTATTAGTGCACCCTGAAAAATCCGGTGTTTTTCTGTTAAGTCTGTGAAGCCAAAATGCTATAGGAAAGGGATTGATCGGGAGCTGGCTGTTATGAATTTTTCATGAGCTGGTGTGCGGGGCTGAATGGCTCCGGCGCGCGTCGGTGTGTAGCTGGCAGGCGAGCCGCATCCACAGGAGGCTGCTGACACAGAAACACTTTGGCGCATTTTCAGAGGGAGAGCTGGGCTGATAAAGGGTTTTCTGACAGCCCTGGCTTATCGTCCTTCGATTTATGCTGCTGTTGCTTCAGGCAGCCTTTCCATTTGGAGCCCAGCCTTGTGAATGAGCAGGGTAAGCTCTGCCGATTTATCAGCGTTTTTAAGCCACGGCGATGCCTGCGTGATGTGTTTTTGTTGCGTTTTCTGAATGGTGAGAGCTCACATAACATCTAAGCTATGACAGCAAAAGATTCTTCTAGGGAACTTGCTACTCCAGAGTCAGAGATTTACATAAGGACTTTCAAAGAACAAATGCATTTAGAGCTCGAGCTTCCCAAGCTGCCTGGGAACAGACCTACGTCTCCAAAAATTTCTCCTCGCAGTTCACCGAGGAACTCTCCATGCTTTTTCAGAAAGTTGCTCGTGAATAAAAGCATCCGCCAGCGTCGTCGCTTTACGGTGGCACATACATGGTAAGATCTGCTGGGTATCAGTGCGGGTTTACAAAACAGTGTGTGTAGCTGTGGTTTTAACAGGGAAAAACGAGCTGAGAGTCATTCATGGTACTCCCCGCAAGTGTTAAATGAATAGAGCAGAAGGCAGCCAAAGTATGTATAATGCAGTGCCGCGACAATTGTCATTCAGCTTCTGTTCTCCAGAAGAAATCCAGCCCATTATTCCTGTGTGCCATGGTTAATCTCTGTCAAACAAAGGCAGCAGCCGGTAACTTTCCCAGACATTATGTTGTTGTAGGTAGAACACAGGAATTGATTTCAGGACCTTCAAGCTGTGTTTTTTTTTCTTTGCCCCCGTCAACTCTGACTGCAGATGACAGTACAGCGCAGACCGGGCGATTTGGGCAGGGTACTCATGAAGTTAAATGCTGAAAAGGGGCTTGAACTTCACAGTGAGGGGCTTTTAAACAGCTCTTCCTGGCTGTAAATATCCTTTCTTTCAGCCATTTTTTCAGGGAAACTCCGGTTAAGAGTCTTCTTTTCCCTCCCTTCAAATTACTAACCCCAAGTAGTCAATTTGCATGCCATTACAGCTGATTGTGAGCTGCCTCTGACCATCAGTTATCCTGGTTAAACCAGGCCATAAACTGTAATCAAAATATATAATTCAGGAAAACCTATGAGAATCTCATTGGTTCATTTTCTAAATTTATTCTATATGGGTCTTGTACGGTCCACCTTTGAAATTCCAAAAGTCTCTATAAATATGTGCTAGTTGTTTGTGGGAATTAAACCAGAAAACTTTCAGTAACATGAATGTTTTTAAACCCTGCTCACACACAGCCACATCCATTACTGTCCTGTTCCATGGATTGAATCAGAGGAGCGAGGCTGAGGCTGTCCCATTTGGGTCTATACGGGCCAGTTGTTTAGGGGTATCTGAAATACCCATCCTTGTCTGCTACTTTTTCAAATAGAACCTAATTTTAAAATGATTTATTTGAGTAATGCTGAAATATTTCAAAGGTGTATTTACTTCTGAAGTGAATTGCTTGTTGCTTAGAGTGGATTAGTACTCTTACAGTTGTTCTGTGCTGTTAAACAGTAAGAAAAATAAGAGGAAAAACTGTGAACTTTGATGCCAGGGAATCGTACTGAGTAAAACCGGGATAACTGACTTTTAAATTTTTTTTAAACTCAGTTTGAAATGCATTTGGGGTGTAGCAGCATTGAATTCAAATTAGAATTCTAGAATCATGCAGAGTTTCTGCCTTTTTTTTTTTTTTTTTTTAATCCAAGCAGTAATAACAGCCACCCAAACTGGTTACGTGTTGTAACGGTTTCAGTATGTTCTTTAGCTTCCTCTAGCATTTTAATTGGGTGTAGTCAGTGCTGTTTAGGTTTATACACATTAGTTCCTTTGAACATCTGTCATATTTCTCAGCATTGAAAGAGTGGGGTGCTGCTCATTTTACCCCCACTAGCATGTTTTGAGAAATGCAGACTGTGGAAAGACGGTACTGCTGGCGATTAGTAGAGCAGAATGTGATCAGAGTCCGCATGGTGAAAAAAAAATAGATGCACACACATTTATAGATGTAACTAATAATCTCTACTTGAATCATCTTGTAACGGAGGTGGGATTACTCTAGGTTCATATTTTTAATGGAATGGTGGAAGGTTCTCATACTCTTCCCATTTTTTAAAAAGTTTTTAGTATCAGGTGGTTATGAACTGGACGTAAGTGTTTTAACCTTAGATGAGAAGTAAACTCTTGTAGAAATGAAGAAAATCCCCCTTGCAAGGACAGGTTTCCAGGATGTGTGAGTGTGACTACACGTTTAATACAGTCAAAACATACAGCAAATCCAGACATATTTTCATGTTGCTTTAGCATGTTATAAAACAGGAGGGAATTTAAACTACTTAAGTGTGATACAGTATTTCGTTAGGATGTCTGTACAGCTGCTGCATGTGTGTTGTAGATGGTATACTTTCAGCTATGTAACTCAATTTGCTATTAGTTGTAAATTTGTTGTGCACTGCATGAAAACGTCATCACCTGTGCTAAGCAAAAATGCCGCTTATGTAAGGTGCTCTTTTATGTTGAGCTGGGAAGTAGTATCTGGATAGCAAAGGAATTACCTCAGGAGTAAATGTAGAAGGAGTATCAGCTCCGCAGCAATACATTTACAGCATGAAATTAATTCATGCTGTTGGATATCGTATAATCGTATCGTATAATCTATAACTTTTGTAGCCTTGTGAATAGAAAACAATCAGTGAACTTCCTCAGTTTGGGGGTTAGTGGTGTGGTTAATTATGATCTTTCACCACCTTTATCATCATTGCTAATGTTGTTACTTGATGAATCTTCTGTTCACTCTTCTGTGTCCCTTATCTTCAGTTTTCAGTCTTCCCTTGCTGTTATTCTTTGTTTTTTAACTAATTGCCTTTTCTAGGCATTTTCCTTCTTTTATAACTGCATACATTTCAACTTCTTTCTCCTGATTATGCTGATGAAATCTGTCATCACTAGTCTTCTCCAATATCCAGTCATCATCCAAAAAGAATAAGAAAAAAGATTTTTCAAATGTCTTTTTTTTAGACAAGGCCATGACTCAAATGCTTCTGTACTCTGAATCTTTCTTTTCCTCAGGATCCAGTTCCCACAACAGTTCTTGACCAACAGTCAACGCAGTTGCCTTCAAACATCTGCCAAGCTGATCCATTCCTGCTCCAAACCCCTTAAACAGTTTGCCATGGCTGGTGTTGCTGTGTCCAGTCTTCAGATACCTCAGTCGTATAAGATAACAGTGCAAAAACTCTTAAGCCTTTGGTCTTTTGCCTCCACCAGAATCCACAAGTCTCATTCTTTTTTTTTTTTTTTTTTCATCTAGCATTTTTGTCCTGGAGATCCTAAAAGCCCGTATCCTATTTCTTCCTTTCTGGTAGTTCCCCCTTGTATCACTTGCATTTTGGGGGGTTTTGTGAGAAAAAGAGCAGGCAGTAGTTGACATGTCTTGATATCTGTGAGTAGCCATCTAAATTGTGAACATGCAGTGCACCTTAGTTGCAGAGTTTCCTCCGCAGTCTTTGGAGAGGGGACAGCATCTCCACGAGACAAGGAGATACGCTTGGTCCACAGCGCTTTCTAGCACAGAAACAGCATGGTCCCTCTCCACTGCTCGTGGCCTGTTCTCCCTCGCCTTGGCCTTAGCCTGAGGACTTTCAAAGCAATAGTTTTAAAAATAGCTTTTATTTCCTATGGATCTGCCATCTTACTTTTGTCAAGAAACACTGTTAATACCATGGGGATTGCACCCAAAGCAATGTCCGCAATGTCTTGGAAGATCCTGAATGTCTTCTAGAAGAAAGTAGATATTTTCTAAGTGCACTCTGCTGCTTATAATACAGTTTTATTTATCTTGCAATATTTATCTTCAAGATTATAAATAGTTCTTCAATAATATTGATGCAACCTAGATGACTTACTCAGTTTCTTAACATATCGACAGCCATTGGCTATGCTGTGTGATGAGCACTAGCTTTTTAATGGAGTGATTTCTAGAATATGATGTTTACTGTCTTTTCTTAACTAAGACTTGTGGTTTTTTTTCAAATTAATACATTTAGCTTTCATCATTTTAGTGGTTTTAAGCCTGTCTTTTTTTCTTTATACCTGTTCTCCAGTTTATAAAGAAAATGCAGGACAGAACAGAAATGGCATAGTAGAAAATTGTACTGTTTTTTCTTTTGGTTATCCTTCAGTGCAATTGAAATACAGACATGGGTTTGCTTTTTAAAATATAATGTAAATTGTAAATCATATGCTAGCCCTAATTTTTTGAAAAGGTGATCTGTTTTCATTACACAATAATTTTCGTTGGTGGAATTTAGTAAGTCGAATCGTATGGCATAATCCAGTCACAGGGGTGGCATTTGAGTTTTTTCCAAGCCTGGTGAATAACAACTGATCGGTTTAATTACTTGAAGCTGCAAAATGTGCTATAGGCAAATCAAGGCTATCAAAAGATGTCATGTTTTGTTTTGCTTTCTGATCATTGCGCTTCTAGAACCAAATAAAAAAGACTGACTTAGTGGCAACCCACACTTGGAACAGCACTTCAGAAAATTCAATTTTTGGAGACTGTCTATACACTTGAAATTGCTGAGGACAACAGGCATTTATAAGATCCACAAATTTCTCCCGTGATTTGGCCGTGTGGTGGTGTGTATGAGGCGCAGGACTGAACCTGTGGTGGAATGGAGCTCCTGGGGCGACCTCGTCCCTGTTGGAGTGAGTCCCTTTCAGCGCCAAGCCCTGCTGTGTGCAGCTGCACCAGGGCACCTCATCCGAGGTCTCCTGGCCAGCTTCACCCTGTACGTGGGCTGGAGGAGCTGCCTTTTGCTTTTGAGACAAAGCTAGTGTCTCTCACCGTAGCCCAGCTCCTTCAAAGTACTATATGAAACACTTTTGGACCCGTTTCAACTTTGCTATATATATGTAGCAGGATACATTTCCATAGTTCCAGCACTGAATAACACACTTGGCTTTACTTTGATGAGCTGATCTGTTTGTGTTTCTTGCATCCCCCAGCCACTTACATGGGAAAACATGGTGTTAAAATACTCACCAGCTGTTAAAGATTCAGGCAAAGTATGACAGATTATTGTATTAATGATAATTTTATTTTGATAGGTTCAGCCATTTCTCTGAGAGGGGGAGAGACAGAGCAGATCCCTTCTCAGGGATCACACTATTTCTGGAATTTATAATACCTTTAAGTAAGTTTTTAATGTTTACAGTGCGCTAATCTACGAGGAATATAGATCCAGAGAGGTTTCCTGACCTACTGTGGTGGCTGAGGCTTGCCTAGAGAATCCATCACCTCCAACTCTCATACACAGGCTTAACTATAAAGTTAATGTTTTCTGTGCCAAAATGGTTTCTTGAGGAAGCTTTGCTGTTGAATTTAGCTTTGTTGAAAGCTGTGGTGATGTGTGAAACTTGCCGTTGTGATAGCATCTACAGATTTGTGCTGTACGTTTCTAGGAGGTACAGTTTGCTTCTCACGTGCTCGAGTTGGTTGCCAGGACAGACTGATAAACCACGAATGTGTCTGCCACATAATTTATGCAGTGTAGATTAGCTTCACTGCAGATCTATACATTTTCTGGTCCATCATTTTTTTTTTTTCCACTTTTTTGTTACTGAATAACCACAGTGAGCTCTCCTCAGTGCTCTCCATGTTTTGCTTGTATTACCTGGCATTACCTTATGGGAACAACACATGGATTCCACCTGACGGTGTGTTTCTGCGTCGCACGATGTGAGTTTGGGGGTAATTTGACAAATCAGGTTTGTAGGTTCTTCCATAACGATCATACTATGGGCATTCTGCAGTAGTCAAAAAAATTAGTTCAGGTTAAAACATGGATGATGTTCTTAGCAGAGGTATATTAAAGCAGTGCTACAGAAAATGGCCTGCTGATTCTGTGATGGGTGGATTTGGAGAAGTAGGAAGGAGAGTGCCGATTTGGGGGGATATGGTGTAGGGGAGAACTTTGTAGAGTAGGGCTGATGGTTGGACTCGATGATCCCAAGGGTCTTTTCCAACCTGAATGATTCTGTGATTTGAGAAGCTACAACGTGAAAATTACAGTTGCTCTCAATTTCCTGTTGGACTACCTGAATGGGTATATAAAATGGAAATAACAAACCTGAACTCTGCTCGTGGGATGCTGTGACTTTTACCAAGTTCATGAATCAATAGGCGGCATTGCTTGACACACGTGAGTTTGTGTCTCAGCACAAAAGAAGGCTATAACTGATAATAAATAACAGGCATTTATGTAATGTACTGAAATAGTGACACGTAAGCGTAATGCTAAAGTAAAACAAGAAGACTGGGACAACAGCAGTTCATAATGTTTTGGGGTAAAATATTGCCATAGCTACCCACAGAAAAAATTATTAATACAAAATATGGCTTTATTTTCCATGAAACACATGCACAGATTCAATCCCTTATTTCAGATAAACCTCTACCACTGGGAAGCACTGGAAGAAAACTTACTGTTAAGTTTTTAGGTTTCTCAAATATTTTTTGTTCTCTCAACACTACAAATGGGTATTGCTGAGGGGTGGAGCAGATATTAAATAATTTAAGAATAAGACTCTGGAGAAACAGCAATATATTAGCTGATTTATTTTCTTCTTATGGTGAAAAAACCCTGATTTTTTTTACATTGGACAGAACACTTGGTTGATCTACTAGTATGTCCTGATAAATACAGACCTTCCTTGTGGTGTGGTACACTGTAGTATACTCACATTTTCCACGTCGCTAGATAGTGCACTTAAATAGGAATCAGGTTTGACCCAGATTACTTTGAGTTTTGACTATTTCCAATAAAACTGATTGACAAAAATGAAAGAAGAACTTGGAGTAAGAAGGCTGACGGGATTATGTTAGGTTCAAGTCAGCCATTAGATGAGACGAGGAGGGAGGAGAGACATGCAGATAGGAGGAGGAGGTATTTTCTGACATTACAAACAACATCAGAGTAGGAAAAAGAACTGCTTCAGAACTTCCCAGGGGTGCAGACAGGCTCCAGTGGCTTCCGAGATGGGGCCCTACCATGAGTGGTAGAGCTGAGCTGGATGGCCAGAGGGGGAGAAGGGGGTTACACTGCAGGGTCTGGCCTGAGCGACCCTGCTGCCAGATGCGTCCACCAGCCTCTTCATCTCAGCAGCTTCCCTCTCCGCAGCAGCAGCCGCCAGCTGGCTCTGCTGTCACTGGCAGAGAAAGCTCTGGGGACGTGGATTTTATTTTTTTCTTTTTTCTTTTTTGTTGTTGTTGTCATAATAATCTGCTACATTAGGAAGCTGCCTACTTTGCTACAGTCTAGAACTTGTATGGACCAGAAAAGGAGAGCTTTTATGGGTAGAATCAGGATGCCTGCACTCACTAGAAGTGAATTTACCTTTCTATGTTCAGTGTAACGTTGTTTAAAGGCCTTCTGCTTTTTTTTTTCCCTAAGCCAGCAAGTTGCATTTTATCATGACAGAGCAATTTTTTGCAGCTTTCTCCACAACAGATTTAAATGCTATGAAAGCAAAACATGTGCACGGCAGTTAATGGAATTAAATGGGAACTATTTTATCAATTTGCCCTGAATCAATCCGTACTCATGTGGAGAAAGAGGTTTTGTTGCACTTCCAGTAGCTCCATGTGTCCAGCATTATGTAGTTCAGTTACTGCTAGCATGATGATTTTTCATTGTGTACAGTGTGTGGTGCGTCATGATGCAGACCTCAGCAAAGGAGTCTTATTCTGAATAAAAATGTACTGCAGGTAGATTCTTACATATGCATATACTGAATAATTTCCATTTCATTGCATATTTGTCTTGGTACTGCAACTTCTTGGATTCCTGTTTTATTGATTTCTGACGTAACTAGCTGTCTAGACGTTGGCATGGAAAAGCAAGCGTGTCGTACCATCTGAAAGCATACCTCCTGAAAGGAAACATAAGGAGACATTAATCTCATTTTATCAGGAAAAGAAAACAGAAGTCAATTGATTTTTCTCTCAGCTCAGGCACAGCTTTTACACTGATACAGGTTGACAAAGTGCAAGTACAACAAAAATGTTTAAGATTTAACACTGGTGTGTAGTTTTTACCATAGTATCATAGTATTACTGCATGTTCTTGAAGTGTGCAGAACGTAGTTTGTAAATTAACAGTTGCCTCCTGCTTTTTCAATATCTAAAGAACCACATAAAGAGCTATCTGGAAATAAGAAACATTTTGTGCTGCTACTTCATTTCAAAAAGCTTTAATGAACCCTGCTGACACTGTACATATGCAGGTAATAATTGCATAATGATGGACAACTTCATTAGGTTAGAGGGAAGGTTTTCTTTCATAACAATAATGCAAAATTAGCTCTTCCATTTTATTGGGTTCATTAGTACTAAGGTAATTGGGGAGTCTGAACCTGTACTGAGCCCAGTGCATTCTGGAGCTCATGCCACAGAAATGAGGTCTGAGGCAATTCGGCAACGTTCCAAAGGCATTCAGTCCTTGTAGGTTCAAGGGTATTTTCATATCTCTGTTCCATAAAATGGTATACTAAGTCATATTATGTATTATTGTTTAAAGTTAATGTTTATCATAGACCTAATCATCCAGTTGTGGCTGAAGTTCTGTTTGTTGGGTGCTATGTACTGCAGTGTTTCTCTTTTTTTAAGCAGAGAAGACAAGATGGGGGGGGAAAAAAAAGAGTTGCCAGAATGAACACGTTAAAAGCATTCTATCCTTTATTGCTTAGGCAAACAATCCTCTTACTTATCTATGGATTATTTTATTTTGTGTTTTTTCTGAGGGGGATGGGGAAAGAATGAAAAGCAATCAAATATGACCTGTGGAAACTCAAGGAGAGGTCTAGGCAGGAGGAAGGCAAGAAGGGCTAGGCAGGAGCCTAGCCACTAATCCTAGCCACTAATTAGACAGCACACTAATGCTGAGGGAAACAGTTTCTGGATGACTCTGTGTATGTTCTAACTGACGCCATCAGTTTGTCACTACCGTGTCAGGCTGTCCTTAGGCTGTCACAGCTCTGAGAGTCAGCTGCTGGAATGACAGACCAATGCTGTTGGGAGAGGCAAGGCTTTGAAGACCTGAGCCAGAGTCCTTCTCAGCCTTCCAAATCTGACCATCGCCGCTGAAACTCCCTTCGGCATCAGGCTTTTTATCTGTTTCTCTCAGGTGAGGACCTGGGGTTAGTAACCTACACGCTTATTGCCTCCAGGGCCTTTGCCTCTGCAAGGGGTTGTAAGTGCCTAATGGATACACTGCCAGCCTCAAGGTGGCTTGTAATCCAGCTCTCTGCTTCTCAGTTAGACTTCAGTGCCAGCTTTCAACTCTTTATTAAACCATCCTTAAGAGATTTGAATGCGTGTTTCCTGAAGATTTGCAAACATATATACAGGCTATTACTGTTCAGATGTTGCAGAATGCAACGTGGGGACTCATTTACCTAGCTAAGAAAGTAAAATCAAGTAAATCCAGGTCCTGATGCTATTCATACAACATAGTACACCTTCTGGGAAAATAAGCAATGTTCACAGTGTGAGACACTTCTGTTCCTAGCCCTTCCTTATCTTCAAAAACTGGAATTTTATCTCGAAAAATCAAGTTCCCATGAATTTTCATAGCAATAGCATTTGCTTTTAAGAGGCTTAGGTAGTGTACTCTGGTAGAAGTATTTCCTTAAGACATACAGGCCCGTGTTGCTGGGGAGCCTTAGACAACCTTCTGGTGTTTCAGTGCTGTAGCTCTCCCCAGGCACTTAGGCCAGCATTTGGAGTTTCTTCTTTGCCCAATATTGTAGATGTATTTTGTAATACTGGTGTCTTCCTATGAATATGCTAAAAGCACAGAGTAGGCAATGTAAGTTTTCTGACTTAGATATATTTGTCTATATTGGCGCCTCTTCTTGCAGCTTCAGATAACCTTAAATTAGGAGATTTTACTCATCTGGGCATATATGTTTCTGTGGGATTCCCTTACCTCACAACCTGGAATGTATTCCTATTTCTACCAAAGCCTGTTCATACTGCAGCTTTCACAGGAACAGAAATAGCAGCATAATGACCATCAGTATGAATAGACTGAGTTGGAGCAGTGTTTCCTCTGTCATAAAATCAAGCTGTTCTTATGCGCCACAGATGGAGACACGTCTCTGCTGATGGGTAAATGGCATGGCACTCAGTGTGAGATTTGCACGGTTCCTGTTAATGGCTGAGTGATTGGGAGTCCCACTGTAGGAGTTCATACTCAGCTGAGGATCTAATTCCTATACATTAACACACGAGTGCTCATTTAAAAGGTTCTCAGCCCATTTGTCTTATTCTGTCCCCTCTCAAGCAAGTTAGGTGGGTAGGAAATTGGAATATTTATATAAAACCCAGATGAGGCAGGTGAGCTCATTTTCCATGAGTACTCAGTCATTACAATCATGAGCACTTCCACAGTGTATTCAAGGGCTTGACTTCCTGAGGGCTGTCACAACTCTAGGCTCCCAGCATCCTTCTTGCACATCCGTTACGGTACGCAGGGCCTAAGGGAGCGGTGTTCTGGTTTTGGGGGAGGGCTGTGGGGTCACAGAGTATTGTGGCTGGGAAGCACGTTATTTCCACTTCGAAGCAGAGAGCTTTGAGTTACCCTGTTGTGCAGGTGGATTGCAGTACTCCAGAGATGAACTGGGTTTGCTCGTGGTTATCAGAGTAAGTGGGGAGCATTCTGTATTTAAGTACTTCTTTAGTGGTTGACTTAATCAGGAAAGTTTTCAAAGCAAGTAGTGATTATACCTATCTCTTAACTATGATCACTATAAATTAATGTCGGCAAGCCGCAGCCACCCTTAACTTATGAGATCTGAGTATCAGTCTGTTTTCCAAAGCCTTCTCTTCCCCCTTAGGGAATGTGTCCTTTTAAATCTAGTCAAGGTCTGCATTGTCAGACTGGATCCCTTAACAAACTATTCTGCTGAGCTGCTGGAGGTCAGAGGTGGCGCATGAAAACAAACGGCTCTTGCGTTGTCCCTCCGGTGTTTGTAGACTGGCTGCCTCCAGCCATTGCTGGGCTTGCTGCTTACTTTTCCAACAGTTTGCTCTTAGATTAAAGCAATGTATACATTCAGTAAACATACTCATCAAAAGGTCACGGCGTATTCATAAATTATTACAAGGCAGCCCTTTTTATTTGATACTGAGCTCTTTCAGTTCCAGGTGAAATGGATGGAAGCTGCAAATGTTGCCTATTTCTGAATCACAGCCACGAATGCATTATTTATTTATTTTTGTTCTCAAAGACAGCTGGTAACAAAAGACAAATGATGTCCTTACCACAAAAAACCCCACACCTCAAGCTCCCCCAAAACCCCAAAGAACTCCATTGTCATTTGACTGATATTTGCAAGACAAATGTCCTTAAATATTGAGAAGAATGTATGAGGAACAATCCTACTGTCTCAAGAGATCTCTTCACCAGCATATTGGTAATGAGATGCAGGTGATTACATTGGCATAATAGCAAAGAAGGATCAAAAGAGAGAGTACGGTGCAGGATGGAGAAGGTAACACTGGAAGAAGATGCACATTGAAAGGGAAGTTGGTGTAATGAGAAGCCCACGCTTCCTGCAAACGTGATCTTGAAATGGGCTTCTCTGGAATACAATATCTTGGCAATCTCTGTAAGTCTAGGACCTATAGTCAGCTGCTGCCTTTTCTGGTAGCTTATGGAAGCGTTAAGCTATTACCTCCATTGACATAAGGATGTTTTCTCACACTCTCTGCCTACAACAAAAACACCTTCCTAAATCACCAAGACCTAAGGCTTTGCCCTGTTTTCAGGAAAGGATTGATGAAAATCTGCACTACTGTGCTTAAAACCTGCCTCCATAATGGAAAAGAAAAATCTTTAAATGTCAGGCTTTGCTATTTTTACAGCATAGAATCATAAAATCCTAGAATGGTTTGTGTTGGAAGGGACCTTAAAGACTATCTTGTCCAACACCCCTGCCCCGGGCAGGGACACCTTCCACTAGCCCAGGTTGCCCAAAGCCCCGTCCAACCTGGCCTTGAACCCTTCCAGGGAGGGGGCAGCCACAGATTCTCTGGGCAACCTGTCAGGACCTCACCACCCTCACAGGGAACAATTTCTGCCTTAGATCTCATCTAAATCTCCCCTCTGTCAGTTTAAACCCATTACCCCTCATCCTATCCCTCCCCCCTGATCAAGAGTCCCTCCCCCCTTTCCTGTAGCCCCTTTAAGTACTGGGAAGCCGCTCTAAGGTCTCCCCAGAGCCTTCTCTTCTCCAGCTGAACCCCCCAACTCTCTCAGCCTGTCCTCACAGGGGAGCTGCTCCAGCCCCCCGACAATCTTTGTGGCCTCCTCTGGCCCCGCTCGAGCAGGTCTGTGTCCTTCTGCTGTTGGTGCCCCCAGAGCTGGACCCAGCACTGCAGGGGGGTCTCCCGAGAGCAGAGCAGAGGGGGAGAATCCCCCCTCGCCCTGCTGCCCACACTGCTCTGGGTGCAGCCCAGCACACGGGTGGCTTTCTGGGCTGCCAGTGCACGTTGCTGGTTCACAGTCAGTTTTCCGCCCCCCAACCCCCCCAAGTCCTTCTCCTTGGGGCTGCTCTCCATCCCCTCCTCGCCCAGCCTGGATTTGTGCTTGGGATTGCCCCGACCCATGGCAGGACCTTGCCCTTGGCCTTGTTGAACTCCATGAGGTTTGCCCGTCCCACCTCTCCAGCCTGCCCAGGTCCCTGTGGATGGATCCTTCCCTCCCTCCCCTCCATCACACCACACAGCTCGGTGTCAGCAGGGAACCTGCTGATCCCAGCGCCCATCGATCGCACTGCCCATGGGAGCGCTTACCTTGCTGTATGCCTTCGCAATTGCCATACACTGCATGTCTGCTCTAGACAATTATTACTGTTTGTCTTGTACTTGTCAGTTGTTATTTTACAATGAAAAAAAATTTTGTAACAAGTTGTAAATGCTTACAGTTGGTCAGCTTGTTGTGAACTGAATGTGAATTTTCTTCAACCGTGTTTGGAAAGCGTTGAAGTTTTTTTGAGAACAGTCTTCATGCTTTGGGTTGGAATTTCATTTACTCAAGTTCTGTAAACTGGGACTCCACAGAAGGCTAAGTAAAAAATGTCAGGACTCTGCTCTGTAGGATAGAAATATTTTCCGATAGGTTGTTTCATTGTATTCAGAGCATATTTGTATTGCTTAGGATTCACAAAACATTAACCACTAACAGTATTTGACAGCATACTCCCTTTGTAGTGTACTTGGTCAAAATAACCTCAAGGTGGACTTGAGAAATGGGTTTGGTTTCAGTGGTTGGTTAAAATATTTTAGAATCAATTAAAAGGACTTAAATTGATGCTAATTCACAAAGTGCAATCTGAAAAATATTATGAATTAAGATCATGGATCTGTTCTGTAACAATGATGTGGGAGAAATTACAAATTCTCCCTGTGGCCTGAGGTGACAATTGCATTTCTGTCCGAGTGTTCCTGATCGAGATGACTCACGCGCTCACCATTACCTCTGTCACTGGACCTCTCATCATTCAGACTCAAATATGAGACCTGGCTTTTTACTCCGTCTTTCTGTTAGTTGAGTTATTCTCACTTGTTATGTAAATCTGAGAAGAACTATAAAATTGAGAAAGTGTGACCTTGCTTCTGTGCTGAAGGGCTGGGGGATGAAGCAAGAGAACATGGCAGGAGATAGTCAAGCACAATACTGAGGGTTGTGTTATTAACTGTATAAACAATGAGTATGGAAGTGAGCTCAAAAATGTATAGGGCTGATGTTTTGAAAACTCACTTAAAGTTGTGTGTGTGACAACATAGGACAAATATTAGCAGATCTTCAAGCGATGCAATTTTTGGTCATATCAGTCGACATTTGGAAAACCAGGAGCATAGCATTAAGGTTTGAAGTTGTCTCTGCGATAAGTGACTAGACGCTTGAAAATGCTGTCAATGGGAGCGCAACTCGCCCCCCAAGCTGGTGACAGTTGGAGTAGTCAACCTGGAGGTTAAGCATTTAGTTGGTTGGTTGGTTTTTCTTATTTAGTGATTCTCATCCCAACAAACACTGTATTTCATTGTTAAAAATCTAATTTCCAAGTTGTTAAAGATAAAATTGCTCTCATAAGGAAGGTCTTGGTTAATTTCTGGTTTCTCTTGTTAATGTGTTATGAAGGTAAAGAGAAATAAATTAAAATTATTTCAAGACTGTAGGGAAAATATTTCCTATGTAATAAACACCACAGGTTTGTTCATTCAAATGTACTGGGGTGGAAGCTGATTTCTTGGTGAAAGAGCAATTGCTCGTTGTAAATGACTGGCAGCACTCATTGTCAAATCCAAATTTTTTTCTTTGCAAACTGAATGGTCCTGGGTAGTAGTGATACAAACTTGAAATGGCATCGCCTGAGGCAAATAATGTCCTGTCTAATGTATTTGATTTTGCAAAGATAACAAGCTGAGTTACAGTTTTGCTTTCACTTACATTAATGGTTCAAGAAAAGGGAAGATAAGAAACTGAAACAGATTATTAAATCTACCTTTTATTGTGGTATCACATAAGGCAAAAGCTAGCGATGCCTTAAAGAATCTTTTGAAAAAATGTAGTATTTTGTGCTATATAGAGAAAAATAGAATATATAATGTATTTTTGTTAGATTTACAGCAACTAGGGGGTTTGGTAGAGCATTTGGTTAAATATCTAATGAATAATTCAGGGTGGCTAATTTATGAACCCTGCCATGTAGACTAAAAGCCAACTTTCAGGGCCTTAGACGAAGAGAATAAATACACAGCGTTTAGCTAAACAGCAGCCAAATTGGGAAGTTAGTGTGGCAGGAGGAGCGATGTGATAAGCCTGTGAACCTTTGAAGGGCATCAGCTGTTGGCTGAAAGACGGAATTGATTTAATTCTGATAGATTTTATTTTTTTTAATAGTCAGTATTAAAATCTCTCCCTAGAAGCACTAAGCCTATTGTATTAATAAAACACTAAGTTACATGAGCAGAAGCGTCTTGATATAAGCACACAGGTGGACTTCAGGACCTTCGTGTCTATACTCTAATTCTGTGAAGTGGTTTTGTTGAACAAGTATCTGATCCATTTTGGACGCTGTACTTCTGCCAGGTGTGATATGGAACTGGAAAACAAAGGGGAGGATGTTTCCCTGATGAGCTTGCAGTCTTAATTAACAGGACTTAACAAAAACAATTACCACAGATAAAGGTTAAAAAGAGGTAGGAGAGATAAAAGTAAATCTCAAATGGGGACAAGAATTAAAGCAGAAACATTAATGTTCAGGAATACTTTGCCTCCACTGAGAACAGCAGATGTTAATACAAATGCTCTTCAAAGCTGCAAATGGCCTATTTTCATCCTGGATCTCTTGATCTACGTTTCCAGAAATTTAAATTTTGAGTTTCAAAGCCAAATAAAGAATTTCAGAGACTTTTAGAGCAGTGCATTGTTAACATCTGTCACTTTTCCAAGTAGATGCAGTTTGAAGGCATTTTGGGTTCAAAGTAATACAGAAATCTCTAAAAACAGTGGTATGTTGCAGTTGGAAAATAACTTTTAATTTTCATTTCAGTGTGACCTAGTGTAGGCAATTACCTGATATTCCCCATTTGACATAAAGGCCCTAGGTTGGAAATCCTGTAGCTTGTAACAATCGAGTAGATATGACTACTCTAAGGGAGAACCGTTCACAAAAATTACAAGTAATTTTATCTGAGTGAAAAGAAATAGCAGTGATCACTTAAAGTTTCAGAGCTGTTCAGTACCCTTCAGTTGGCCTTTTCTTGTGGCAGACATCTCCTTCAGGTAACTTTTTTGTTGAGAATGTACTGGTACAATTGTGATTATGGGGTACAATTTCATTTATTTATTTATAAGAGGCAATAGAGATGTGGGGTTTTTTACAGCGATCTGGTCTTTCATAGGGCTTCCCGAGTCTTTTAGGATCTAGGAACCAGGAAACTGTAATGGCGAGAATTTAGTGATGTTGAAGAATTGATCTGTGCAGCTTCTTGCAGCTGAAGTGAGTTTGGCTTCGTGCACTGAAGTTAAATTGATGTGATAACTGTGACTGGCTTTGTCACCGATAATTCTTGCCTTCAGCAACATATTAGAAAGGGCAAATGAATTAAAACCAGAACTGCTACTAATTACGCATTTTTATTTGACTTTCTTAATGTTAAATTAATTGTTGACAGAGATTATTTAGGTAGATTGGTTTTGTGCTGTAGTTTAAATTAAGCCATTGTGGTATTACTTAACATGCAGAAAAGATCCTTCCAAATTTTGAAAAGGTCACTACTGTTAATCATTTCAGGAAGGCAATAAAATATTCTAGTAATGACTCAACTGAAAGGAATAACCAAGATTAAAAACTTCTTAGTGCTTAATAAGTAGACGTGTGATATAAGGGGGCTTACGGAAGAGAAGCCTTTGCTGCAATGTTGAGATGGAAGACTGCTAGGTACAAGTGTTTGCAGCCATTTGTTAATTTTAATTAATTCATGTTGTTAACCCTTGTGACAAAGGTATTCAACTAACCATGCGGTATAGAAGAAGAATATTTTTGTGGGGTTTATCTGGTTTCAGGTTTTTTGGCTTACTGCCACAATTAAAAAATTGGAGATTCATCATGGGTTAGATTTTGGAGTCCTCTTTGCTATGGTAGGTATTTGTGGTTGAGCTTGATGAGCTGCAGAGCTCCCAGTGACTTCACTTGGAGTAAAGTGAGAAACTTCTGTATATTGAGATCCTTCTCATTTTCCAGCTGGGTACCCCAAACTGGAATCAAACTTTATGCATTTTTAAGGTTTTCATCAATAATATTAGTAGGTTTCTTGTGCTAATGGAAATGGCATTCACCTTGGTAAGGAGGAGTCAGTACTGAAGGT
The DNA here is from genome assembly GCF_047716275.1 of Strix uralensis. Classification (NCBI taxonomy): domain Eukaryota; kingdom Metazoa; phylum Chordata; class Aves; order Strigiformes; family Strigidae; genus Strix; species Strix uralensis. The sequence goes on along the minus strand of NC_133979.1, from coordinate 2,368,207 downwards.
ATGAGCACATATGAATAATAGGTACCTAATGCAACCATCCCTGTTCAAGAATTATGACAAATATATTTTCCATGAAATAATTCTTTATTGAAAAATTGTCACAGGTCTTGTAGGAACAACATTCTATTTTTATTTTAAGACTTTTATTTTTAATCATTTTTAGTCATCCTTTCAGGTTCACAAAATTATTTTTGAAAATAATCCACAAACCTTCTCTACAGCTTGGTATTTATGTTAAATAGGATGTATAGAGATAGTACAAATAAAAGAATTGACAAGCTATGAGGTAGCTCAGAGTTATTTATTTAGCCATGCCTCTAATGAGGTCTTCCTTCCCCTCACCCTCAAAGTCCATGAATCCTGACTAATGTAGAGTTCCTTTAACTTACAGAACACACGAGCAGAATAAATATTGAAGGATTTAGCATGGTAACATTTATTTATGGTATTTTTGAACATCTGGACCACGTTTAATTGTATTTTGTGTATACCCAACAATGATCTTTTTACTATTGAGCATTTTATTCCGCCCAAGTGAAACGATTCTCTGAGGATGCTCTTGCCTCCTCTGTGCTCACAGTCTACAGAGCATGAGGAGCTCCTCATCCAGCACAGATCCTGCCTGAAAGGTGCACGGTTTCCTGTCCTGGTAACCTGCTCAGCTCTGGGATACACGGATGAATATTCCTACGGGTCGACAATAAATTGTCATTAGTGTTCGAGCTTCAGCTACTTGCAGACTTCTTGTATTTAGTAAATATTGTGGTCTAGAAGCTTCTTCTAATAGCCTACGCTTTTACTCTGCATTTCATCCCATTATTCCTAGCAACACTTTTATCTTTTACCACTCTGATATGTTTTTTCCTTCTTGTATTAATACCCAGAAACCAATGGTGGCAATCAGCATAACTATATTATCTATAACATGCCTAAAAGATGGCTGTTTTCTTATTTTAATCTTTATACGAATCCCACAGGGCCTTTTATGCTTGTTTTCTATTTCCTTTCAAACCTCTCTAGTTTCTCCATAGCACAGACTGTCATTTCAGGTGTCAGCATTGTGTTTGTTTTTCTATGCCTGGACTATCCCTATTGTACTAACTTTTATTGATAAACAAAGGAGTTTCTAATGTTTTAGACATGGGATCTAAAGAATCCAATTTCATTTGAGTGTCCTGCTGTTCTTGCATCTTTCGGGCTAATGCATTTTCCTGTCGATAATTTGTTTAGCTGAGGTTTTAATCAGCTGTAGCATCTATTTTTTTGTTCCTGCTTTTACCAATCTGTACCTTGTAAGAGAGTGTATGAATCGTCATTCAAGCTGAGGTGGAATATATTGACTTCACGTTTCTAATCTTGCATTTAATTTTTAGAAACATGGGAGACATCTTCATACCTTTAAATATTTTTAAGATACTGGCTAGCTTATTTAGCTTTTAAAACAGTGTTTTTTCATTCCACTGCAGTAATCCTTTCCTGAACTGGTTGGGTTGAGCTGTTTTGATTGGTGTGACGTGTGGGCCTCCTGCTGCTGTGTTTGGATTTACATTATATGCAGAAGATTAATCTACAGGTCATCAAGTTTAAGTCTTCTGAGGACAGACCAAGAGGAATTTTCTGTGCCGAATGTTTCCGAGTTGCTGTTTGTACAGAAGGTGCCTTACCAGCATCCAGATAGTGGTTGTCCGTACTTGTCTTTTGATTTACAGTAGGCAAAGTGATTGTAGGTGAACACCCGCCTGCGTGGGGCGAGGCTGTGTTGGTTTATCCCCCGGTGCCCCAGGGGGAAGCGGTGGTGTTGGTCTGCGCCGCTGATGGAGAGCAGCAGGAATGGAAGCGGCTCTTCGCTCCCGGGGGACTTCATCTCGCAGCCTGAAGCGTGGTCAGTGAACATCGTGGTTGGGTTCGAGGAGCAGAGGTATCACTCATGTTGATGCTTTGGTACTTGGGAGGGCTTGGATAATTTCAGGGCCTTGGAGACTGGCAGCGAGACCTTTAGTCACTCTGGGTGCTGTGTGAGGAGTGGGTGCCGGCAGCAGATGAGGGACAGAGGTGAGAGCAGACAGGCAGATGGAAAGAACCAGAAGTTATGTATGTTATATGTCACGTTTACTTCTTTAATTTGGAAGCAGCACTGCTTCTGCTTCTACAGCCTGAGAGAGCCCCTCTGAGTGTGTCAGAGTCCTGCTTTCTGGAAGAGCCCCTCACCATGCCCTCTGTCCGTCCATCTGAGGCTGCAGCCTGTCACCAGCCACGCGAAGGACGTGTGTGGCTGCTGGAGCCCTGAACCCTGAGCTCCCTGTCAGCTGAGGGGCTGCGAGCAGGCACCAACAGAACAGGCGGCTGCCCGCAGGGGCGGCGGGAAGAGGACAGCAGCTCGGCTCTGGGGATGGAGAGGAGCTGCAGAGGGCTGTCCTTCCCCTGTACACCCCCTGGATTGCTCGGGCTCTGCAGGACGGTCCCTGCCACCAGCAGCAGGACAAAGCCCTGCTCCGTGCCATGTGCTGGAGGAGAGGTTCCTGTGTGGGCCGTGCCAGAAGATGGAAGTGAGAAACAATCTTATTGCTACGGCCACCTCCGGCTCGCTGCCCTTGCCTCTCATCAGCCCCAGCAGCATTACTGCTCCCCGTCAGACCACTTGTGAGATGCAGGCTTGCTTTCCTTCACCGCTGAGAAGCTGTGAGCTGCCTCTGTGAGGCACTGCGAGAGGCCCCAGGTACTCTCCTCCAACATCATTTTTAAGGTTACAGTAATTAAGGTACAAATTCTCCTGCAGCCGGGGTAAGTCCCAGAATGTGAGAGGCAGCGTTGCTCTGGGACATGTGCTTTTGCGGGAGCATGTGTTTTGACAACTCCCATATGTTGCCACCTACAGAAGGAAATGTAATTTCTGCCTGATCAGCCTGGGTGAGAACACTTAACGTTTCACAAGGCACTTTACTACTGACCAACCTTCCACCGCTTCGTACATCATCGTTCCAGATCTGTCATGTCATTTCTAGGGTCTGTAGATATATTTACAGCATTGAAGTCTCAGCCGTTCCTGATGCACCAGCACCACATATGTTTTCCAGGAATTTTTAAGCTGCAGTGTGTGGGACAGCGGGCTCGGGAAGGTCTGTTGTGGGGAGGCTCTTTGGAGAGCAGGAAGCATCCTCCGGGGAGTACCTGAGCAATACATGTTGTCTCCTCATCCATCCCCATCTCCTGCACTGAAGGTTTCATTTGGTTGTCGCCAAGAGATTATCCCAAAGTACAAATCAGATTTGTGAGAAAAGATTAAATTTACTTTTTACTTAAATTCATCCCAGATTTTGGATGTGGGTTTGTTTTTTTTCTTTTTTATTGGCAGACTGGCATCGCAGGGCACCATGCTGTGACTGAAGCAGTAGTAGGCCAAATCCAGTAGTTACACCAATTGCTGCTTAGGTTCATCTATTATTTTTAATTGGTCCTAATAAGCTATCTATTGTCCTGTGGATCATGCTGTTAAGTAGTGCGGTGTATATTCTTCATTTCTCCATTCTCAAAATATCTGTGTATAAAACAACCGCAGTTAAAACTGCAGTCCCTGACAGAGCACCGCTGGATTTTGAGGAGCTGGATTTTATGAGTTTTGGAAAACAACTTGCTTTTCAGTATAAGTAGTCCTTCAGTTAATGCATTAACTTTTAAGGGCTGGAAGTAATCAATAGTGTCCAGATGGAGTAAAAGTGAAAACTGTTTCAGTTTTCTTGTTGAAATAAGAATTGGAAATTTGGCCAGTCCAAACTTTGAGTTACTATATGATTGTGGGCAGTTCTGCTAAAACCAGAAGCTTGCACCATAAACCACAATTCTTTGTTCTGCTTCCAACACAAATTAGCCAAACTACTGCCTCGTTTTGCCAGGGTTGTTTTCAGTGCCTATTGGTATGCTTTTAACACAACACAGTGTGAGAAGTAACATGCAGTTTCCATGATGTATTTCATTTGTATGTTTTTTCTTTCAGAGGTTCATAGTCATCCCATAATTTCTTTTCTGTATTTTAGTAGTTTTTCACTTACGGAATTAATACATATTGCAGATACAAATTATTCATACCTGTATGACTTGGTCTAGTGAATGTTGTGGTCAGGATCTATGGGCATCAAGCGTACCTAGTTTGTTGACCTCTAGTCAAAACCATGCGAAAAAGATTTGGTGGAAGCTCACTTTGACATAACCACAATTAGCAATTTCCACCAGGTTTCAATTAGCTCACTGTACGTGATGAGAAAAGAGAGGGAGAGCCTTGTCTTGGCTGTTGACTGATACCCAACGTAGAGATTTCCTCTTCTTGGTGGCATGACCATCCTGTTGTCTTTCACGGCTGCCTTGGGGCTGCAGTATTTGCAGCTACCAGCTAGGTGAGGAAAGCCTTGTCTTGACACAGCGCTCTGCAGAACTGGCACCCACCTCTGCTGGGTGAGACTGATTGTGTGGGACACCCAGTGTCACCCACTGGCACCTCCTCTGGCCAAAGAGGAAGGGGAGACTCCTGATGAGCCTCTGTTGCCCACCCCAAAGCGATGGGGCATTCTGGAAGCAGAGAGTAATGAGAGATTTTTTTTTTTTTTTTAATTTAAACGTATTCAAGGATGATTTTCTCCCTTTGAGAAGCATGACTGTTCAGATGATTCACAGTTGCTTTCTTGTAGGAATTTCAGCGCCACAGAATAAGCAATCACAATAGCACGTACTCGTCTTGCAGCTTGTTTACTTGAGAAAACATTCATAACACAAATCGTAATTCATTAATCCGTGTGCATCTTCTCAACTATAATTGTTAACTTAATTTTAGAATATTTTTAGCTGATTTCATGCTTATGATCTGCATGTCAGGTCTGTGTGTAGACATCACACTTGAAGAATACTTCCACTGAAAAGCCCCTATTTGTGCTGAAGAACTGAGCTGCTTTAATATTGAATTGTTGATATTAGGCTAACAGAGCGGATAGATACTTTTGCCTACAGCACTAGAAACATATTGTTTTGTGCATTGTAATCCGTTACAATAAAAATTTTCTTGTTCTTGCAGTACACGTCTCTATCTGGCTTGCTGAGCAATATTTTTGCTTGTAACCTCTATGTCCAGAAAGGCAAATATAACATTAGAGAAGCCTGAGGAAACATCCTTGGAGCAAATCACTTGCGTTTTCACATGTTACTTTTATGAAATGTTACAGAATTTTGCTGTGAAAACATGTGGTAGACGGAAAGAAACAAGGTAAGATACTCATCAGAAAGGCGTTGGCTTTTGTGGTTGTTTTTAATCTATATCTAGAATAGCAACAAAGTAAAGAGTTGCATTTCTAGTAATCACCCTAGTGGTCTGGAGATGGCTAAATGCACATTGTCTGACTGAAAGTCGAGTTACAGTTTTTGTTTTTTTTTTTTTTTTTTTTTAAGACTTTGTACACAGTGGTCGATATTACCGTTCTGAGAAAACGAGGCAGTTATGAGATATTCTGCCCTACTGCAAGTAGTGACGTTATAGCTGCAGGATTTTGTGCAGTTCAGGGACCTCACCTCAAGAAGAAGACTTAGAGAGAATCTGAAAGAAAACGGCAGAAATAGCAAACATTGCTTATCAGGAAAGATTAAAAAATTGGTATTATTTGCTCTTGAGGCAATTACTTCTAGTTATATAAAGTTTCAGAAGGAAACTTCTTTCCATGAATGCTGCAGATAGGGCAAGAAATGATTAGCAAGTCCTGCAGCAAGGGAGATTATCAGGCTATAGGAGTTCAGAAAAGCTTTGAACAACATTGCCTGGGCAGGCTGTGAGGTCTTCAGCCTGACTCACGTGTTGAGTGAGGCTAGAAAGTTTTGGATTTAGTTGAGCCCCACTTCTCTAGGCTGAGAGAGTTGGGGGGTTCAGCTGGAGAAGAGAAGGCTCTGGGGAGACCTTAGAGCGGCCTCCCAGTACTTAAAGGGGCTACAGGAAAGGGGGGAGGGACTGTTGATCAGGGGGGTAGGGATAGGATGAGGGGTAACAGGTTTAAACTGACAGAGGGGAGATTTAGATTAGATGTAAGGAAGAAATTGTTCCCTGTGAGGGTGGTGAGGCCCTGGCAGAGGTTGCCCAGAGAAGCTGTGGCTGCCCCCTCCCTGAAAGGGTTCAAGGTCAGGTTGGACGGGGCTTTGGGCAACCTGGGCTAGTGGAAGGTGTCCCTGCCCGGGGCAGGGGGGTGGGACCGGATAGGCTTTAAGGTCCCTTCCAACCCAAACCATTGAATGATCTGTGGTTATGTGATACACTTTGGACTGTGGGAAGAGACCAGATGATGTCTTTCTGTTCATAAGAAGGTGTGATAGATAGTCAAGGGAACTTCTGTGACAGCACTGAGAGAGATCTTTTGTGACAATGTAATATGTATCGTAAAATAACAGGGGCGAACATAAAAGAACATTTATCTTAAAAAATATTACTCATTTATCTACTTAAAGTCCCTTTTTAATGCAGGCATGTAGGTGAGTACAGATCTCATTCTACTACATAAAAACAAGAGACACGAGACATCTGCTGCTGTAAGTTGTCGTACTAAACCTCCCACCTTTTGCCTCTTTGGTGTGTGTTGGTACAAATGACTGTAAGGTATGAAGGCTGTATCTGCACTGAAAAGAACCTGGCAAGGGTATATAATGCAGTGAAAAAGGAGGATTGTAGCATTCACATGGCTGCTTTTACCTAAGTTTTTCTCCTTAAAAATCTCTTTGTTTGATGCACTGCTGGCCTTACAGTTACCCTGTGCAAAGTACAGTGGCTTCTTAATAATTGTAGTTAAAGTATATCCATCTGTAGTCGCTGGGAAGGTGTGAGTCACCTTACGTATGTATCTGTGGTTTTGAACCATAAATCAGAGTGGAAAACGATGGCTGGAAAGATTGATGACTGCAGTTATGTAGGACAGCAGAGGTCACGGATCCCATTTTAGTCGCCCCTACAGTCACTCTGTGATGGTGTTAAACGTGTCAGAGATGTTCCCCAGATAACCTTCCCATCCCCAGTGTGACTGTTCCCCGGGCACACCACGCAAAGCTCAAATCCTCCAGGTCTCTTCAGTGGGTTCATTTTATTTGTTGTTTTTTTCTCCTCTTTTTATATAGAGGTGCAGCTGTGATCTCTCTTGCCTCCCTTCTCCAAATATTTATCATATGTATTGTTGGAAAAGCTAGATTCCATTAGCAACCCCTCCACAGCGTGCGTCCCCTCTCCCAGATGAGACCAAAGTTCTCTGTCCAGAGGAAGGAGATGATCTGTGAATTTTTTTTTAAAGTGTAGATCCTTAATTAGAGGGGAAAAAAAAAAGGCATAGTTGAATGAAACAGTGCAACACCTGCTGTGGACTAACTTTAGTGCAACTGTTATCAGCTTTTTAGGTTTTCCATGAGAAAAAAAAAAAATATTCTTCTGCAACAGACAGAGGTACAGTTTGGTCTCTAAGGTCTGCCACCTTGGTGACTATAGGAAGAGCTATCGTTGCTCTAGTCAAGTTTTGTCCGTGTTAGCAAATAATGGTAATAGGAGGCTCAGTAGAGCAAATCTGGAGAGGAAAACAGTGGTGAGGAACCAGTGTCCTTAGAGATTTGTTCTCAGGATTTCACTTTGGGCTGGTTCCATAAGCTGGGTGCCCGTTAGGAGCTGGAGAGCCCTGGGTTCATCTGGGGTGCCCAGTTCAGTGTCACCTGAGAAGCTCCAGGTTGTGTACCTCGAGACTGGCCCAGATTGCAACCAAAATACGGGACAGCCAGGGGATCTGCTTCCAAAGTCGGCTTCCAGTGTGAACAGGAGCAGGAATACAGGTTATAAACCTGGTGACACTGATTGTTGGGCATTGAACATGGTCTCTTCCATCAGGAGATACACTTATCTTCTGCTTCAAGCAGTAATGGCAGAAACCACAGCTCCTCTTTCTCCAAGTGGGGTGAGGGAGTATCTGCGTGCCTTGCATGGTGGTGTCCATCATCCGTATTGCTTCATCCTCACTTGGGAGGTTTTTGCATGATATAGAATGTGGAGACTAGTGTTGTGAATTGCCTTTATACTCTCATGTCAAGAATAATAACTGAAATAAAAATAAGATGAGGTAGTCGGCTACAAATCCACTACTACCTGGGTACTATGCCAGTTAATCAAGGGACCGTGGAAACAATAATACAGTCCGTATTTCGTGGCTGATGCTGTAGCTTCCACCTTTAAATTGGGTCAGTAAGAGTGAGGAGGAGCAGGGAGTCTGCTGGAAGCCTGCATACGTTGAAATCCATGTCAGTATATGTGTCTGTAGAAGGCGTATCGAGAGGAGGAAGAGCCACAGGGTTGTGAGGCACGAAAGGGATGCTCTTTAGTCTTGTGCCCCCTAAATTCTATCCAGGCTGTTTACGTAACAAGAATGAAATTTTTTTAAAAACCCTTGTACCTGTGTCTTGTCTGGCACTTCAGTGAGAATGAAATTGCTGTATTCAAATTATTTAAATGATATCCTGTGAAATCCTGATAATTATTATTTAAATACACATTTTTGATTGGGTTGAGAAACTGGCAAATGCTACAGCTCTCCCACAGGAGTTTTCACCCCTTTTCATTATTGGTGAATGATTTCAGTTGTTGCCTGTATCCCCAAATCTCGTTCACATCTGCCTGTGGAGATGAAAATACTGTTAAGAGGGCAGTGGCTGTTTCTGTGTAATCTTATTGAGAAGTTAAATAATATGCATTTGTATTCTGTTTACCATCCATGCCGGAAGAGAAATATTTTTCATTCTTTTTTTCACTGTTGTTTCAGAGAATGTTTCAGTTGGTTAGGGACGTATGTAGGGCTGAAAGTCCAGCTCTCCGATGTCAAAAACCACCAGGATTTTCATGGGCAGGATTTCATTTCATAGTTGTCTTTCTGACTACAGTATAAATCTTTGTATCGTTAATCTAATTCTTGGGCCTCATCTTGTTTTACGGAAGAGAATAGAAGGCAGCTCTTTGTGTCAGCCAGGAACACTTTATACAAGGTTAATTATAATTTCGCGGATAATCCCTTACTTTGGTGCCAGCTGTTCTGGACAGAATTGGATATACCTACCCCGGGTTTGAAATACAGCAACATTACATCCTTAATAAGCTTTTATTCTGTTTATAATGCATCTTGCATGGCAATTGGCAGCCTGGATGAATATACCACTTAGTACCAGCCTCAGTAGTGTATTTCTCGATTGTTCTATTTTTAATTTAGTAGGACTTGTACTGTGAACCCCAGTCAAGCCATCCTTCTTTTGTATCAGTGACACTTGTGTTCTGCATATTTTATTATGAACATTACTTTCTGTCACTTACTCATAGGTTAATAGCCGCTTTGCTTCATGTGACGTGTTGTATGTCCCCTCACCTAGGATTTTGTGCAGTAAGATGAAGTCAGGCAATTTTCACAAAAAAAGAAACCCAATTAAATATAATTTCTATTATTTAAATATGAAAGTTGCCTAACAACTTCAAGGATTAAAATAAAGATTATTTCTTTTAGCTGTTAGCATCTCTGCTTACAAGCCTCTAAATGTCTTTTATGTTATGGAGAATTGTAAGGCTATAGTATAGTATAGTGTGGACCTTAATTACAGGCCCACCTGAAGGAAGGGGTGGCCATGGGAGTGCAGTTTTTGATGGCTGTGCTCTTAATAAAGAAGCCTTGTGTGGGGTGCAGGCCCCTGCGTGGCTCCGAAGGTGCCCGTTGGGTCACGATGGGCTCCAGTGGTTCCCTCCCTACGTCAGCACAGCCCAGGGGACAGACTAACGAGCGTCAAATTATCCATCTCTGCCACCACCAGCAGTACTTCAGAACAATTAACCTTCTTATTCCACGTTCGTAATGAGGTGACCTAACGAATTTTATAAATGGAGTGAATTCTGTCCAGTTCCTGGGAGATTCTGCTTTGCTCCGAAGAGTCATTGAGTGCTGTCAAATCGCCGTCCTGATGATGGGAATGCTTTCTGCTGGGGCCTGTCGTTATGTCTTTGCTGGTTGTGAATGGAGATCCTTATTTTTAAACAAATTATAGAATTTTCAGATAGGCTTGATCCTGTTGCCTGCTTATGTAGTACAGTTTAATGCAAACAAATCAACAACAATAGCAAATGATTGTGTATTTCTCTGGGTTAGTGATAATGAGAACTAATTCAGGGTATTTATTTGTTTTGGAGGATGAATTATGATTTGTTCCTTTTCATTGAAGTGGGAACAATTTCTGAATGTCCCCTTCTTCATTAAGCAATAATTCTTACCAAAGGCATAGGGAGGACGCTTAAGACACCTAAAACCACATACACACAAAAAAGGATTTTTAGTGTTATTTGTAGTGCTTTAGAAGAGGGAGCGTTGGGAGTTTTGACCTTTAAAAACATATCTTTTGTGCCTTTTTGATATTTAAATTGAAACAGTATTCTTCCTTTTCACCTCCCTCAGGCTTTAGAATAGTTTTGTGAGACATTTAAATGAAAACTTGAATGGCTTTAAATTTTCCATATCCTGACGAAGAAATTAAGGCTGCCATTGTCACTGTGAAGAGAGAATGTGGAATCACAACAGAGGCAGGCAGGGTTGAGGTCTGCAGCTGCACATAAACCAGAGGAGCCTGAGGTACTTCGGGACAGTGAAAATTTAGCAGGAAGTAACAAGGGAAAGGTACTGAGACTTGCTAAAATAAGAAAGACGATGGAGTGGGGTCAAGTAAGCGTTGAGGGGCATGCTAAAAATTTGGATTCCTGTTGCCTTTTCTGTGTTTTGTGGTTATGCACACACTAAATGAGTGCCAGCACCCAGGTGCTGTTAAGATGCAGATGCTGTAAGAAATAAAATACTGCGTTCTCTGTTGAGTTATCCCGAGGTGGGGACTGCACACAGAGAAAACACCCTTCTTGTTGGGGGCCTGCAATCAGCAGAGGTTAATAAGGGAAAATAAATGCTTACCAGTAAAATAATTATTTTTTTTAAGAAGTATGTCTTCAAGTGGAAATTTCCATTCTGTCTTGCAGTTTGGTGTGTTTGCGTGCTTGGACTTTCAAGTCACTTTGTGAAATGCCAGAAGTTATTCAAACACTGCAAGCAGCAGGAGTTACTCCTCTTTAATCATCAGAAATCAGTAGATTGTACCTTGTGGTGAGACGTAAAGCCTAACAGCATTAATTTCTGGCAGGTATTTTTCTTGCATAGGGTCTGATTCTGCTGGAATCATAAAACATGTTTTTGTAGTAACTGTTAAGGTTTGGAGTGAGGAATGTGGATGCTGTAGCAATGTTAGGATGTCTTGACTTCAACGAATCTAACTTTGCTTGGGTTTATTTCAGGAGGCAGTCTTACCTTCCTCAATGCATGCACTTGATTTACTGACAAAGAAAACATGAGAGGAAATCAAGAAAGAAAAAAAAAAATTAAAAAAATCTTAGAAAACTTTCACATCAAGTAAATATACCTGTGTATTTCATGAAGCTTATTTGCAGGTAGGAGCAAAGCCTGGCCACGCTGCAGCGAGGACCAGGTGGATCAGTCTTGCTCTTACCGGAACCTGCTCCCCCAGCGAGGCTGCCCTTGCCCGCTTCGCACCCCTGATTCAGTGGGACTCAAAGGATCTCATGATGTGCCTCAAGTATGTCGAGTTCTTTTGGCTGCCTAAAACTTTGAAATGCAAGCAGACTTTAACAGAAATGGCGGGGTGGTTCTTTGGGCTGTTTTTCATTGGGCGATTGTGCCAAAGAATGAGCATCTTTGAACACTTAACACGTGCCAGGCATTCAGCTGATTGATTAAAAAACAAATAAAGGGGAGAAAGGGCAAAAACCAGCAGAAAACAAACTGGCGTTGGTTTTGCCCTTTTCAAACTTATTTGAAAAATAATTGGGTTTAATTCTGTTGATACTATGTCGGGGGGGTGGCCAGACTTATTGAAGTATATTCAGTCACAAGTCATTCGCCATCGATCTGCCAGTTTTCTGCACTGACATTTAATGGCTGTCAGTTGCTCATCATTCTAAGAACAGTGGTGGAGGGGAAAATGGTAGTCTGATAATGGGAAAGCAACCGTTATGTCAAGAAAATGTTTGAAATTCTGCAATTTAATTATTGCCTTCTACCATGAAAGACACAGGTGGGAGTCACTAACTCAAAAATAATCCCCAAAAAACAACCCACCCCAAACCAACCTCTTCTTCAATTCTGATTTGAAAACAGGTAATAGTGAGATTACGGTAGTATTTGGTAATGTTAAAAATGAGAAAATTGCATAATAAGAAAAAGATTAATCAGAGTAATCTTCTCAGGAAGGACCAACAGGTAACAGAAAAGGGGATATCTTTTGAAGTTCAAATGAAGATTTAAAATTGCATCCAAGAGTTGGGATATAAGCAAATATTGTGGGGAAAAAAAAATACTGTGAAGCCCAGTTTATGAGATTTCTGCCTGAATAAGGTTTACTTATCTGTACTCAAAATCCGTTATTTGGTTATTAAGCTTGGTAATGTCTTGGCGAGATGAAAAATTAGTTGCTTTGTATTTGTAAATGGAGAAAAAGAGTAAGTAGAACAGGCTTCAATTACACATCTCAGGAAAAAAAGGTTCAGAGACCTCTCCTAGAGCTTACAGAGGTTACTGAGTGTCCATACAGCCGGGAATTATGGCTCGCTTGTTCTTTGTTGCATGAAATGGGGACTTTGTAAAATTACAGAATAATGAGCCCAGCTCAGAGTCAGCTAAGGAGCCTTCGCGAGTGCTGACTAACTTTTTTAATAAACAAAGACCATTAAAATATAATGAGGAAATGAGGGTTGTGTACCAGCACATCCTGTTGTTAAATACTGCTGTTCTGAGCAACAGGGCTTGGTGCAGAGTGACCTTCGACTCCTGCCTGTGCCGTTAAAACACAACCCCAGGCTCCAAAGCCCTCGCACTTCTTGCAGCATCCCTCTGAGCCGCCGGGATGCAGTCATTGGCCCCCCCGGGCCGGGGGGTCAGGGTGGCCCCGAGAGGGGAGGGAGGCGGCGGCGGCTCAGCTGTTCCCAGCGAGCTGTTTTATCAGCGGGGAGAGGCGAGAGAGCGATGCTTTATGCAGCATTGTTGTAACCATGACACTAAGGACGTCATCCCGTGAAAATAGCAGTTGGAACATTTGTGGAACAAAGCTGAAGCGGCTCCGCTTTTCCGCGCGAGGGTCCTTAGCAGAGCGATACCATATGCATACTGTTCATTTACATATAGATTAACTATCCACTCTCAGCTACTTTCTGCCTTTTTGAAAACATGCTAAGAATTAAGATTGGAGTTGCAAACTAATCCATCGTTTTAGTTTTCAGAAAGGGGAATTATTTTACTTGCTGAGGAACATTGTGGAGGCTCCTCTGAGTGCTGGCCGGTGCTTGCAGTGGGGTGGTGGGATGGGGACCGGGCAGGTCGATTCTCGGCACTGCTTTGAGTAGCATCTCCCCTGATCCAACAGCCTTGCACTTATTTGGTCCTACCCTCCGCTGAATAAAAGTGATGAAAGCCAGAGCTGGCTGTGCTGTAATGTAGGAGCATTAGTGTGCTGGAAATGCTGTTAAAGTGATTTTTATGGTCGTGTTGAACCCAGAGCGAAGCTGTAAATAAAAGCACTGGGGAAAGGAGGGCAGCAGATGTAAAAACAGCCTAAAGGTAAAAGAAAGGGATGAAGTAATGCCAGCGAAGAGGGAAACGCATTGAGGGGAAGGACAAAAGGGATGGAGGCTAGAGGAGGAGCGAGGAAGGAGGGAGACAAAGCGGGGCAGGGGGTCAGTGGGGCTGACGTCACGCGTCGGCCCCGCTGCAGCTGCCCGCGCCGGGTCAGGCGCTGCCGGCCTGGCACACCTCCTCTTTCCCCACTGTGTCGATGTTTCATACAGCAGCAGGTTTTCTGTGTGGTTTTGTGTCTGAAAGCTGGGAAGCGGGTAGAAACACGAAGCTCTGAAAGAACATCCAAAGGCATGGTCCTCTCTGAGTTACACCGTGCGAGGGAGACCCGTGTGGAATTCCGCCGCTCGTGAGAAAGTGGGGCATCGCGCTCTGCGGGTGCTGCCAGCGCCTGGCGAGGCAGAGCGGGGCTGAAGGCATGCTCCCCCTCTTCCTCCCTGCCCACCTTCATGCCATGGTTGGGGTATTTTCCACCTGGGAGAGTCTAACAGAGTACGGAGATTACATCTGAGGGCTTCCGTGTGGGTTAGTGTGCTGGTGTGTTAAGAGTCTGTCACAAGAACACTCACAACTGAATTTTTGTTGTTTTTTTTTTTTTTTTTTTATACCAAGACCTGTCACTTCTGGTTCAGTTTCCCCTGAAGTGGTATGAAAGAAGAATGGGATTATAAGGGAATCATCACAGTTGTAATGCTAGAAAAGTAAATCCTTCTTCATTTGTAATGGAGTTGTTTGACAGGGGGTCATATGCAACAAGGCATGAGAAAGAAAGGTAAATAATTACAAGGAATCCCAGGCGTGCTTCTGGGCTGACATTACCTCCCCGGAGATTTGCGGGATCTGCAACCCTCTTGCAAAGGATGGTTTTTTTCCCCATGAAAATTGGAAAGTTTACTGATAATTAACAAAAATCAATGAGCTGGAATATTAATTGCTGTTTTGGACATTTGACCTTTTAAAAAATAATTAATTGTTTGTATTCATAGGTAAATATTATTAATAGAGCTCTTTCCTGCTTTAAATAAATTGTCAGATAGTAAAGTTGATGTTAAGCATTTTTGTCTCTAGCATTAAAAATGAGCTACAAGTTTTGAATATTTTTCAGGCTTTTTTTTGTACTACTCAGAGAAGTTAAGGAAAAATTTACTTGACTTCAGGGAATAAATTCAGCAGAAATGCTAGAGAAATTAAGATTTCTTTTAAATCCTGTGGGCTTTTCAAGTCTAGAAACTAGATATCACTTTTATATTAAATGTTGAGAGTGTAAGGACTTGCATACTCTCTTTTAAGCTAAAGGTGCATTTTCTTCCATCAAATGTATGTTGAAAAAATCCAATAAATCATAAAGGAGTTATATACCGTGTTCCATGAAGCTGCTGCTAATGTGATTCTCCCAGCTGAAAGAAGCATTTGGGTAAGTTTTTCTCAGTGCACTTGAGGGCTTCCATATTGTCTCTGATAGTTCAAAGTCCCTCTTGCTGCCTCTTCATTGAGTGATATGTCTGACTCATCTTCATCTTTAGCTTAGTCATACTTAATATTGAAGCATTCTTCAAAGGAAGAAGATCTAGAAAAACTTTTCATTCCTGGCAACACCCACAACAAAGGCTTGAGTCAATATATTCAACACAAAATAGTTGACATAAAAGGAATGAAAATTTTATTTGGCAAAAGGCATTTCAACCTGAGAAGAAAGGTAAATCCCTTAACTAACACCACAACCAAGACAGCATTGCCAAAACCAAATGATGATCTGCATCAAAGGCACTGCCAGTGCTCTTGTTCTGTGTCCTCGGATCAAAGCTTCCTCTATCCATAAATTATCTTCACTAGAAATCGTTGATGAGTTTTTCATCAACTCCCTTGCACTCTGCAAAGTCCTGAAGGTGATGTTTGGGGCGAACCGCAGGGAGGAAGCAGGAGGAGAAGGCAGGAGGAATGAGCTCACCGAGCAACCTTCTGAAGAGCAAAATAAGTGGCTGCTACATTGATTCTCTTCTGTGGGTTGGCCTAATGCATCCTGGCATTTATATTCTGTATTATTGTCTGAAGCGATTATTTCTGGTCCTGTTGCAACCCGGCAGGAGGCTGTTAGAGTAAGGAACATCCTCAGTACAACTGAAATGTGTTTGAGATTCTTGTGTTGAGCGCCAGGACATAAAATGGCAGAAGAGCCTTGATGGCTTCTTGACCATCAGCATGGGAAGCAAGTCCAAACCTCAAGAGTTTTCTGAGCTGCCAACAATGTCTAGCTGTATCTAGGTTAGATACGGTATTTAATAAAGCTAGCAGTTCTTCACATTTAGCTTTTAGATAAACATCTTGGGTTGGAGGTCTCTCACTTTCTATCAGTGTTGTGTATTTCCAGTCTAGGTTTTCAGCTCGGACAAGCTCTTCACTAAAATATAACACATATTTACATCGAGTATTTCCCATGACTTGAAGTGTGGCAGCAAAGTCAGTAATCTTCACCTTACTCTACATGATGCACTATCATGTGCTGTTGTGCTGTGGACACAAAGGCTGATTTTCCAGTGGTATAAGAAAAGGATTTATTAGTATTATATATGCATATACAGCTGTATGCCATTTGTCATCAGTTCTTAAGTTAGGTTTTCACTGCTGTATGGCTGTCAGTATGGTACATGCATTCAGCCATATTTCTCCTCATATTTCTGGTGTCTACAGCTTTAAAAATGAGCTATATTTATACAGATTCTTTCTCAGGGATATGTTGAAGTGTGATTTGTACTACTCCATCTGCTACCTGAGGAGGAGGAAGAGAAATGCACTTTAATAATGAGAACTTTAAGAAGACAAGCATATGTAGTTCAGAATTTGGTTGGGTTTTTTTGTTTGGTTTTTTTTTTTAATCGTTTTAGGCTATCAAAGTGGGGCTGAAAGCATTATGGTTCTCAGCAAAAGCGCATGGGAAAAGTCTCTTTAATTGAACCTGAACAAGATAACGTTAATAGAAAACAGGACATACTGAGACAGCTTGCCATGGTAGATTCTCTGCCATGGAAGTGGAGTTTTACAGGAGTTCTTCCCTCTTAAATCAACAATTTGAGATAAAAACCCATACCATTTCTTAGCTGGCTTTTTAAGTGTAACATGATTGTATAAATTTGTAAAAATGGAACAACTGGAGGCTTCCAACACGGTTACAAAACTATCACACTGTGCTATTTTTATTGCATTTCGAAGTGAAGTGAAGCGTACAGCTATACCAAGTATTTTTTTTGTTACAGAACAGACCCATTGGGTATTTTCATTTGCCATTCATAGCTGTAGTTTTTCCCCAGCTTCCGCCTTTCAAAAAATTTCCCCTTTGGATGGCAGGTGGCACACAGCAAAGTTGCATCTCCACCCCCCCGTGCTGCCTCTTCTCCCTTCTGGAGCAGGCTCCTGATTCTTCTCATCAAAGATGTAGTGCTTTCCACCTAAAAGTTTCCAGGTTTTTGCTTCCCTTTTTGGGATTTCATGCAGAAACTTGTGAGTTTCTTTCAAGCTTTTAAAATGAACTTTTCATTAAAAATAAATAATGCAGAAGAGTTAATTTAGATTTTAAGAATTCACATGGAAAGAATTTAATTTTAGAATTAAATGATACCAGCAAAGGCCACCTGCATATTTCTTTGGCCCTGTAGCACAGAGGGGTCTATTAAACATTTAAGGGACAATTTTGCTGTAATTAAAGTCAATGACAGAAGTCCCTCTGACATCAGTGGGAGCAGGATTAGGCCTTTAGCAGGGTAAACTGTAACTCTTTTAGTGCACTATCTATTCCACATACAGGAAATACCACAGTGGTATTGCCACAGTATTTAATGGTGCTTTTTATATATTTAACTTGTTCAAACCTTTATTTTTAAGGGTTCATGCACTCTGTGTTCTGACCCGTAGACACTAAAAGACCTAAACTTCAATGTTTTATTCTAATTCCTAGAGTATTTAAATGACTTCTGAAAAGAGCTTTGCCGTAAATAGTTCAAGTACTAGAATATACTTGGTTAAATACAGATTTTGTGTTTTCATAATATAGATGAAATATGTATTTTCATCGCTTTTACATATTTAGCATTTTCACAAACTCCCTACGTTTATGGAGAAGTTTCTGATTGCCAGCCATGGGCCTTGGTAGTTTCCTTCTTTGTGCCTCTGTGATGTGAGTTCCTCAGTAGAGTTATAGGCTGGTAAGCAGGTAGGTAGTTTTTTATACATATATATAAAAAATATATGTGTGTGTATATATATGTATATGCATATAAATATGTGTGTATATATATAACATCTAAAATACTGAACTGGCAAACAACTCAAATACTTCTATCTTGCCCCACAACCAGGTTGCAACTGTTTCAGAAAAATCGATCACAGAAGCAATTGAGAAAACAAATTGTTTGCTGGTTTTAGGATATTATCTCCAGAGAAGGGCTCATAAAATGTGCATGAAGCTAGTCACAAAAATGGCTTACAATTTTCCTTCTGCCCACTTTTTTTTTTTTGGTCGGAATGTCGTGTTCTGCACTTTGCAGGGAGAGTTCGGAAGGGTCAGCCCTTACGGCAGGCTACACCGTAACACGGTGCTGGCTGATGGATCGGACTTGGCAGCTCCTTGTCTTCAGGGGTTCCTTGGTAACTTCACTGTTGAAGGAGGTGACCTGTTGTTAAAGCAGAATTAGCCTTTTGTGTGCCTTCAGGATTTCCCCCCTCAAGTTTTCCTTGCCTTTGCATTTTTACAGTTAGCTATTGATTTAAAACATTCACTATCATTTTGAAGTGATGCAAAATGCAAAGCAACTGGCTCACTGCTTGACCCATCAGGTCAAACATATCCTTGGACCTATACCTGCACTTGGAGAGGTGACACGGAAGGCTCGTTTGGCTCATGCAGATATATTATTGACTCTCTTCTTAACAAGCTTTAGTCGTAGGTAGCCAGTGTGTGATTTGTGCTCAGTCTGGGGTTCAGAGGGGAAGTGGGTGCTGCCTGAGCGCTCCCTCCTGTCCCTGTGCACTCGCGCTGACGGCTGAGAGCTGGGGATGCCACCAGGTATCACCAGCTCAGCTTAGCGTAGGGTTTAAACCTCTGGGCTAGTTCAGAGAATTCTGTGTAATGTACAATGTTACATAAACAAATAGATCCTTTCTACTTTTCTCCCCGCCAAGTACGCTTTTGTTTTTTCTTTCTCTTTTTTCCACGATTAAAAACAAAAAAAGAAAATGTACTTTTTAGGCTCAGGTTTCTGTGCCATCCTTCCCTAACAGCGACGGGCTGAGAGCTCTTTCAGAGCCGTTGGCATTGCGAATGCAGATGAGCCAACACGCTAACAAACATAAACTTCGGCTGGTGACGGCTTTATATTCCAGTTTCACTTGTTTAAATATAGCAAGCCTGATGCACAGCTAAAGCAGTGAGCTCAGCCGAGTGCCACATCTTCCATTTTTTTAGATGGTTTAACTGGAAAAGAAATTTGACTGGTTTCTTTCTTTGTGGAGAAGGATCCAGCCAACCTGGAGTTTTGAGCTGCTGCATTTTTGTGGCAGAGGTTTGTGAAGCGAGCGCTGGCACAGTTCACACTGCCATGGGAACAGCACTTGTATAATGCTTTTTAATCCACTGTAATCAAGTACATAATCAACATAATTAATTTCTATACTGTTGCTCTCCTTGGTTTACATGGAAAGCTATCAGAAATTGCTAAATTGGTCCTAATTTGGGGGGAGTATTTTCCTTAAGTATTCTAGGTAATTTCCTTTTTAACCAGCTGCTAATTGCTGATCTTCATATTGATGAAATTTGTTTTACCTGATGTTACCTTTACCCTACCGCTTTGAAATTTGACTGTGTGGAAATCCTACTTCGGGAGTGACATCCCTTTCTTGGCAAAAATTTAAAACCAGAAAATAATTCTACCAAAGGTCCAACTTTGCGTGGCTGTGCTGGAGGGCCTTTTCACTGTTATCTGGGACTGAAACACTTGACCCGTGTGAAGCATGAAGTTTGCATTGTCACTTTATTTTATTGTTTGTTTTAGTTGAATGATAATGAACCAGAAATGATCATTTCTGGAAGCTAATGACTAAGATAAAGGACTCGGGGTGGTTCTCTGTGCTGCCCCATGGGTGACACCCAGCGTTTCTGCATGTTGCCTCAATGATCAGGTTGGGTCCAGTGTGGAAATAAACCCTCCTCCCTCCCCAACTCTGATTATTTATTTTGTCACTAGTGGTTCGTTCTTTGCTGTTTCTTTTGTCCCTGATATTCTGGACCAGCATCGCCACGTTCCTGTCCCTGTCCATGTCAGCAGGCTGCCAGGATAAGGAAGGAGCGCTGAAGGGCAGCAGTGATGCCCAGAGCCTCGTGCTGCTCCTTCACACCCCGGAGATCATCCCCAAAGACTCTCTAGTTTATTTTTCTTGGCCTGCTGAACTCAGCTGCACAGGATTGAGCCCAGCGCTGGGCAGAACAGACTTTGCATCCTTATCCTCAGATTCCCTACAAAACTTCACCTAAACTGTGAACTCCAGCTGGGTTAATTAAGCACAAATTTATAAACTCTTTTAATCAAGACAAATGAGTGTGTTCTGCTGTCACTGTTGCAGACACAGTCTGTGTTTCCCAAGTTGTTTTGGTTTTGCTTTTATACTGAAAAGGGGATTATTATAGTTGCAATTACCATGGAAACAATTACCATAAAGTATTGATCGACCAAGATAGATTAGTAAGCACAAAAGGATAGAGGTTGTCTCTATGGAAACATGGACATTTACAGCTTTTTTTTTTTTCTTAAGAAAATAACTATTGTTTCTTTCCCTTGAACAAGTTTCTAGTCCAGTTTAAAATCCCTTTGTAGGTTTAATTAAAATTGCTTATGTAATCAATACTGTGGTTTAATATCATTGATTTTCTTTTTATCTCAAGAAAATCTCTGAAATAGACCTTTTTTTTTAAAAAAGAGGACTTGCACCATTTGCACAGCAGTTTTTCATATCAAAAAGTAGCTGAAATGTGTCATTAATTGTTAATGAGAAACAGGTCAACAGAATAGGCCATTTGCTTCTGATAAGTCAGCGTTTAGTAGGGTTTTGTGTTAATGGATTAACAAAGGAGTAACTAACGTGGTATTACTGTGGATGGCGCAGGGAGTTCAGCATTCAGAGATGCTTTGTGGCTGCTGGTCATTCCAGCTCCTGCTGTTCCATCCAGGTGAGCATTTGTCTCCAGTTCATGTACAAAATGGAATTCAAATACTTCATCCTCCTCTTTTTCTAGCAGATGTTGATCAGATTCTTGCCAGTGGCTGCAGTGACTTGAGTTCCTTGTGTTTTGGGTTTGGCACCAAAGTGGGCCTGAACAATTTTGCCATGAGGTCACTCCTATCAAGTCCTATCTTGTTTAGCAAGAGCTGAAGTTGGACAACTTCTTCTAACATAAAATATATAGTTTCTCATCTTGAGAGTATGCAACATTTAAGTACCTGGAGATTTTTTTAGTCACTTCTTAAATCCCTCTGGTGAAACGAAATGAGAATGGGGTCGTTCATTGTTTTAATTGTTTTGATTCTCAAACCTCTAATGGCAGTATTTATTTCTTTAAGCAAAGAGCAATTTCATTAAGCTGTGTTCTGTGTATCTTTAACTGCCTGTATTTTCTTTCTAAATTTTATTGTAAGTCAGTTTTTGCCAGTTCTGGCACTTCCCGTTATGAAACGGTCACTCCCGTACAGGTTTACCTTTCCCGTGCCTTGGTGAAGGTGTGGGTTTGGCAGCAGCTCATCCAGTACAGTTTACATACGCCTCCTCTCCTAATCTGGAGTTTAGCTTGTGGAACTAGGTTTTAGCACTGTGGAGATGGGAGTTTAAATGGGTGGCAAAGGAAGCTGAAAAGGAGTTGTTGTTGAAGGGTGATCTGATAAACAAGCAAATTATGTAATTTTATTCTTTGTTGGTCTTCCCCCCCCCTCCAAATGTTAAGAAAATCTTATTCTTTTCCTTCCCTCTATGGGGAAAGCAGCCCGGAATGAAGAGATCAATATTGCAGTTACTCAGCTTGTTGATACAATAGTCATAGTCTCTGCTCTTTAATAAATAAAGCATATTGTTTGCCTGCGTTCTCTCATTTGTTGTAGTCCCTACAGCTTAATGCAGTGGGAGAGGTGCCCGCCAGTGGCCACAGTCAGGCAGTCGCTCCATCTCTTTGCGAATGGAATTGGAGAGGACTCTTCTGTTTTAATGGATATTTTTTTTACTTGACCGTACATAAAACATTCAGCGAGCAAATCTGTTCCTATGGGGTGTCACCTGCCTGGTCCACTGAAAGGGGTGGCGAGGTGTCGTCGTAGCTGGAGCCGTGTCAGCCCCTCTGAGGGCCACGTGCTTCGCTGGATACAGAGGGAATGTGTTTGCATTGGGGCAGCTCCGAGTGACGTAGTCAAGAGTCCTTTTCTCAAACCTAACGAACGTGATGTGAAGCTAGAACCTTATCAAGGGTATTCAGTGATGGCTAATCCCAAATGACTCTGGAGCAGCGTGCTGTGCAAGCATCGTTCCTCCTAAGTGCTCACTCAAGTTTTAGTGGACAGATAAGGAGATTTAATGTAAACTGTGTGCTAAAGTGAGAAAACATGGAAGTCCTTGTTACTGTCATCTCCTGCAGTTTTCATGTTCCCAACTGCAAAACTGTTTTGGTCAGAATGTCCCAGATAAGGAGGTAGAAGCCGTAAAGGTGGGCAAGGGCAGCTCCGTCATCCCAGCGCTGGGGAGGGAGGTTGGTTTTGCTTGAGTTGCACCTTCTGTTATCACTAATTAGTACAAGTTTCTCAGAGCAGGGATTTTCTTTTACCAGTAAGTTTGTACCGCACTAGAAAACAACAACAGCTTGCTCCACAGATTGAACGAAACGATGACACTATTTGGGCTTGCTGTGCATTAGCACAATTCTGCAAAAGGTTCAGGACTTATCATTTATCTATTCCACTGTGCTTCTTTCTCATAAGTACTATATTCATTCATAAAATAGAAGAAAAAGGGGCTATATATAAAGATAGTAATCCAGTATAAACATTTTTTTCTGTGTACTAAGAGCTATAATTTAAAAAATAATGTCATGCTATGCTTATACATAGTTGAGCCTTCATTACAAACGATGTAATTAAAGGCATGAGATATTTAGTTCTGTGTCAGATTTTTTACAAATAGCTGGTTTCAGTAGCACTAGTGGTTTGTGATGTTTCTTGCCATAAAGTATGGCTTGAATTTGTTTTTCCAGTTGTTTGTATAGGTTTGCAAATTCAGCAGCCATATCTTATATTTATATGCTTTCAGGGGAAGTGGCTATTTTAAGCTTTATAATAAAAATGTAAATGTCTGGATAGCACCTTTCTTCATGGTAAATTCCATGTGTCATCTAGATGTGACTTGCTGGAATTTCATGGCAATCTGAAAATATAAAACACAGAAGGGGAAGGGGGGGAAAAAAAAAAAAAGCCAGGCTTCTGCTGGATAACAAGGTTCAGCGGTGGAACAAATGCTGTGGTTGAGAAATGTAAAAAGGTACCGTCTCATTACATTTGTGAAATCCAGGGCTACATTTTACTTCAAGATATTCACCTGACTTCTCTGTTCTCTAGTCTCAAAATAAGTGGGATGTGAACGATCTCTTGCCCAGTTGAGAAGCGGAGAGGAGAGCTGAACCCCATCACCCGAGGTGGGGGTGTCCCTGCAGCTGCCCCCTGCTCCGAACCCGCCCTCCAGTATGGATTGTGTAATGCACCAGGGCTAGACTGGGAGTGTTGGACTCTCAGATAAGGAAAAACTCAGCAAACTTTGGCATTTTCTGCATAATGCTTTGCCACTAGTGATTATTATTACAAGTTAAGTGAAAAAAATCCTTTCTGCTGTTGGATTTTCACTGTCTGTGTCCTGGGTTATCTGGATTGCATCTCTTAGACTTTTGAAAACTCTTATAGTTTTAGACTTTTTTAAAAAAAGAAGTAAAATAAAAAAATCCAGACATCCTAAAGGTTCTTCTTGTTCATGGAAAGTATTTTTTAGTATATACAATGGCTGTCAGAATGACTCTGATAAACTACTGTAATGTGGACATTATGCTGTTGACATAAACGCACTTAAGATTTTGAAGAATTACAATTGAATGCTAATTAAGTTTTCATTAAATTAATTCTGTGGACAACACTTTCCGTTTCCTGGGGGAAAACGTGCACTGGTGATACCAGGACCACTAAATGTTTAAAAGTTTACTTCTGTTTTAAAATATACTTTATATGCAAATTATATGATAAATAATCACACTGCCTTTTGAACATTGGTTTCATGGAAATGCTTGAAATTATTAGGCAGCATTGCTTATTGGAAGTGCAGGCATGGATGTTGGAGCCAAGGAAAAGCATGATTAAATAATTTGTTGCCCTTTTGATAGGCACATTGGATTAATGCAATAATCTTTAGTTTCATTTCCTTTTTTTAATATATTAAAAATAGCTCCTCTTTTCTAACTCAAGTATGTATTCTAGCAGTTGGCATTATTTTTCAGGAGACAAATTATATAGCTTATAGAGTCTCCTCAGTCAAAAACTTGTAAGGTTGCCAAACACCAAGGTATATCATCCAGATAAACTAAATTCAAGAAATTTATAATCCAGATCTCTTGATAGAAACAAGCTTCATTATTACAGGAAATTTTTTTTGCCTCTAACATGTGAGGGCGCTAATGTATTTAAGAGGGTCATTTCAAGAAAGGTAAATTCAGGGGAGGGGCTTTGTTTTACATTGTGGATGAGCTGTGAGTGGAATTGCACTCACATTGTCTGACAGTTCATTCTGGGACCCGGGTCTGCCTCCTCCCAGCCTGCATCCCTCCTCCTTCTCCTTCTCTGTTCCCACGACTGTGTGAAGTTTTGACATTAAGTTATCGTAAGGCAAGAGGTGAAATCTAAGGGGACGCCTGGTAAAATGCAGACTTCTGTAAAACAAACAAGTAATGGGTTGCAAAACCAATTCTGCTGGATTTCTCTGTGTGGTGGTGCAGAATGCCATCAGTTAGAGATCTTTATGGTGCTGGAAGAAGCCATCTCCTAGAGGGAACCTCACCAAAGAAAGCTACGTTTTGTGTAATCCAACATGTAGGGTTAAAATAAACATTGACAAAAGGAGCTTGGCATTAGAAAATTGCAAGAATATAAACAAATACTAAGAAGTTGCTGAGACAAAAAGGAGAAAGCTAGGCCTCTGTGCAGCCAGCAGGAGTTAAATGCTGACTCAGGTACAGGTCTAAAGCTAAGCAAGCAAGCTTATTTAATCCAACAGACAGGAATGAATTATTAAGACCTGACAACGTAAGCTGAAAAATGGAAGAATTTAGTTTAGTTCGAGCTGCACATCAGTAGGTGAATGGGGTTGCATGTTCTGGCTGTTTGTGCTGGCAAGGCGTTGGATTCCTTGACCTTGACCAGGGTCTGAACCTTTCCTCTTCTGTGTCTATGGAGAGCTCTAAAAAACAGAATGTGGAAGACAAAAATGGTTTGTCTTAAGTTTTAGCAGAGAAACTAGAGAGGTGGGCTTTGGGGTATCTTCTGGTTTATGGCTGTTCGCTTCAGCATCAGCATATTTGAGAAGGGCTCAGTTAGCGTCTGGTGGTGGCCCTTTGGTCAAACAAAAAAACTGAGTAACGGGGCTGCCCTAATTCTGTGCACGTCCCCTGGCTCTTCGGAGCTGAGGGTACCCAGGCAAAGGCACCAGAAGCCCTCTGGTACAAACTAGTCACTGAAAACCTCAGCTTTCTTTCCAAATGACCTGCAGTGACCCTATTGCTACAATTTCCCCACATTAGTATTTCTAAATAATTGTTTTAGAAGCAAGCTGTAAGCCGTTCTCACATTCATCACTTTAATCTCTACTGTGACCTTCAACATATCGGGCTTGAGACAGATGTATCCTTATAAAGTCACAGTGCTCACCTCTGATTAAATGAGTGCCTCTTAATTGTAAAACCAGAAATTCACCCTCCAAAGATTGCTTGGAAATTGATTTTTATATTTAGGTAAATACCCTTAAAAGGTTATTTTTTCTTCTACGTAATTTTACCCATTTTTCAAATTTTAGAATATAGTGATTGTTTCCTATCTCCCTTTTTAAAATCAAACCTAATATAGTCCAGAGCTGACCTTACTGACAGATACTGTTTCCCATTCTGCTCTGCATTGTTCCTTATGTTTATATCTCAATTATTTCTAGCAGTGTACACACAAATACAATATTATTCCTGTTTGCACTGTCACAAAAACATTTGCTTTCTGTACTGTGTCTTTTCGTGGTCTGGTTCCCTTCATTAGCACAAGAGATGTTAAATATTTAGTGTTATATAAATAAGTACCTTGATAGTATGTTAAACAATTCATCAATTAAATTTCATACTAATTGAAGAAAGCTTGCAAAAAAAATGTCAGTCTGAAGGAAAATAAGTCCATTAAGATAGGAGAAGTGGCATTTAAGAAAGAATGCGATGTCCTTGTCAGCTGCAAAACAATTGCAGGCTTCTAGATTGTATGTAATTATTTTCTACTCTTTTTAAGCTTGTCCCATGCAAAGTGAGGATGATAACTTGCCGGGGATTCCCCTGCCAGCATCCATAAACAGGAATGTACAGACCTCCTCCTTTTTGTCATGAAACAATCAGGCTGTTGAGACAAAACAAAGGGGTTTTTTTTTAATTTTTTTTTTTTTTTTTCATCCCAGGGTGTCTCTTTTGCCTTTTAGACTCTGGTATCTTGAACTGTCATTTTTTGTAACTTGGAGTCATTTGACTGAGGTGGTTTCTACTTGTACTCGAATGTGGGTAGGCAGTCCCTGCTTTGGCTCCAAGACTTGTTCCAGCAGGTGAGCGTCACATTTTTTTTGCCATCCAGCTGATGCAGTGATCAGTCTATACCTGTGTTGGTCCAGATGTTGTACTCGGATCCCTCAGGGAAATTGTGCTTAATATTAAGCTTCATTCTGCAAACCTCTTCCCAGGAGGCAGGTGTCAAGAGCAAAAATTTCTTCTGCCTGTTCTTGACATGAGGACAAGAAAGACCCTCCGGTGAAGGCTGGGTGGTGTTTTAACAGTACGTGGTGGAGGCTTCAGAGGAGAAAGCACCATAAATTTGCTGTCATCCATAACTCTTGTGATGTGAAGACTGAATCTAGTTGAATCTAGTTGTAAATATGAAGTTGCTATTAACATATTTACACAATGCTTGGCATTGGTCATCAGAATATAACCAATAATATTCTGTGTGTTTAATTTTTGGAAATTAGGAAAGCAAGCAGAAATTACTTTATGCAGTAGAGTGATCTGACAGAGCAAGAGGAAGGGAGTAGTGATATGACACAGGTAAAAGCTGAATATGTAATAATAGACAAAAGCCAAGATGGGCGTACAGATGAGCAGAGGAAAAGACAGAAGATATGTTGGTGTGTGGGCTGTCAGTAAATGTATATTAGTAGGAGACAGAATACTGTCGTCTGGGGCAGAGGTGGCAGGATGACAAGGCAGGTATTTAACGCTGAAAGATGAGACTCCTGTAGAGATTTTCTTCCCAGATTCTTGTTTTAGTACGCTGTTGGCATCAAAAAGAAGAGCTGCTTGCGTGTAGCTGAAAGCGGAGCTTGCCCCTGGAGCTCTGCATGCAGAGAGGCAAAAATCAGCACCATGGCAGGCAGGAAAAATCAGAAAGTTTGTGCTGGGGACAGAGAACATGAAGTGCAGTACTTGGAGGTGGCCAGAGAAAATAATAGCGAGTCAGACAATACGGTTTGATATTCCTCTTTCTAGAAGTATACAAATCCTTCATGGGAATGACCCGAAAGATTTTCTGTAGTGGGATACAAGATTGCTTTGGGCTGATGAGTGAGTTCACGTTGAGTCAGTGGAGGCATCAGCCTTAGAAAGCAAGATGTTCCCGCTGCTCGTTTGTGCGGCTGTCGCTGCAGATAACGAGCTCAGCCCACACTGCCACTTACGGGCTCCATATTAATGTGTTTATTTCCTTCTGGTATCAAAACAAGGACAGCGAGAACTGAACCTCTGCCCACCACAAGAAATGGAGAGAGAAGGAAGAGTACTAGAAAATATTCAGGCTGGGAATTTATAATTTTACCATTGACATTCTTATTACCCTTTTCAGTATTGTGTGTTGACTCTGGTGGTGCTTGGGAAGGACCTATCGGTAACACTAGATACTCTCATTATGTTTCCCCTTCATGTTTATTCTAAAAGAAGTCTGAATAGGGTCACAGAAAAATTAGGTCCTGAAATAATCAGCCCCTTGAAAGTGGAAGAAGCATGAAGAATTATTTATGCTGTATTTGTAATGGGAGCCTGTTCAATACCATTAGTTGTGCTCCTAATTCAGTGTGAGTTTTCTGCCTAATGTTTTCTGATTATTTTTTTTTTTATGTAATTCTTGGTGGCCTTGGGAAGTATCTTCTCTGCCTCCCCTCTGGACGTTGGTGCAGACAGTGCTTTTCCATCCCCTCAGCCCTCTTCCTGTGGGTTGCAGTGTCTCTCCTGACCGAGTAAAGCCGGCACGTGTGGCTGCACGTTCTGTGTCTTGTCCCGGCAGTGCCGGGTGGCCATTGGAATCAGCTTTGTGCTTTTTAATTTCAAGAAGGTGATTTGTGGACATGATTATTTCACAGATTCTGTAGCCATCCAGGCCCTGCTATTATTTATTGTTCTTTCTTGTAACTTGTGCTGGAGCTGTAGGAGCTGGGGCCAGATTTTGGGGTCAGTTATGAATTGTTTGTTTTGTTGGTCAACATTTTGGTGGTTTTAGGTAGGACAGTACCAATGCAGATGACTGGTTCTCCTTTTAATCTGGGGGGTTTTTTTTAATCTTTGGCTCTTTTGCTGCTTTGCATGTGGGGGTCCTGAGTCCTATTTTGTCTGGGATGCCACCAAGCAGAGCCCCCACCTCCATTTGCTGGCTGCAGAAGGGCTGCGTGTAGTTCTCCTTACCTCCCTCTCGCAGGAGCTTCGACCTGGGGCCTTAGGTTACAGATCAGTAGACGCAGTGTTTGCTGAGGTCTGATCACTGTCACCGTAGTGAATTGTTCCAGGTGCTCCCGGTGCTTAGTGCTGGCAGGGCGTGAGCTGTGCCCGTGGCACCATTTCTCATCATGGGAGAGGAGGCTGCTCGCAGCACGCGCTGTGCGGAGCTTTGCCATAGTAGCCAGTCAATGCACTGCAGCTGAGTTGTCATTTCTGGGTTTTCTCTGTTATAAACATAATTTTGAATTTTGATGCTATCTAAATCAAATTAGGGTACAGCAGAGCTGTATTCTCACGGTGGCGGCTGCATTGTCCCTGTAAATCAGTTTTTTATGAGGTTAAACATATTCATGTTGTCCATTATGAAAAAAGACTGGGTTGAATATTGCAATATACAGAGAAGTAACCTATTTTCTATTTAAAAATGAAATTTATCCATTATCAGGTTTAGCAGAATTCTGCAATTAAACATTAAGTAGAAAAGATACTTTTTTTTTCTTAATTGAGGCATTCAGTTGAAGTTTTTAATCTCCAGCTGAAACGCTTTCATCTTGTCTGAAAAAGATGTTACTAGATATCCGGGCAAGCTGCAGAGCAAACATCAGACTTGCCATCTTTGCTTGTCTCCACACCACACCAACTCATCAGGTCAATAAGCTTTAATTCCAGCCCCCTCCCCACAAGCCCCATGCTGCTAAGAAGCCCATCTGGAGCTTTTTTTTTTTAAATTCAAAACAAAACCTTTCATGTATGTGTATCAATTGCTACTTCACCTTCAGTGAAAGTTGAGGGGTTATTTTTGTGTTACTTCAGAGAGAATATTTTAAAAATTACAGGATGCCATCCATCTATGACAGCAAATTGAGAAAGGCCAGGAAGTATAGGGTAATAGTGTACAGCATATATAGATTGTTTATAAAATCTCGAGTGCTTACCCATTTTATATTCGCCTCTGAAATCCAAAAAGAAAAAACACATCATAACTGACAGCTTGTAAATCTTTTTGAGATTCTCAGTTGACGGTATATTGTTAACAACAGATAGTTTGCACAAGTTTTTAAATGGATTTTATAAATCTGGTAGAATAAATGGCTCAGAGGAAACCAGTGGTCAGTCTATACACATCCCCGATGGGCAGTGTCAACGCTGGCGATGAGTTCTTGCTGCAAGTGGAGTATGACGTGGGTTACATGACCAAAAAAAAAAAAAAAATGCTCCTCAGGGACTAGTTTTATGTTAATTTTCCAAAGTTTTTCAGGGGACACTCTATAATCTGAACTGTTCAGCAGATTCAGGAAAAACCTGTTTATGAAGAAATTCCTGTTCTTTTAGGTGCTGTGTTCTGATGGTCTTGTCAAAAAATGGGGCAGATTTGTAGATAGGAAATACCAGGAGCAATGAATGAGTTGTTGAGCGATGATGTCAATATGATTTCTCCCTTACACAAGTGTTTGTGCCTGATACTTGTTATCAAGTGAATCGAGAGTGTGCTTAAGTAATACCTTCTCTGAAGGTTTTATTTTCTCGTAGCCTGTTTAATTCAGTTCTTACGAATAAAAATGCATTAACTTTGAATTATAAAAGTATTATTCTAATTTATTTTTCCACCCAAAATGCCTCTTTCCTAAAGAAATTCGACATACCTTTTTGGAAGTAATATTAGAGATCTCATTTCAGGTTTTAATTTGTCGTATTACAGCCATAGGGAATACATTTCATAAACTGAAAGTTTACTCCTGCAAAATGCTTCTTTCTCAATCCATCTTTTTCGAGCTGTAGTTAAAAATTGTCAAGTTTTTCAAAACATGTAAATAAATAAATAAATTCCCCCCCTTATATATCCATATTATTAATTAGCTGGGACAGTCCTGGTTTCCGGGTAGTTTTGCATGTTTGTTCATCACCTCTTAAGGCATCATGATAAACTTCACTAATCCTATCCCATTAGCAGCTCTCGATGCTCATATTTCTAAACAGATTAATAAATATGTATTTCTCTGACATCAGTTCAGATATGAATCATACGCATTTGCACACACGAATGAGGGCGGATTCGCTGGATTCTCCATTTGCCAGTCCCTCGTGCCCCATATTAAACTCAGGGGAAGGAAAAGCATCTCCTGTGACAAAGTGTTGGCCCTATTTTCTTTATTTTTAACGAATACTAGAGCAAATGCAAAAAGAGAGTTTTCATTGTGTACATATCAAATAAGAGATATTTCTAGATGACCACTAGTTGATCTTTGTTTTTTTGAATATAAATTCTTATCTTTCTAAGTTGAAGAGAATCTTCTGTCTTCCTCAGATTTTCTTCTGAGTAGCAGCACCACCTGGTAAGGGGAACGTGGACAGACTATGGAGTCACCCAGCAGTCTGATCGCCCCAAATTTTTGATAGAGCCAGTGTCCCTTCAGTCCCACAGCTGCTGCCACCCTTTTTTGCACACCTGCAGGTGGTTGTCCATGCGTGTGTCTGCGCTCTCCATCCACAGGGTGAGAGAGGGTCATTGAGCAGTAGATTGCAGCTGCCCTTTCTTATTTCTATAAAAAGGATTGATGTAGATCTTCGCTTTCCAGAGAGGTGAAGGAAGGAAAAATTCTGCACAGTCTGTAGTAAGTAGGAATTTACCCAGGCACAGCAGGTTGGTGGTAGGAGCTAATCTAAGTTCCCTGCATTCAGGGTGATTAATAATTCATGCCAAAAGCGTTAGAGATCTAACGTGAGTGCATTGCTAGTACATCCAGAGGGGACTTGTACCTCCTGTTTTCTTTTTTTATACATATATGGTATTTATCTATATCACAAAGAATCCCACAGGCTTTACAAGAGTAGAATGAACAAATGACATTTGCCTAAATCTGATATTATTGACATGGGGTCGTGGGACAAATCACCTACATTGAGACACATTCATTCCCTGGAGTTTGCCAAATCAGGGTCTCATCTGATGACCAGGTATCAAAGCGAGTGAACAAAGAGGATGGAAGGTGTGAAGCTAAGGGCAGCCCTTGCAACGCGTGCATAGGGGTTTCTCATGACATGTGTGTGTCTATTGGTGACACCATAAGTGACATGTCACGTGCTAAGCCTTGTAAATTTAACGTTTTAGGTCAACCTGATTATTTGCTGTATTCAAGGGGCAAATAACCCCTTTATACCTGGTACATTATTCATACATCTTCTTGGAAATACCTGGTGACAGTACTAGAAGAGTCACATTTTTTAAAACAAAATCTTCCTACTGTGTTTTTGAAGGGTATGTATTTTTTATAACTGTAATGTGGATGGTCACTAAGCCATTAGTATTTTTTAAAGTCAACGTTTTTCAAGATGCATACTTCCTTCATGAAAAATGCATGTGTTTTGATAACATAAATTATCCCTATGCTTCAGTTCAAATTAAAATCAATTCCAATGATATAGTGAATATTTAAAAAGTCTGTTGTTTGTTCATAAAGAACTGATGGGAAGGATGAGTACACTTTTAAAAACAACAACAATTTCGGGAATGAAAACCAAATTCCAAGCAAAGGCAAAATAATGTTGATTTAAACAACAACTAGAAGAAGAAAATAATTAAAAACATTTAGGCTAACTAATACAGGAATGTAATACAGCAGTTTATGCCACGCGACAGTCCTGGCTGGGTGCTGAGTGGGTAGAAAGCAGCTTAGCAGAACAGGGTTGGGGGTGCTGGCTGAAGAAGTTGAGCTTGATCTGTCAGCCTTGGCCTTGGAGCGAGGGAGGCCAGCCCAAAGCGGGCTGGGATATCGGTAATGCAGCCGGCAGGTCGGCCCAGTGCATCAGCGGAGAAAACTGGGTTTGTTCAGCCTTGGGGAAAGAAGAGGAAGGGGGGGATCTCATTGCTGCCTCTAGATGTCCGATGGGAGGGTGTAGAGAAGACAGAGCCAGCCTCTTTGTATAACATGGGAAATTCTGACTTGCTGTAAGGAAAAAATGCTTTGACTGGGATGATGGTCAAACGCTGGGCCAGGCGCCAAGGAGGCTGTGGGATCCCCAACCTTGGAGATGCTCAGAATTTGACAAGGCAAGGCCTTGAGCAACCTGGTCTAGTGGGACCTACTTGCAGCAGGGTTTGGATGAGGCTCTTCCAGAAGGCCCTTCTAACCTGAACTGTTCTGTGAGTCGGTGATTTCTGTGGTCCAGATGGACTAGAGTCCTTTCTTGCATATTGCCCAGCTCAAATATCTCAGGAAAAAAATGTAAATACCTCGTGGCTGTGGAATAATCTGATTTCTTACTCAAGACTAACTGTAACACTTGCAAGTTCCTGCATATTGCTGCTAGGAAAAACCTTCTTACAAGACTGCTGTGAAAAGAGAAGGTGAAAATAGAGGAGAAAAGGGGAAAGTATGATGGTGAAGCAGAATGTAGATGTAAACGATGTGCAGATATTACATATTAATATTCTGTATCTCAACTTTAACCAGCATTATTCTCTGTTGCAAACATTTCAGCGGCGTGTATGTCAAGTGTGAGATTTTCAGCAGGCAGTGAAGGAGGGAATCTCGGTAAAAACTAGCAAAAGAGTTGATTATTTTCCATATTAATCCATTCAGGTAGGCTTCCTGGAGTTTCATCCATCCAAGGTATTTCATGGTGTCCTGGCAGCCCCATGCCTGGGGAATCCCTGGGCTACGGGGCAGCACATCCCCACTCTCACGTCCACCTTAAATCTAGGAGGCAAAGCACAGTAAATCCTGATAGGTTTAAGTTACTCATAAAAAGCAAGATGAATAATGTATTCCTACTATTACATATGAAGCTAAATTTTATATAAAAATTACCATCTAGTGTAAGAATATGTAATTATTTAGAGGATCTTTCCAAATTAAAAATGCTATCAAAGAGACCTTTATTCAGGTGGTAACTGATACCTTCTTGGAAAAATACAGAAACCAGAAAAATCTCATCCACTTTAATCATTTGTGTTATTTTAATTTCTTTGTGTTCTTTGTGAGAAGACTGTTTTGAGAGAAGCTTTACAATTTAATTTGCTGACTCCCACACGCGGCACAATGCTATTGCCTCACAAATGCAGCAGGTTAATGTGTAACCTGGAGCAAATCAGGGTGTAATAAAAAAAGTGAAACATTTTGTTTTTCTTGAAACCTAATGCTGTTATCTGAGTTGCCAGTGAGGGTATCAGAATGTCTTCCACTGTCTTTTTACTTTTGTATTAGATTTGACTCTAGTAGGGGGAATATAAATAAATTCTATATGTTGTTTCCTAGAAATTAATATATTTTTTAAAAGCCTTCTTCCTGCCACCTGGGCTGCAGTCTATGTCAGAATAATTTCTGTAGCTCATGGCAACAGCATTTTAATGGTTCCTAGCCTGTAGTTTGCCCAACAACTTTGAATTCAGAGTTGACATTGTGCTTAGCCCATGGCAACTCTTCCTCTCCATTAGCATGCGTGGCAATCGGGTCGGTGAGAGTGACTCAGTATTCTTTGTGCATTCTTCAGTGACCCAGTGCTGGAACTGCATCATGTCCTTTTCTTTCGAGGCAAGTAGTTTTCCTTTTTTGCATTAGCCACAGCAGCAAAGAGCTGGCATAGCAGGAATGAATCCCATCCTAGCCGAGAAGCCTTGCTAATATAGTCTTGATCGGCAGGACGCTTGAGTGAGTCATCACATTTAGTCCTTTGCAGAGACAATCCAAAAGTGCCCACACACTGCCATGGCATTTTCCAACATCCTTTAACAAACTTTAAACATGCTGTAAAGGGCAGAGGCTGCATCTGTATTTTGCTGCAGGAAGAAAGAAGGTGACACTGAAGATGGCATCGCTGTCCTCTTTGCAGTTGCGAAGTACTTGTCTGTGTAACTTCTGCATGATCCTAGGGTTGGTCAGTGTACAGAAGATTTTAACTCTTCACTCAATATGAGAGAGATATCGAGGTGCTGGAGCGAGTGCAGAGGAGGGCAACGAAGCTGGTGAAGGGCCTGGAGAACAAATCCTATGAGGAGAGATTGAGGGAGCTGGGACTGTTCAGTTTGAGGAAGAGAAGAGAGACCTCATTGCTCTCTACAATTACCTGAAGGGACATTGTAGAGAGGTTGGTGCTGGTCTCTTCTCACAGGTCATTAATGATAGAACAAGAGGGAACGGCTTTAAACTGCAACAGGGGAGCTTCAGACTGGACATAAGGAAAAAATTTTTCACAGAAAGAGTGGTCAGACAGTGGAATAGGCTGCCCAGGGAGGGGGTGGAGTCACCATCCCTGGGTGTGTTTAAGGGTTGTTTAGATGAGATGTTGGGGCATGTGGTGTAGGGGAGAACTTTGTAGAGCAGGGCTGGTGGTTGGACTCAATGATCCCAAGGGTCTTTTCCAACCTGAATGATTCTGTGTGATTCCATGACGTTCCTTGCTGGTTTGAGCTGGTAGAATTTCTCCCTGGCTCCAGATGTCCTCTGTTGGCTCCCAGCTGACCAGCTCCTAAAAATGTACTGGTCCTGAGTGCAGCTGCACTGTGGACATCCGTACTGCAGAGGGAGGCACAATGCTCCTCGTTGCTCCCCCCACGCGTTACCTTCCTTCCCCATGCAGACCTAAGTCATCTGGTTTTCTCTAGAAGGCTGATGTCATAGCTGCTTCCATCCCCAACTGCCGTCATCGGCCTTGTCGTGCTTACACATGGCCAAATCTTGCTGGATTTGGACCATTAATACACAATTTTGGAAACTGTCGCAAAGGAAAAACACACACTTCCATAGCTGCATTGCCTTTTATGCATGGTTTAAAAATGAAATATAAGGACGGAGAGGTTTTTAGCATAAGCATTATCATGTATTTGGGGGAAAAAAATCCTGAATATATTTAATTCTTGGTTTTGAAACTTTGCAGTCAAGTGGAAAAGTAAAATCCTGGAGGGGGTATTAAATGACTGCTGTCAAATACTGCTGCATACAAAAACCGAGAGGGTATTGCTATAGAAGTATGCCATCACCTTGGTATTTGACAAAACAGTCCCTCGTTTTAATTAATGTCACAGCCATGACAGTGGACAGAGTCGCTTCAGTCTAGCAAGGCACTTAGTTTGCACTTCTTCCCCCAGAAGAAGGGCTGGCGTGAGAATGTTTTAAGCTCTTGAAGTGTCACAGGTCTGACATGCGTGTTGTTCCTTTGGGAATAAGGCAAGAAGCAGAGTTTATGACATCTCCTTTAGTGGCTGTGGGCTGCTCCACATAGACGATCACGTGGGTTTGTGCTCATGCTGAGCCCTGCTGAGTCCTCGCTGGTCACGCGTTCCCAGTGCCGCCTCATGGTCAGCCACGCCATAGCTAATCCGGTAGAAAATTAACTTGCAAAACAAACAAAAATACCTAGTTCTGTGCAGCTCAGCAAAGTAAAATGCTCAGCCAGCAGCAGGAGGGAGAGGGCTGAAACCGCACCCTGCCCTCCATATTTTGGCACCTAAAGCAGACGCTTCTGTGAGTGCACCCACGGTGACATACCTGAGCTGGGCTGATTTAAAGGTGATTTAGGTACTTCTTGTGCTGCTTGTGCTAACTCACAAGACATTTCCTGGGCTTCTGTGGGTTCTGGTGGGCATAGAGCTTCTGCAGCGCTTGGTTCGAGCAGCACTGGCTCGCTCACAGCCAGGGCATTCATGCCCAGGTGAACCACAATGCAGAGGAGACCTCAACAGCTGTGAAAAAAATGTGCAAATCTAGCAAAGGAGGGAACCCCAACAATCATAGCTGTTGACTGGGCGGCAATATATAGGGGAGATGCAAGAGTCTGCCTTACCTGGAGTCATTGCCAGGCTGTAAGGAGAAGTTTTGGGAAGCACCCAAGTCCCATAATGAGAAGGTCCTACAAGCTCAGCCCTAGGTCATAGCAGGGACTTGTCTTCTTCCTCTCTCCTTACATCTTATATTTCCTTTATATCAATTAAAATTGAGTAGAATTACAGTTTTTCAAATGTTTCATCCACATTTCTGCCTGAGTTGCATTTAACAGTAAGCTGTGGAAAGTGAAGTTTCTTTTTCATGTTTTGTTTTAATTCAAGTTTTGATATCTGAGTGTGGTGCATACTGAGCTTTGAAGTAGCAGAAAGATTCATGGCTGTATCTTGACTGTACCGAGAACTATGATTTCATCCATATTGTATAACACAATGCCATGGACACTGCAGTAGTTCATGGAAAACTAATTACAGCACCTACGTACAAAAACGAAGGCGTATTCTGCCATCTCTCTGGAAGCTCCTTGATGTGCACTGAGGCTGGAGCCCTCAATGTGGCAGTTGAGTTTCTTGTGGTTTTATCACCGTAGTATTAATTCCAATAAGTGCCAGTGGTTTATTTTGTTTTACATTTCTTTTGATTTGAACGGAGGTAAAACAGACATCAGCTCTGACGGACTGCTTAAAAAAAAACCCAGTGCAGATTTTCACTGGAGACTCCTGGGTAAATCCAGCCACCGCCGCTGCTCAACAGTGTATTTTTATCCAGGAGCTTGTCTCTGCAGGTAGCTGTGGGGGGTAGGCACTGTAATACAGGTTTTATGGTTTCCTGGTGGAATCCCACCAAATCTCACAAGCCGCTTCCCGTCGGCAAATTCCCCGTTCGGCAGTCTCTCTGTTGTAGGCATTTGCAGAGATCTTTTGAACGCATTTTATTTACCAAGTGTATTAAAACGCCCACACAGATGTCACTGTGGGTTTCTCGGTGAAACACGATGTTTAAAATGTTTAGACTGCTGTTGCTTGGCTGATGGGGTGCAAATGGCTCGTTTTCAGCCATTTGTTTCTACTGGTTAGATTGTAGCAGTCACTTTTTTAAAACTTCAGAGGCGGTAAACAAAGATGCAAAGATTTTATTGAAAGGTTTTCATAGGAGGGATCAAACTGCTCCCCCTGCTCCGTGGCTGTGTTAGGGTTGCGATGGACACACAAGCTGATCACCTTGCCACTGCCTAGTGCTATCAGATGTACCAAATGTAACGGGACTAGTGCTGGGCTGTAATGATGACTAATTATGAAGCTATTTGAAATTGCGTTAATTGATAGACTAAAATTTCATTTGAAAGGGGGTGAACTCGCCCGCAGGCTGGATTTTCCTCGGCAAACCTCACCTCTTATGCACCACCCACCAGTTCGGTGTACTCCTCTTTGTGGATTTGGGACTGGTAATTTCAAATACCCGTTGCCAGGCAAGTGAAGTGCTCGGCGATATGTATCAAATGGCAGGAGAAAGCTGTAGGTAGTCACCTGAAGCTTGCCCCCAGCTTTTGCTTTCTCTCAAAGATTTAACTGTTCCTAGCACATCTGCAGAAGTGCAGCTCCCCCCAAGTTGCCTGTATCCCAGCATTATTGCTCCTGCTTTTTTGCAGGGTTTAATGATTTGCAGCTCTTCAGATCTGAACCTCTCTCCTTGGAAAATTGGCTGGTGGTTCTCCTGGCAATTGGGAAGTAGAGATTTTCCAACAACTGCTTCACCTGTTGCTTCTCCCAAGCACTGCTGATATTCCCTTAGAGCTACATCGTGACAACTGCTTATTTACCTCATGCTCTCCCCAAAAGCTTCCTTTGATTTATCACTCTTGAAGACCAGCACTGTCTCTTTTTTGTCAAACCACCACCATACATTGCTTAACATTTTTCACAATAGTACTGTCTTTAAAATTAAAACTTTTAAGGACAGTGATCCTTGTTTTTTTCTGAAGAGCAGTGGAGTATATAAATAAAAATTTGATTTTTTTTTTTTTTTTTTTTTTTAATCCATCTGGGAATGTCTAGGCACCAGTCTGGCCTTATGATTCTTAACGATGTTTTCTACTGCTTTATTTTTGTTGCAGTAATAGAGATGAAAAGTGTATGGTTCTGCAGAGAAAGTCCTTCTTTTGTAAAATCCCACAGTGTTCCGCCCTCACAGTTTACTGATTAGGCATCAAATACATCAGTCACAGCCAGAAGAAACCATTTTGGAGGTCTGTAAGCTTTAATTTGATTCCCATTTGAGTTGGCTTGATGTATTGAATCCTTGCTCAAGTCAAGTCCACTCTTTCTTCTTAGATGATCTGTGTATGTTCATGAAAAATAAATATGAACAGTAAAAGAGCTCTGAATTTTTGTAAGTATCTTGCTCAGAATAATAATGCAGTGCCATGAATTCAAGAGCAGCAGGGACATTTGGGAAAGTTTAAGGATGTTGATACATATTACTTTAATATGCAAGAGGATGCTGGGAATTACTGTTCATTTCCACTAAAGTAGGATACTTTTATGGTCTCCCAGAAAATCACTGGATTGCCTGTTTTCACTATACACTGATAAAGTATTTCATTTTTCATTTCATAACTCTCATTAGGTGCTGATTTGGAAAATGTTTTGTTACTGTAAGGTACACTATTCAACAGATTCCCCCCCCCTGCCCCCCCCCCCCCTAAGTATTTGTATATTTTTGCTGTAAAGATGTAATATAAAGATGCAGGAGAGGGCAGGAGGAGCCAGCCCAAACCTTTTTGCTTCAGTTCGCCTCTGGTCAGCCTGTGGTGATCATGGCTTATGCCTGCCTGCTGGGAATGGATCGGTCATACGCAGGACAGCTTCAGGGTGCTCGTCTCAGAAAAAATACTTTTTAAAAATTGGTCTTATATGACTAGCTTGATCATTGAACCCTACAGGAATTAAGTTACTTTGGAATTCTGTTTTTTTAATTTGTGCTTGCAAAGCGGTAGGGCATTGGTAGTTCTGGGTTGCTGCAGCTGCATCGCTCCACCCAACTTGAGCGTCTAAATTGAGCTCAGGTCCAGCTGCCAGCTGTGAGACTCGACAGGGAGAGGAGAAGGCAAACTCCCTTCATTTACAAAAGTATGTTCTGCATTTCTGAATATCGTGACTCTGATCTCTGACCTCTGGCCAAGGCTAAACAGGTTGGCCGTGTTCAGGAAAGCTGAAGTCTTGTGAAAAACCATCACAGCTTTGTACCCTGTCAACTTGAAGAGCACTTCTTTTGGTGAGGGCAGGTCAAAAGAATTTCCACCACTGCTTTTTCAGCTGTCTGAACTAATATCAACATCTTATGACCTCTTGTATATTACTTAGCTGTTATTAAATAGAATTGTCATAAGTTCTGGCTGGGTCCATTCATAGATATTCAGTGAATTTTATATGCAGCACACACCAGGACAGTTATTTTTTATTCCGATAAACCAGTTCCACACCTTACATCAGCTTGCATCATTCTGCAGTTCCAGATGTTCTGCCTATTAAATTTATACTTGGATGTAACGTGTAAAGTTTATTGTAAGTATGAAAGTGCTGTTTAATTCTTGGTTTTTCTCACACCTTCCAGTTCATATTAAATTATTAGTTTACATAGTACTTTGCTGCAATGGAAAAGAGCTCTATTTCATGATAAAGGAGTAGAGTCTAATTTTAAAGAGGTACGTATTTGC
Source organism: Strix uralensis (assembly GCF_047716275.1). Lineage (NCBI taxonomy): Eukaryota > Metazoa > Chordata > Aves > Strigiformes > Strigidae > Strix > Strix uralensis. The sequence continues at coordinate 2,328,016 of NC_133979.1, read as the reverse complement.
TGCTGCTGTCATTTTGATGCTTTCCTAGTATGTGATTTTCATATTTTTATATTACTCATGTTTGAAATAATGACTGTTAATGCTAGTAAATTGTCACAAACAAAAAACAGAAAAGGTTACAGTTTATTACTGCATTTGCTTGACTAAAGATTTTTTTTTCAAGATTTAACTTCAAATACCTCTTAATACTGTTAAAGCGTGGCTATAACAAATTGCCTTTCTAGTTTTCAAGGATTATCTGATTAGGATGTAGTGAGCGGATCCCTCTTTTGACGCCTGCCATCATGGGCATTGTGCCTTGGGCGAGCTGATCTCTGTGCCTCGGTTTCCCCACACGTATGGGGAGATGTATGCAGGTTATCCATGAGGAAAGCGCATCTTGCTGCCTCCAGCTCTTTATGAACCTCTTTCCCAAGGGTCAGTTTGGACATTGTGGTCTGATGAGTGAGACTCCAGCTCCGGCCTGGAATTCCCTGCTAGGAAACTGCATCTGTGTCTCAGGCGTGGGTAGCTGCCAAATTCCGTGGGGTTCATGTGTTAAGCTTTCCTGCAAGGGGCTGCCAGATTGGAGAAGCCTAGTTTGTGGATCCCAACAGGTTGGGGTGGGAACTAGGTACGGTGGTAAGACTGGACTCTTGGATAGAGAACAGAGACCTTCGAGTGGTCTCCCAGTACTTAAAGGGGCTACAGGAAAGCTGGGCAGGGACTTTTTATCAGGGGGGTAGGGATAGGACGAGGGGTAATGGGTTTAAACTGACAGAGGGGAGATTTAGATGAGCTATAAGGAAGAAATTGTTCCCTGTGAGGGTGGTGAGGCCCTGGCACAGGTTGCCCAGAGAAGCTGTGGCTGCCCCCTCCCTGGAAGGGTTCAAGGCCAGGTTGGACGGGGCTTTGGGCAACCTGGGCTAGTGGAAGGTGTCCCTGCCCGGGGCAGGGGAGTGGCACTGGATGGGTTTTAAGGTCCCTTCCAGCCCAAACCATGCTGTCAGTCTGTGATTCCATGATGCAAAAATAGAATATTAGGCACATAAATAACCTTACTGGTGAAAGAGAAATTGCAAATTGGCAGATTTGTGTGGATCATTTTCTTGGAGTTGATTCTTCTGAATTTACATCCTTTTTAGGATCTGTTCTTAGTCATGTTTTTAATATTGATATTACATTTCAGTATTAAAGCACTACAACAGTTTATGTATGCTAAATTTTTGTGTAATTCATAATGAACTTCATAATGATCTACCAGGACAATTAGCGAAAAGCAGGCTTTAAAATGATTAGTGCATGGAAAGATCTATTTCATGTGAGTGGTGGTGGTGAAGTTGGGCTTGTTGAGACAAATTTTTGAAAGTAGAACTGAGTTTTTATTAACAAGTATTACCATTGCTTCGGTGTGCCCTCCTTACACTGATTGTGTGCTGGAGACATGTAACCAGTCATGTTTAATTATTTGTTAGCAAAATATGAATTTATCCTAGCGGTTACCTTCAGCCAAATCTCCCAACTTTTGCTGATAAATCAGTCTCTAATTTTTTAGTCTTTCTGGGACAGATTTCCAGATATTCCAACAAGATCTCATTGAAGTCAAAGGCAGTTAGATGTGCTGGCTTCCCTCAGATAAAGGAAGAGTTAAAAATTGGTGCACCTTGAGAATGATATAGCTGAAAGCGCAATAAATTACTCTTTTCAGTTTTGAAAGCAGTGAGCGCAGGGAGGAGAAAATTCATAATGAAAAAGTTGGAATAAAATACATATTAAGCTGGTTTTTTTTAAACAAGCTGAATTATTCATGTGAAGCTGAAATCCCACGGAGGGGCTACTGTGAGATTAATAACCCACTCAGCCTTGTTAATGTCACTTGGAGCCCCCTCGGTAGAATTACTGTCATGTACAATTAGACAAACATTAATCTATGTTACTGTTTTCTTTAGCAGAAATGACATTCAACTTGTTTGTTTCCGATTCTATTAACTAGATACAATTTTCAGCTAATATCAGACATAACAGTTTTCAGTTGCTCTTCAAATAAAAAAATACATTCACTGGCCTAGAAACCATTTGGTCCATTCTTATGTCTAAATGCACCGACGTAGGAGGCTAATGGCTCCCAAATGTTCTTCTCACGTGGGGGACTGAGACAAAAATCAAGTTCAGTCCAAGTTTCCATTCTCCAAAGTTCAGGAAGAAATGCATCTTGCAACTGAGACTGCTCACCACTGGACATGCTCTTTGGAGCTGTGAAGCCTCAGAGGTTTTCACATGTTCACATTTGAGATTTTGGTGGACTTTTTGATTCACCGCAGAAAAATTGGTCAGTATCCTCGGCAACTTTACGATATGATCCAAGAACAGAGGCAACTCTAGTTGTTTAATCTTCTTGACACCGGCTGGTCGTGCTGCTTGTGCTCCAAATGAGGGATGGCTCTGTGGGCCGTGTTGCCCTCCACTACATCCATGCATATCGGTGACTTTATTGGCCATACAACACGACCTACCTTCTTTGTCATCCATAACTTAGGTTATCTGTTGCAGAACAGAATCAGATATAACCTAGAGACTGGAGGAATGAAAAACATTAAGAAGCTCAGCTTCCCATCACTTAAAACCAAGATAATTTTCACAGCAGCTGCTTCCCAGTATATGTATTTTCTGTGACAACTGGGGCAGTCTGTCCCAGCAGGTAGGTTGTCTCTTTGCAGTGTGTAGAGCTGTATACAGCCATTGTTTAGGAGGAGCTGAAGATGCGGAGGCATGATATTAGGATCCAACACAACTCTTAAGTGGATCTTTTCTCTCAGAACAGTAGGGGTTGAGCTGCACTTCTAATGAAGCATTTCTTAGGCAGACAGAGAAGTGTCATCTATCAGCCATGAATTGCCTCATTTAGGGGACTAGATCCATCTCTGAATTTTCTGCTGTTGTGTCAGTTGCTTTCAGAATAGAGAGAAAATTTAATATCTAACCTGCTCTTTGGGGAAAAGTAGCAATATATTGCATACAAATTATTGCAGCAATAATTTGTATTTCAGCCAGCCTGTCTTCCTGTGGCTGTCAGCATGGGGCTGGGGGTGTATGCATAGCATCCATACGGTCCCACCTTGACATTTGAAAAGGTCATCACTTCTGAGTTAATTCTTGCTTCAAGCAGCGAGATCCCGACACACTGTCCATACGAGGGTATTGTAACATGAATGGAGGAGGACATTTCACAAATGCCTGTTTATGGTGATTGCAGACTGTGCTAAATCTGTGTAGCTTTGTTGTAATTCAGGGTTGTATATTTGCTGTCAATCGTGAAAACATTGGCAACAGTTCTGCAATGATACATTATTCTTCAATTGCTGTATGAATAATAGAGAAACACCAAGAATACAGAAGATGTTGGGTTGCATGTAGTTTCTTGGCGTCCTTCAGCCCTTTCTTTCGAAGGGAGGCACAAAGCACAGCTGACTGAAGGGAGAGGATGTATTCTTCTCAAATCAACTTGAATAGAAAGGCAAGGAGGAATTATCTTGCAGGGAGTCACTTCAGTCCACAAAGTAGGAAACCTTGCTCAGCCTGGCCCTACCTGTTGTATTTGTAATGTCAATGTAACTCCAAGTCCTGGTCTTTTAATAGGACGAGCTTCTGTAGAAGTAACAGAAAAAGGCCTCCCAGCTCTCCATCAGAAAGATGAGCAGATTTCTTTCAAGGCTGGCTGTTTTAACTTGTTTATTATGGCAGTTTTAGTCATCTGAAACAGTTTCTTACTTACCGAAGGAGTAGGCTCCCTAACTTTTCTGACTAGACTACAGTAGGATCTTTAATAGGATGTTCATCATCATCTTTTCCCCACAATGATGTTTTCTGCCTAAAAAGCTGTTTATATATTGTCCTAAATATATGTCAGAGCTAATTCCTGCCTAATAGAAATACCAGATTTACTGCTGTTCGTGGTAATATGTGGGAGTCATCTGTGAAAACGCACATACCTCCGAAATCCAAAACACGACAGTCTTACCTTGCTGACTCAGCAGCAGTATCTACATACACACCGCCATCTGTGTGGCATAACACGAAGTGAAATGTAGTCTGAAGTCTCTTTCTCCTCTTGCCTTCCCTGCCTCCCGTCACTTAATATGCTCTTTTTTCCCCCAGTACTTCCCCTGTAAATGACCCTACCGTAGGTTGCCCGCTCCAGTCTAACAGACTATCGGCTTCTGATTTTGTGTGAATCATTTAAGGGCATATGTTCCAGTTACAGCGCATTAATTTCCTTTAAAAGTATAGTCTAGACACATAAGAAAATGTAGTATTTCAGTACAGAGCTTTACATTTTCAAATGGTGATTTTGAGATTCATCGCTGTATCGACTCTTCTCAGTAGCTGTGATTCTTCTCAGGGCAGTGCTTTGGTAATGAAGAGATTAAAATGCTGTTTCAGCCAGAAACTTAAGCGCATATTCAACATTAAGCACAATAATCTTTATCCATAAAAGCATTCAAATTCCCTTCCCTGTGATTTACCTCTGTTTGTTCAACTGATTCAACTCACAAGTGTCATGATGCTTCCTTTTATTGAAAATCACTCTATTTATTGTGGAAAAAACCCTGCAGTATAATGTTTAATCAAAAAGACGTGATGGTCAGAGAATAAATCTTTCTCATTTTAAAACATTTATTCAAGGAAAAGGAAAATCTATCAGAAGCAAATGAGAGAATCTCCAGAGAACAGCAAATACAAGTTAAGGGCTGTGAAACAGTTTAACTCCCGGGTTCAGTTTTGCTGTATGAAACATGAAGTTATAATTTTCTAAATCTTGTTTTTAATGATCCATTTCACCAAGTAGCCTACTAGTAGAATTTAACAGAAATAATGTTTTGATAATCTGTTCAGTGCATAGCAAGACTACCCTGTAATTTATAAAAGTATAAAAATTAAGAGTAGAATTAAAGAATTATATAAAATTACAGATTTGTAGAATAAATAATTCTATAATTCTTTAAACTTCTTCTTAGGAAAAATATAACCTTTACTGTAGAACTTAATAGCTAATTCTTCTCCACTTTTCAGATAATTTTTTTGTAGAATTCAATCAGCATCGTTTTAATTGAAATGATACAGAGATTTTCTACAGTAAAAACACTGAGGAATCATAAGCAGAATAGAATTGGCCAATATATTTTAAACTAAACTATCCAGTTCCTTTGAACTAAGTTCCTCAGGCCATATTTATATTTCTAGTGGAAGAATCTGCCTACTTTCTCTGACTACAGGATTTTGATTCTTGAACAATTTTCATGCTGTGGATGTGTTTGTTAAGAGTGTAGCACTGGGACTGCAGTAACAAATACAAGCTTTTACCTTTTGGTTCTGCTGGGAAAAGTAGTGCTGGTGAAAATCCAGAGCAGGTGACTCTTTGGGCTGTTCTGTGTTCTGACTCAGTTGTATCAGAGAATAGAATCATCTCGGCTGGAAAGACCTTTAAGATCATCAAGTCCAACCATTAACCTCACACTGCCAAGGCCACCACTAAACCATGTCCCTAAGCGCCACGTCTACACATCTTTTCAATACCCCCAGGGATGGTGACTCCACCACTTCCCTGGGCAGCCTGTTCCAGTGCTTGACAACCCTTTCAGTGAAGAAATTTTTTCTAATAGCCAATCTAAACCTCCCCTGGTGCAACTTGAGGCGATTTCTGTATATTTATGAATATAAAGACTGGGGAAGTGGACGTTGTGAAGACCAGGATACGTGTGTTTCTTGATCCCACTGGCTGAAGCAACAGTGCCAGCTCTTGCCAACACTTGTACAAGTGACTCTCTGCTGGTCCAGCATTTTCCTGAGGGGTGAGAAAAGGTTTTACTCCTGACTACAAAAGCTCTATAGTTAAGCGGATCAATCAAGCAATGCTGAGTTTTATACAGTAGTTTATTTTAGAGCAAACAGTATTTGGCTAAAAGTCCCTGCTAACGATAGTGCTTCATACTAGAGCCCAACTAAAGTCCTGACAAGGTACATGCAGGTGGTGGTACTTGATCATGCTTCAGCCTTTGTGGCCAAATGTTGTTTACGCCAGACGGTAACAGCAGTGCGTTGGTGGTTATTCAAGGTTTTGAAGTCTCCTAAATGAATAAATGTTACCTCTTGTTTCAGTTTTGTTTGTCAACTTAAAGGTTTTCTTTTAATCCTGGTGCGGAGTATAGCTAAATTCAGATCTACCAAATTCTTTTAAATGGGCAAGCAATTATATTCCTTAGTGTAATTCAATGGGTTTATTGTTTTGGTTGATATGAAGACTTACTACTCTAATAATTGAGATAAGTGAGTTTCCATTGTGTTCTATTGCTAATAAAATAGTTGTGATTTAACATCTTGCTGGCTAAAAATAGCTAGACCTTGGGCCTAATTACAGAGTTTTCTTTTGCTTAAGATTGTGTGCGATGGAGGTTGAAAGGGTTTGTTTCCAAGGAAACAAATGCACTGCACTTGCCTTGCATCTAATGTTTCCTGTAAGAAAATGCCATAACCAGGCTCCCGGGAGAGAAAAGTGTCGGGAGGTAACGGTGGCCTGTGCGCAGCTTTTTTCTAAAAACATCTGGGCTTGTGTTTTCCTGAAACTGGGAGTGTATTTCTGGAATTGCTGTTTGGGTGTGTGAAAAAAGGTGGTGTAGTGTCAGCACCCTAATTCTGGTGTCTCAGACTTTGTCACCCCGGCTCAGCAGGGTTTCTTTTGTGCAGGTGTCGTAAGTGCTCTTGAAAGAATATATGGTCCTCTAGGAGCATCCTTTACGGTTAAAATAGTAAACCTGCTATTTTATATCACAGCTCTGCTTTTACATGCAGCTTTTATTTTCCATATTAGATAAAGAAAATCAACATATTATGGGTAGATGTATTTTTGGTGGTTTTATGTGTAGCTACTGCCAGGTGTACAAAAGTCTGCCTTTAGCCCAAGATGTGAAAGAGGGGTGCAGAGGGGAGATGCTTCCCTGTTCTTGCCCTTCTCTCTGAAATTTGGTTTTGTCGGGGAAATGGGAGCAATAGAAAATGGTTTGAAAATCGTAATAATGGGGAAACAAATTGGAAAGAGTCCAGATGCCAAAGTCCAAAAGTTTTTCTTCTGTGTTTTTTTTTCCCTCCAAAGTTGGAAACATTTAGAAAGAGCGTGCCTTCTCCTTGTTCCTGAGACAGTGATATTTAGAGGGTAGGGGACGTAAGTGATAAGGCATAGCAGTTAAATATATACACTCACGATGCCGGGCTGCGACGTGGACTATTCTGAGATGCATGAGTAAGTCTCTCAAAGGACTTAAACCTCTTGATGAAATCTGTTCTGGGAATAGTATTTTTTTATCATATACCATAGGTCATCCGGAAAGCCAGACAAGAGCAGTCCATAGGAAACATCACTGAGGAGGGTGGGAAAGGCTGTTCTAAGGAACACCTCTCTGCTGAGAGGCAGACTGTGCAGAACAGAATCCCAGAATCATCTTGGTTGGAAAAGAGCTTGAAGATCCTCCAGTCCAACCATGAATCTCACACTGACCGTTCCCAACTCCACCAGATCCCTCAGCGCTGGGTCAACCCGACTCTACAACCCCTCCAGGGATGGGGACTCCCCCCCTGCCCTGGGCAGCCCATTCCAACGCCCAACAATCCCTTCTGCAAAGAAATACTTCCTAAGAGCCAGTCTGACCCTGCCCTGGCGCAGCTTGAGGCCATTCCCTCTTGTCCTGGCGCTTGTTAGAACAAGTCTGTCCTTCACGCCAGGTCCTGGACTAGGCAGGACTGCAACACCGCATTTTAGCCCTGGTGTCTTTAGAAACTGTGTGTTTCTACCTATAGTGTTGAACTGCATGGTCAAGCTAGATTTATCAGCTTTATCAATTTGAAGTGAATATGTATGTATTAAATCATGTGCAACGGCATTTCTCTTTCTAAATGTTGTTATAATGCCAAACTTCAGTAAAATAGGTGCATGTTCTCTGTGGGGCTTTGGCAGAGCTTGCACTCTTGAATAGTGAGATCCTCACTTTCTGGCAAAGCTCACAAATTTCACCTAGTTTAGAGAGTGACACTTTGGGGATTGTTAAACCCTGAGTCTAATCCCCTGGGAGAAGTGGCAGAGGTGTGTGGGTGCTGTAACGTGTGCACCGGCATCGCCCGAGGCTGCCGTGCCCTGGGGATTAGATGCTTTGCCACTGCTGGTGGTAATGGCAGGGAAAGGAGCGGTATCTGGGCAAACACTTTCTGTACTGCTACGTGATAGAAAGCCCTTCAGTGCACCCCTAAATGACAGCTGGGTAGGGGTAGACATGCTCGCATGAAGCCGATCCTCACGAGTCCACCTTTGAAAGCGCTGTGCCTGGAATGAAGGTAGATATTCCCTCAAATTCTGTCTGGGTATACCTGTTCTCTAATTAGGTTCAACCTGGACAATAAACTTAGAAAATAAAAAAATAATAATGATTTTAAGAAGTCTTTTCCCGCTGCATTTACGTCCATTGTTTCTGTTTTGCAAAGCTGGTTTTCCACCAGGGAAGATGGGAAGGTGAGGGAGATGGATTCCTGATGTCTGTACCTTGAGAATAATGGTTCTGCATGTTCAGTGAGAACAAAATACAATAGTTAGTCACATAAGTGACAAGATGTGTTGCTAAATACACGGGAGGAGCAGGTTTGCAAAGAACATATCATTTTTATTCCGTCCCATTTCAGCTCATCTGCGTGGCTGCTTCACTGTGTTTGAGATCTCTTCGGAAAGTGTTTGGGTGGATGGTTAAATATCCATCTAACTCATATATACATCAGTTTAAAAACCACAGGATGGTACAAGTATTTCTAAAAGATGAGGATTGTATAAAACCAGTAAATGTGGCCATGAAGCTGTTACCTCCTTGATACAGCTTCTGTTTCTTCATGTTCACTAACATTTTTGTTAAACTATGGTTAATATTCACTTGTTTTCGCCTTGCTTGGCCACTGAAGGATTTGAGTGGAGTTCCCTGTGCTCCCTGTGCTTAGGGGTTTTGCAGTTTCACCAGAACAGAGACTACAGCTCAGCCAACATAGCAGGAAAAAAAAAAAAAAGAGAAGATGTCCTGTGCTCAACAAACCACCAACCACTTCTTTCAGGCCCCCAAGTGAAGGCAATTTAAAACCAGATACCAGCAGCACCAGGAGCACTGAGGGGAGGTAGAAGGGAGCACTTGAGGGGAGGTAGAAGGGAGCACTTGAGGGGAGGTAGAAGGGAGCACTTGAGGGGAGGTAGAAGGGAGCACTTGAGGGGAGGTAGAAGGGAGCACTTGAGGGGAGGTAGAAGGGAGCACTTGAGGGGAGGTAGAAGGGAGCACTTGAGGGGAGGTAGAAGTACCCACAGCACGTCTCAGCCACCCTGGAGCTCACCCGCCTTGGACCTGGTTCAGAGCAAATTATTGCCATGTGCTGTATGTATTTCACAGTGTGCCGTGCTCTGTAACAGGCTTTTAATGATAAAGCATGACTGACTTTGTATAGCTAACTCTGGGAAATGTTCTGGGATAATGATGGCACATTCACTGTTTTCAAATTATTTAAAAATTATTACTGTTCTGGTTTTTCACAGTTTTAGCATGCCAATATCTCCTGGCTTGGATGAATGCATAGAGATATGCATATTATTCTGCTGCTGGAAGTTAAAATGAGAGTGATTTCAATATGAAAAAATAACTGTTGTCAATATAAGTTACTTCTTTGTTACAGAAATATAATATATCATTGAGAGGGGAGTTTCAATGTGCCAAGGAAATTATGTATTAAACAAAATCTTAACACTGGTAGGTTTTGCAATATTTTCTTACCTTTTTTAGTTTCCAGAAGGGGCCTGAGAAACTGAAGATTCCCTACAGGGTTCAAGATATTGTATTATCTTCTTTAGAGAGAAAACCAGGGATTGAAATATTTGTTAAAGGTAGACAAAGAGCCTTGTTCCTAGTCTTGTAGGTAAGAGCCTACTCTCTGTCCCGCCCCCAACGGTTGCCCTCGGTTTCTGCGAGGCGCGCAGCACTTGTGTTCTCACTTTCTATTTGACTGCTCTAAGGAGGTGACACCTGGACGTGGGTACAGTGACGACAGGCTGTGCTGGGACCAGCTTGCTTTCAGGAGCTGGTGGTGGCCATCTCATGGCCAAACAAGTGCAAAGATTTGAAAGCTTCTCCTCATGGAGATTCACTTGGGATCACCACAGCCATGGCCAGTGGTGGATGAAAAATACTTGTTTGCAAGTGAGGAAGCATATGGAGAATGTGATTAAATTTTCCTGTCTGTTCTGGGGCTTCCTCCTGTCATGAAATCAGATGTAATAGAAAATATTTTAAAATATTTTCGTGCAGATGGATTTGTACTCAAAGGAAATTGAGAGCATGATGGGAGTTAACATTACGGGAGAGAGCAGAAAGGAGCAATCTGAGTGCCTGAGGAAACTGCTGCTTTCCCTCATCTCCTGTCAGGAAATAGCTCCTTAAGTACTGCACTCCGAAATTGTCATCTGCTTGTTTTAACACAAAATGCCATCATGTAAAAATACCCCTTCTTCAGTCAAGGAGGTATGAAAGCTAATGCTCTCAAAAACTACAGCTTAAAGGGTTGAAGAAATTAAAAAAAAAAAAAAATGAAAAAACGTGTTGAGGGTTATAAGTCATAATATTATGACCTATGTTGAAGTGGCAGTTATTTTTTTCACATATAAGTCAGTGCCGTGGATGAGGTCTAGGGGAGCCAGCAAACCTCGCTGCTGCTGAGTGCCTTCCCACCAGCCACCCCGGTCCTCGTGCTTTGTCAAGTCTGGAAATCCAGACCTTTACGTAGGCACCTAAATTCGAGTCCAGCTTTAGCTGCTCGAGTCTGACAATGCCAGGGCCACATCAGAGCCCAGGGCTGTGTTTATGGGGGTTGATTACTCATCCAGAAGACATCCAGCCTGGTGTGGGGCTCAGACTTTCTTCTTGGCCTGCAGCAGGGAGTGGGAAGGTGGAAGAACGTGCCGGCGTCGGGCGTTCGTTCGGCATCTGCTTTTCCAGATGGCTCCACCGATGGAGGGGGGACCCAGAGTCACGGCTTGGAAAGCCTGGGAAGCCTCACGATGCTTGATATGTTACCGCCTAACTACTCCGAGATGCCTCATCTCTAATTATTAGTCTGCTTACAGGTGATGATATTCTGATATGCCAGGAATTACAGCACTTTTCCTCTGTTATTTCATTTAGTTTCACCCAGAAAGCAGCCGTCAGTGTTTCTTCCCTAACCGAGGTAATACAGCAACTGCATTTCCAAAGAAGTGGAGCATTGAGAGCAAATAAATTTCGTCTTAGGCGTAAAGCCTAACTTTCTGGTAGTTTCTATTTCCATCAGATAAATGATGCTTGGTTTTGGTTTAGTCACTTCGCGTGCTGCGGTGGGAACTCACATCCCCTGCAGCATCTCTTCCACAAATTGGTTTGCGAAAGCTTTAGAGGTTGGAAGTAGCCAAAGTGGAACATAAAATTAAAGCTCCCTAAAGATGCAATAAAACTGTAGAGCAAAATATAATCCAGATGGAAACCTGTTCAGTGCGTGCGCTTCTTCTGTATACAGCACATTCCCAGCTTTGAGATTTTGGTGTGCTCTCACCAAATATGTGCACTTAAAGATGTCATCATATATGCTGTTGACATAAAATAGATAAAAACTCTCCCGCTAATTAATTGCAAGCTAAGTCAGTACTAAGACCCCTTGGAGATGGTTGTGAGGAACATGGTGCTCGGTATTCACAAACGAGCTGCCCTTGTTGATTCATTGTGTTATTTTCTGTTGGAAACTTTTCAGAAACGTTCACTGGGAAGTTGCAGGGCAGTATTGGTGAGCTGATTTTCCTTTTTTTTTTTGTTCCTTTTTTTTAAGTTTCATCTGTTTCTTGTAGAGGCTCTTTCTGGCTCCCTGCCACTTACCCCCACCGGCCCAGTACCTGGTTGGTGGCTCACCAGGCTGCGGTAGGATGCGGGAGCCGGGTCCCGTGTGGCGACACACGCTCCACAGCGCTGAGGTGATGCCCCCCCGCTCATCGCTCTGCGCCCGGCGCACGCTTCACTCTGTGCGGTGGCCAGCAGCATCAGGCAGAGAGGTTTGGGGGTTTCTCCAAGGAAAAAACTGCTGTTCTGAAGGCAAACACTGTCTCTCAGATTTAGCCCCCTTTGTGTGAACGGTTTGCTTTGAAACGCCTCCTCTTCCACGTTGAGTTGCTTGGCTTGAATGTTACCCGTTTGAAAATACAGGAGAATTTACGGGAAGAGGGGAAGGAAGGTGTTGGTGAGAAAGATGGAGGTGATGTGTCTGTTCCGAAAAAGATGAATTGTCCTGGGGGGAACTTTATTTTTGCATTTGTGCAGGAGAGATTCAGGGTATATTGATAGCATTGCTCCAGAAACTGCCGTTTCCTGCTGCCAAATGACTTTTAGTGATGCCGTTTTTGGAAAACATAAAGTGCTTGTGCCATCTCCTGCCTGTATTTTTCCAGAGCTCTGTAGACTGAGTTCAACGTGAGTGTAAGACAATGTGAGGGAGCCCATCATTCATGTTCAGCACCTCTTAAACACCCGTAGCACAGGTGTAGGGACTGCACCAGCTGCAGAGCAGGGGCAAAACCAGCCCTGAATAGTTGAGTTGACAATTAAACAGTCATCTGCATTGGCAAGAGATTTCAGTGAGCTGTTCCCTGATGAATACGTACCTGTAATTCTGCATGCTACTTTCTGCAGTCCAACGCTCAGCTTATTTTAGTCTTGTATTCCTGCAAGGTCTTTGGCGTATGCATTTTGCAGAAGAGTCTGTGTCAGATCCAGGTCAGGTTTTGGAGCCGGTAATTTCCTGGCACACCAAATTACCTGCGAGTTTCAAGTCAGCTTACAGCAGGTATAGCTTATTATTTGGCAAATGGAGTTCCAAAATTCAAGGAAAATAGATTATCTTAAAATTATGTTTGATGAGCTAATTATTTTGAATGGGTGTATGTTTTATGATCGCATTTCTTAAATACGTTTGTCAGTATTACATGGAGAATGCTGGTATTTAATGTGAAGGTTGGTAAGGTAATGTTCTTGGAGCTCTTGGGTCAGTCCTTGGGCAGCCTGTTTAAGAGACAGAAGGGAATTTGAATTGCAAATCAGTATTTCATCATTGTGAGGCAGTGTGGCCAGAAAGAAAGAATGAATGAAAAGCTTCTGCGTGGCTGCGTAGTTGGGTTTGGTGCACAAGCAATCGCATCCTTTCCAAATCAATAGCTAGCTTTGTACTCCGCAAAGCAGCCTGTGGTAGTGGCATGTGACAAAAAAACCCAACAATATAAAAAATGTTTGCAAAAGGGTCGATACTGCTCTGCAAAACAGCTAATAAAATACCAGGGAGCAGCGTTGGAGAAGTTTTGTTTCTGAGTGGTTTTCATGTTTTTCAGTTATAAGCTAGGATGTTTGCATGTTATCCTGATTATTCCACTATTAACAACTAGGTGGAAAACAACATCTTCCTCTAAACCTGTTTAGTATTTTATTTATTTATCTGGGGTGAAAACCCCCATGTACTGTTGCATTAGTATAGGGTCTCTAATCTGGAAAGAGATAGCATCGAATGTGCGTATTTTTACAAACGTGCTGCGTTTCTGGTTTGTCTCAAGATATCCAAAATATCAGCTGATGTTTTTCAGGCTGCTGTATCTGTGCCTTTCGAGGACAGAGAACATTCCTGAGCCTTCACAGCAACCTGCTGTTGATTGAGGGAGTAAAGGTAACGAAGTGCTGAAGGGCCTGGAGTGTTTCAAGCCAGCACGATAACGGGCCAGATGCACAATAGCTGCATTATATAACTTTTCGGAAAGACGTGGAAAAAATGTTACGTGCTGGTTTTCTAGCAAATGGGTTTGAAGAGTCTGTGTAATTTTTCACAAAAAATTTGAAGTTTCCCTGGTGAAGCATTGATAGCAGGGCTGCCAGGATGGACCGATGGGACTAGGATTCATCATTAGTAGGACTTGCAAAACCATTTTATCCTCTAATTAATAAACATATTAAATATGTAGATGTGGCACCCAATGGATAAAGATCAAAATGAACAATTTGATGATTTTTTGAAGTGTGTAGGAGTAGGAGGCCGGGCACTCAGCAGTGCTTAGACCCAGAAGTGAGGTAGAAGTGGGTTCTGATGTAGCCCTGAGAGTTATATTCATATATGTCATGTTGATACTGCAATTGCTACTCTTCCATTTGGGTCTTTAGTGCAGAATAATTATTCAACTGTCTGAGAAGCTATAGGAGAAAAAAACAGGAGAATGACTTATTATCCTTCCCACCCGGCCACCATTTGATTACTGCCATGTTCCCTGCAATTATCCACATCAAGTTCAGGATGCTCGATGAAGGGAAAGGTTGAAAACGTGAAGGGAGATACCATACAAGTGGGAGCAGGGAGAGAAAATGCAGAATCGCAGTGTGGTAGGATAGAAAAGAAGCAGTAGCACAAAAAAACATCTGTTAACAAATTAGGAGCAATTTAATTTTGTCTTTTTACCAAGAATGAGAATAATGTTGAAGGCCAACATGGCAGACTTTCTATCTGAGAAGGGCATGGGGGGTGGAGGGCACAGCCATTTTAAACCTGGTAATATTTTAATGTACCAGCCAGAGAGCTGGGGAAAAGCTAAAAGGGCAGAATCTTGTAGGACAAGAGGAGGACATTAAAAAGGAATTTCTTCGAGTCACATGAAACTGTGAGTTTTCAGCTTGTTGGGTGCAGGTTGGATGAGAAGCCACCAGAGTGATGGGTGGGAGATTTTTGGGGGTGACAGTGATTTTTTTGCTCCCCAAGCCCACAGTGTTGACATGTGCATTGGGAATGGCCTGGAGGATTGGGTTAAGCTCATTGTGTGAGGTGAATTTCTCTTATTTGACAACAAATTAAATTTCAGCCTGCCCCATGGGAGGAGTTGCTTAATTTAACGCTCACACATGGTGTTTTTAATTTATCAAAACTGTATGAGGTATATCAGTGGGTTTGTGATGCTGGGTTTTGCTGGCCTGACTGTAAGTGCCAAGCACAGAAGCTTGTGATGCTGGGCTTTACTTCACAAAAGAAATGGAGGGCACAGTGATCTAGAAATTCCCACATCATTAAGAAATGCCTGAAATATCTTCTATGTCCAAACCAGTGTGCATTTCCAGCATAATAAACATCCCTTTTGAAAATATAAATTCCCTTTGTAAAGCCAGTAATAGCAGAATTGGTGTCTCTGCTGACTGCGTGTAAAAATGGCCACTTGTACAACCACCTGGTGTGCCAGTAGTAGGCTGGGGTCAAAGGTGTGCATGTGTCTGTGTATCTGTATATTTATCTCCATCCATATGTTTGTGGGCTTTTTTCATATATAACATGCATAAGTCTGTGGTCTACGCAGATTTGAAAGCAAAATTATTCACTGCTGCGTGCAAAACTGGCTCCTTTCAAAACAAACTGGCAAAAATGGAGATGCAGCAAACCAAATGCAAGGTGCAAATTGTTTGCATATTGGTTATCCATACTCCATCTTTACAGGCACACTTTTTTATTATACTTCTAATTTGCACATTTTTATAAAATGTTCTTTAATGTCTATAGAATAAAATATGGTTCAATGTTTCATCCAACAGTTACAGAAGACAAGCACATAGTTCCCTCAGTCTGGGTTTTTTCTTAGCTTTGACTGTGTCAGTGCAAACTGTTGAGTTGTGACTTAGTATGTGGTGACATTGCCAGTTTACCCCTTCCTGTGTATTTTGAAGTTGGATTTGAGATCATAGAATCACAGCATGGTTTGGGTTGGAAGGGACCTTAAAGCCCATCCAGTGTCACCCCCCTGACCCAGGCAGGGACACCTTCCACTAGCCCAGGTTGCCCAAAGCCCCGTCCAACCTGGCCTTGAACCCTTCCAGGGAGGGGGCAGCCACAGCTTCTCTGGGCAACCTCTGCCAGGGCCTCACCACCCTTACAGGGAAGAATTTCTTCCTTAGTTCTAATCTAAATCTCCCCTCTGTCAGTTTAAACCCATTACCCCTCATCCTATCCCTACCCCCCTGATCAAGAGTCCCTCCCCCCTTTCCTGTAGCCCCTTTCAGTCCTGGGAGGCCGCTCTAAGGTCTCCCCAGAGCCTTCTCTTCTCCAGCTGAACCCCCCAACTCTCTCAGCCTGTCCTCACAGGGGGGTGCTCCAGCCCCCTGAGCATCTTCGTGGCCTCCTCTGGCCCCGCTCGAGCAGGTCCGTGTCCTTCTGATGTTGGTGCCCCCAGAGCTGGACCCAGCACTGCAGGGGGGTCTCCCGAGAGCGGAGCAGAGGGGGAGAATCCCCCCCCTCGCCCTGCTGCCCACAGTGCTCTGGGTGCAGCCCAGCACACGGGTGGCTTTCTGGGCTGCCAGCGCATGTTGCTGGCTCACAGTTGGTTTTCCACCCCCCAACCCCCCCAAGTCCTTCTCCTTGGGGCTGCTCTCCATCCCCTCCTCGCCCAGCCTGGATTTGTGCTTGGGATTGCCCCGACCCATGGGCAGGACCTTGCCCTTGGCCTTGTTGAACTCCATGAGGTTTGCCTGTCCCACCTCTCCAGCCTGCCCAGGTCCCTCTGGATGGATCCTTCCCTCCCTCCCCTCCATCACACCACACAGCTCGGTGTCAGCAGGGAACTTGCTGAGATCTTAATTAATAAAACAGTTATTCATTCTCCTTTCCAGTTCGGACTTAACTGCGGGGGGGGGTGGACCGGCAGGTTTCAGATCTGTTTATGGTCAGGCTTGGGGAGCCTGATCCCTGCTCTGTACCCCGAGCTGCTGGGCTCCCAGTCTGTCCCAGTCTGTCCCCTCTTCCTGCCTTGGCTACCCTCCTCTCTGTGGGTAGGGAACATGATGCATCACTTACGACTGATGAAATGTAAAGCCCATTTATACATCACCTATAGAAAGCCCATTTATACATGTTTGCTTATGCATTTGATTTCAGCCAGTGTTAAAATCCCTTCCTTTCGGTTGTCAAGGTGAAACGTCTCGAGACTTCACCGGGAGGAAAAAAAAATCCAGCGAACGGAAAATTTCCTCGTGCATACTGCGCATTTCTTGACATTGAACTTCTTGTTTCCTTAAGAGAAGGAAGCGCAGCAACCCCCTCCAGCATCCTCGGCGTAGCCCCCTTCCTTGCCCCCGCGTTCGGGTGGGCGGAGGTGCTGCCTGGGCAGGGACGTGTGGGCAGATCCCCTTTCAGCATTCCCAAACCGTCTCCCCGTGGCTTCTGGAAGCGCTTTAAATTCTCCTTTCTCTAACTAACCAGCCCTCCCTTTGTCCCTAGATCCCCTCCCCGGCTCTGCGTCCCCAGCGCCAACCGTCCCCGGAGCGGGTGCGTGGCGGGGGGCTGCCAGCCGAGCCCCGGGCTGCGCTGCTGCGGAAAGCCCCTTCGTTTGGGAGCTGCTCCTCAGAAGGGCTCGGTGGCGGCTGTCTTCCCACCACCCACCCCCTGACGTCTCGATGCACCAGGGAGCTGTGCCGGGTTTGATGTTTAGCGGCGGGATTTAGATGTAAATCTTGTAAAATTCCATTTTATGCAGAGACACGCAAATCTGCTCTCGCTCAAAGAGGCTCTGGGTGAAGTTGCAGCTGCGGAGGTACCTGCTCAGAGGATTTTCCTGCAGGCAGAGCACCTCTCCAGCCGGGCAGAGGGAGGGCCGGAGAGGCGGCTAGGGATCCTATCCAGAAACACAGCCCCCGGCTGAGAGCCGTATAGCAGAGCGCAGCGTGCCTCAGCAGAATGACCCCTCGCAGGGAGCTCACAGCCCTCGGAAAGCTTTGCTGTGTCTTCTAGTTTGGTGGGCTGGATAAGCCAGGCCTTTTGCTTACGGGCTCCCTCCTGCCTGTAACCCCGAACCTGGACAGGGACCTGCGTCGTCCCCCCCCGCCCCATAGCTGCCTGCACCCGGGAAACCTCATCCCTCGCATCCACGGTGCGGAGCGGGTTACAGAGGAGGGACCTGGGAGCGGAGTTTCTGCAGCGTCAGAAAACTTTGATTCATCTGTGAAGGAGGTGAATGAACGAGGGATATGACCTGGAAAGGATAAACAGGAAAATGGGGATGTTTCTCCAGCTTGGAAAAGGCTTGCTTCCCCCCCCGCCACCGGCTCGGGATCACTGGAAGGGATTATACAAATGAGAGCAGGAAACTGCAGTCAGGGCTTTGCCAGAAATAGATTTTTTTTTTTTTTCTTCTGATATAAATGAAGAAATATGGGAGTCCGTAGAGGCTGTTCCACATGCACCCTCACATTTTGATTGCCAGGTCATTTGCATCCGTATATAAAGTGACATCCACCCTGCAATGGGAGTTGACATGTAATCACAAAGAATAAAAACTCCTGGAAAGATCTACGTGCCGCTGGTACAACTTCAGAAAGATAGAAGTTTGGAATAAGAGAAAAAAGTACTGAATATTTTTGGACAAGTAGAAGAAAAGTATTGTCTTGGAAGATGTTAAATGTTAATTTTTTACCTAATCGCCGTCATTCGTGGATTTGGTAAGTATTACTTGATTTTGTCTGGATCAGAGCAGTTCTGGTGGGCAGAAGGGCTTGAAAGTGTGCGATTTTACATTTGCAAAAAAGCAGGTGTTCGATGGGAGCATTGGTAAGGATGTGCGTGTTCCTCAAGATGTGAAATTGTCAGGGTGCTTGCTGAATATTTTCTTTTCCTCTATCTTCCCTGATCAGATTTTGATCTCACAATGCACCCTCACGACGCCTAGTAATTGGGGGTGTGTGAAAAGGGTGGGAAAAGGATGGAAAATTTTGTATTGTGCTTAATTATTTTTGTTATAAGATGTGTGTGAACATAAATTTTCATTTTAAAAAGTAATGAGTCACTAAAACATCTTTTCACTTGGGTGATTTCATGGTGTTACCTCTGCACCTTCTTGAGTCTGTTGTCAACCACTGTTGCATTTTAATAAGCAGATGGAGCTGCTGCTGCTGCCTCTGCTCTAATCTGGTGGTGTTAGGGCAGAGGGAGCGGGGAGGGAAACTTCAGAGGCGCGGCCCACAGTGGGCACCGCAGCTCCTGTTCGCTGGGCTGCACCGAATGGGTTTCCTTGTTACAGGTAAAGGTCCACTCTTGGAGTTCAGGTGTGAAGTCATTGGGTAGTATGATATGGATGGTCTTATAGTTGCAGATATTCTCTCTAGTCTGTACAGCATCTTGTAAGAATATAAAATATAGAGAGAATTTTATATTCTGGATATTCAAGAACTGTATTCTATAGTCTTACATATTCTCTAGTCTTATATATTCTCTAGTCTTACAGAATAGGTAGTCTTACCTATTCTGGTTTTACAGATAATTTATTCTGTGTAATCTTTCTATTGCTTATAATCATTTAACTGTGGCTCCCTCTGCATTAGGCTCTGAGATGAACCTAGAGCTTAGTATTTGTATATATCAATAAAAATATCGAGGCTCTGAGGCTTTAAACGGTGCTGTAATACACAGTTAGCTTTCCTCCTCCAGAGCGGAGCCTGCTCATGAAGAAGAGCAGCGTGTGGTGTTTCAGGGACAGGAGAATGGAAAGGTAAATATTTAGAGAAGAGGAAAAAATGCATTATTACATTATTGGAAGACCTCTGGTTAAAGCAAATGTTAAGAAAGGAAGAAATGGGGCCCCTAGAAACAAGGAGGCAGCAAGAAGGGGAAGGAAAGAGGGTCCCACCAGTTGCTTGAGTTCTCCATGCGAGGTGCTGTGTCCAAGGACAGACTCACGTTGGTGTGAGGTTTTCTTAATTAAAAAACCAACAGTATCTGTCATTACATTACATGAACATTAGGGCTGTGTCTTCCATGGAGAGCTCTCCATGCGGGCGTGTTGAAGATCCCACCAGGATCTCGACAAGCAGTAGCTGCAGGAACATCAAAATTTGTATAACATTGACCTTCCAAAATAGTTTTTGTGTGTGAGCAAGCTCCAAAGGCACCTGGTGGGGGATGTGGTCCAGTGCTGGCAGCTCAGGATGGGCGAGGTTGGGAGGGAAGATGTCCCCTTGCTGCCAGCCCTCAGCAACGTGCCAGCTCTGAAGGATGGAGATAAGTGAGGAATCATGCGGCTACGCCGGACACAACGCGGGTGTTGCTCCGTGTCGAGCAGAGCCCATAGTAGACCTGTCTTGGAGTTATTACCATGGCTTCTCCTTGACGTTTTGGCAGGTGGAGTTGTTGGTTGGATTTAGCAAGTTCCTCTGGAGGAGAAACCCTAGTAGTTTAAGGTAAAGGAATATTGAGGAGGAAAGGGGTGGGAAGTGTTAATCGATTTGCCAGAATTACAAACACCAGGAAGAGGAAAGACCGTGTGTGTTGGTTACAGACAGCACTAGTGCCTGTGCAGAGCAGAGGGTGTTACGGAAATGAGAGTTTCATTCGGAGTAAGAAGTACATTTCTGTAGTTGCAAGAGCAACTTAAATAATTTTAGCTCTAGGAAGTGTAGGACTGAAATAAATGCTCAGCAGGATCGTAACCCTAAGAGGGAGGGTTGTTGGGGATGGGTCCCGGAGTCAAGTGGGGCCATCAGAGCCGATCTGATGAATTCAGGTAACCTGTGCACAGGGGAAAATAAAACATGTTCTTTGCCCCATGCTGGTCTAGTTACAGCTTCAGACTGAGCCTTGCTAATCACGACCTTTGGAACCACCTGGTTGCTTGTTCAGAGCATGAATGGGGTGAGATTCATTAATTACTGTTAGCCATTTGCACTGTTTCTTCAGGCATTTTGTTCCTCTTTAACACATTTTTGGTCCTTTTCTGAGCTTCTCTTTCCTCTGTCCCATCATGTCTAAGTAAACTCCTTAACTGAACTTTAAAAAAAAAAAAAATCATGGACTTTGACAGAAGCCTAAAGGTTCACTAATCCGAACTATCCAAACTGTATTGATTTAATTAAACAAATCAACCAAGTCACTGTCCCCTGCTAGGTGGGCATGAAAGTGAACAAACAACTACTCCATATTGCAGAGGGGTCGTTAAAACCAGGCGCTAACGATGTGTTTGAGAGAAGCCAAGCCTGGGGCCAGCCTGGTTTGGAGCAAGGGGAGAGGGTGGCCGGTGTAAAAGCGGGGCAAGAGAAGTAAGGTTAGAGATGAAGAAATGAATGCTTTTTGAAGGTCGGATGAGACTTGGAGGTGTGGGGCATCGGTTGCTGCTGGTTTCGGGGGGCAGAGGGGAGGGCTTTGTGCTGGGCTGAGGGCTGCTCTGACTGGGCTCGGGCTTTGGAAGCTATTGGCTTGAGGAAATGGAAAATAGTTGTCTGCAGTCGGGAGCGCAGCAGCGTATTGGTTCTTGTAAATGCAGGGTGGAGAAATGGGAGGTGTTGTGGTCGGCGCTTGTTCATAGGGACATTTTAAAACCCGGGTCTGTCCCCTGCACACGTGATGCGGAGACCGCGTTGGGTCGATGGGGAAGCAGAAACTCTGTCACGAGACGATGAAGCGGTAGAATGAAGCCCCAGGTCTCTGGCTGACAACAAGGGATTTTCCTGGAGGTGCTCCCCAGCCTGCAGATAACTGCCGGCAGCAGCGGGTGCTCTTGGCACATCTCTGTAGCGGGACTGAAATATAAACATATTTATCACAGGGGTGATAACCACAGGGTGCAAACCAGCCATCCTGGCGTTAACTCCTTCAGCTCACTTGATGCAAGCTGAGATGTTTGCAGTTGGATATGAGGCTGGAAGTATTTTTCATGCTGTGGTACCATCGATACTGACTCTGATTTTTAACTTGAGTTTTGAAGTACTCAAGTTTTGGTCTAGAAGATAATACTCTCCAATATCACGGGTAAAAATCTGCTCTACCCTCAAGTTATCTTGTTTCCGTGGGGCTTAGCCATAACTTTAGATGTACTTAAAACATTTTGATTGTCTTCATGTATTAATTCCGTAGCCTTCTATAAATAGGTAGTATCTTCAACAAAGAAATGATTTATATGCAGAGGGTAGGTTTGAGAGACATAACTCAGAAATCTGTAGGCACAATTTAGAAAGAGAAGGCCAAATATTTCTCTTGTGCTCACAAATGGCTGTAGGAAGCATAAAGAATACACTGTTGAAATGTGTCTGCAGTGAAGACAATGCCTGGCTGAAATGGGATTTTTAACAATAAAATAATGGGGATTTAATTAGGTCTGAGCAATGCAGCGTTTGCTTTCACTGTTTGAGAAGCCGGTTGCGGAGGGATTCTGGTGAAGGAATGGTGTTTGGTATTTAGTGACCTTTCCCTTTTCTTCATGCTGTATCTTTTCAAGTTGTTTCTGGCTGTTTTCATGCTGGTCTTGCGAGGCGGAAGATAAGAATTAGAGCATTTGAGGCTGCTCTTGTCATATTTCCATTATCATATTAACATTATCTTAACTTCCAGTGAAATAATCTGTGTAACTTTATTTGGATGGGAAGCTCTTTTTAGCCAGGTTCACGTATACCTGTATCTGTCATGCACATGAAGTTATTTTTCCAGTCTTTTTCCTCCTCCTCCTTGTTGACTTGTCTGACAGGCAGAAGTCTCAGTCCTCCCTCGATGCAGACGCCCCTCGCTGTGTCGCTCCCATCGGCAGATCGGGGTGAGCCTGGATGGAGCAGCTGCCCTGGTAGCACAGTAGGTCCCCAGCCTGGCATCGGTGGGTCCCCAGTGACCTCCTTCGGTTTAGGAGTGACCAGGAAGCCACATGCCGACTTTCTCATCTGAGTCCAGATTCTTCTTGAGTGCTTTTGGAGAGGAAGGCAGTGGTCTTCATCCTGAAGAGCGGGAGTGCCACTGGGGAGGGAAGGGAGGTTACAGAGAGGGGGGATGAGTCTCTTGAGCCAAGGAACCAGCGCCAGGACAAGAGGGAATGGCCTCAAGCTGCGCCAGGGCAGGGTCAGACTGGCTCTTAGGAAGGATTTCTTTGCAGAAGGGGTTGTTGGGCGTTGGAATGGGCTGCCCAGGGCAGGGGGGGAGTCCCCATCCCTGGAGGGGTTGAAGAGTCGGGTTGACCCAGCGCTGAGGGATGTGGTGGAGTTGGGAACGGTCAGTGTGAGGTTCATGGTTGGACTGGAGGATCTTCAAGGGCTTTTCCAACCGAGATGATTCTGGGATTCAACCTCTAAGCATGCTTCTGCATCTCTGATTTTTATCCTTCCCCCATCACCAGTGCATGTAAGCTTGAGAGATTATTTTTAATAGTGCTGCAGAGAGTTAAGATCATTTTATTTCTTCCTACATGATCCCTCCCCACTTCTCAGCTATTGTGGCCATGTCCTGAGACCTCCTCCTGGCGCCCCCCCGCCCCATTTCCACCACTGACCCCCGTTCCTCCCAGCATCTCCCCTTGCGCACTCTGTGGTGGCTTCGGAGATGCTGTCTGGCTCTTCAGAGCAATGCCAGGAGAGCGGTTCTGTGCCGAACCCTGCTCACGCAGGCAGATTTTGTGTCTCAGAGGAGAAGGGCTGGATGAACTGGGGCATTTCCTTGAGAGACCAAAGGTGCTGTGAAATGGGTACGTGTGGCTTCACAGGATACAGCAACAATTCATTGGGGCAAACAGTATTGTGGGTCGATTCCTTACTGAGCTTGTGTTCATGTTCAACAGTTAGATTGATAGAATTAACACCTCTTCATATGCTTTCCCTAAAAAAAAGCTAAACTGCTCTTAAAGGCTTGCAGTCATTTTATTTTCTAGAGTTTATAGTGAGAGCTACATAAACAAGCAACAGAACCATACAAGTAATCGGGGGGGGGGGGCAGAGGGGAATATATGCTGTAAAATTATTATAAAATCCCTTTATAAGCCAAGCAAGAGTTTTGTTACTTTGGAATTTTATTTTTTCTCCCCCAAAAATTAAACTTCCAGAATTTAGTGAAGAGCTTTAGTGCTTTAATACATTTGTCATCTGCAGTTTTTAATACCATTTCCATTGTTAATTGCACTGAACAACAACAAAAAATATTCTCCAAGTAACGGGGAGCGTTTGCCCTTGTAAATGCCAAAGCAGCTCGGTTTTGGTGCCGCGCCAGGAGTGCGTGATTGATCGTATCTGTCTGAGCTGTCACCCTGCGAGGAGCAGCAGAGCCGGGCAGGCTGGGTGCGGTGCTGCTGTCTCGCAGAGCTCTAATTTCGCTGGCCCATTGACGTCACTGGGAGGTTTCAAACCAGCCCGGTATGGCCAGTAAACTTGCACATAAATGAAATAATGAAAAACCAGAAAGGCTGATTCCTAGCGCAGCAGTCGCGGGCAGATCGGGCTGCTGGGTTTTCTTTAAGCATCAGGAATCCTTCTCTTTTTAAGAATATTATTTTTTTTTTCCCTTTTGGTACCTGAATGTAGGAACTGCTTTTAAGAAAGCAGCAGCATGATGGCAAAGTGATTCTAAAGACGCAAACAAAGGCCCTGTGGTAAAAGAGTCACGTTTCCGAGAAGTCTGTGTCTGCTGTGTCCTCAGGCCAGTGTCGGACATGGACTGTGTGAATATGGATGTGGGAGCTCTCATAGCAGAACAATATTGATTTACAGGGCTGCATCACTGGGAGCTAATTCACAAGAATAAAAGCGAGGTTTTTCTCTTGGAACACCTTTCCTGTTTTGTTCTTTTTTCACACCCTTTATCTGGTTAGTATTTAAATAGATCAAACTGCAGTTATAATAAGCATCCAGGGTCATCTGTGGTAAATTGAACAAAGACTATAAAAACGCTGAGAAAGGGGAGACTGGAAGGTGGGGGCTGCAGGAGGAGACCTGCTGCTGCTTACCTGCTACATACAGCCTGGTCTGCCCCAAACTGCTGATTATGAATAGTGCCACATGCAGCATTTTAATAATTTTGCCGGGTGTCTGCCCCAACCAGCTGTAGTTTCATGAGGTCTGCGATGCTACGGCTGTGTCAGATGAGCTGAAATGGAGCAGAGCTCATTATAACATTGCCTTGCTGAGAAATACCGGCACCTCCGCTCAGACGGATGCTCTGTTCTTCCAAAGGTAACCAAACAGCTTTTTTTTACAGTTTAGAACATGATTTTACAACACTCATAAAAAATAAACATGCTATCGACCTTGTTATATCATGTGTATCACGTATCTTTTTGTGTTCTGTGTTATAAGCTTCAGGATCTTTCTTTTGTATATGGTTGCCCTCAGAATTATGAAAGATGGCTCGCTGTGAACTGGAGGGTGAGTGGTGCATGGTTCAACACAGCTCTCCTCTCCCAGCAGCCAGATACTGACATAAATCTGCCATAATCCAGAGTTTCCCGGGGCAAAACCAGTGGAAATAGGAGTTGGATAATGATTACAGGTTTGGTTTTGTGATGCAGGGAGAAGGATTTTTAATCACACCTTATTTCCTTTAAAAAGTCCCTCTGAGGAATCTCATTGAGATGAGGAATAAATACCATGGCTGTTAATTACAAATCTGCGTTACCCAGTGCTGAGCAGGATGTAAGCAAAGACAGGGCTGCATATGGGAAAATCTTTTGTTTAGTTCTCAGGGTTAAATTTAGGCTGAGCTTTGGGCCTGGGGAGCAGAGGGCAGTGCCCAACATCTGTCTGTCCTGCTCTGGGCCTTGTGTTGACAAGAGTCCTCATACACAGGGTGTGCCTGGCTTTATTCTGCGCCGAAGCAACTTGAGCAGGAGTAACTCGAGGGGAACGTCGCATGGCCCCTGGAACAGCTTTTTCATTCTTCCCGTCAGCAAAGGGGACAAATCTCAGGGGACCGGTTCATTGGTCATGTGGAGCTGTTCTCAGGATGGCAGAACTGTAAATCACAAGCTATGGGAGGGGGAGTTTAAAAAAAAAAATTCACTCAACTTCTAGAATTCTTTGTATGTAACAAGCCCCAGGTGAGTAGGAACCCAAAATTTCACTCATTCCTTCTGCAGGATCCAGATTTCCAACCCATTTTTCCTGGCGTTGTTCGCTGTAACAGCTAACTGCCCAGAGATTGCCTTACGTGCCAGTAAGTTTGTAGCTAAAAGAAATCTTTATCCCAGTTATTAACCTTTGTAAAAGAGGTTTATGAAGGAAATCCCGATAAAGCTTTAGAAGCAAGCATCTGCATTCCTAAGCCTGCTAAGACACAAGAGTGGAGAAAGCCCCAGAACTTAGAAAGGCCGAGCCCCGTGTTTGCATTCCCCGCCGCCGGTGCCGTGGCACAGGGAGCGGTGATCCGCACACCCAGCACCTCTGCAGCAATATTCCCACAGCAAGAACCCAGAGCAGCCCAGGTCAAGGTCAAGACCCCACCATGTGAATGTGCTATAATAGTCCTTAGTTATGTTGCCACCTGTTTTTTAACTGAGTTTTTCCCACCGGGGGCTCCTGTGCCTCTCACCTTTGGGACTGCTTAACGGATGAGCACTAAAAAGGCTCCAATTAGTGCATGTGTGCTAAGATTTGCTTTCAAAAGACCATCAGTGAGTCAACTGTGAGTGATTGTCTCCGGGAAAGGCTGATCCCTGACTAACGCTGGTTGAGCACTCTTGCCAAATTTAAAAGTAAACCTTTAAAGCAATAGCCTGAAATGGAAAAGAAGGAAAAAATGAAGCCCGGCAACCTCCAGCCAGCTTCTGACAGACCATTTGTTATTGCAGGCAGAACATGTTTTCCCTAATTTTATTCTTGAAAACAGCTCAATAGTTTTTGCAGGAACTTTCCAGGCAAGTTTCATCCTGAGCAAGTCCAGTTTGGCGAGGCTGCAGCATCACACTGAACACTGGTTTTTGCAATGGGAAGTTTTAAGCAGTATTTGCTGTGTGTCCCCCTCCAAGGTGTTCATACCTACTGTGTGTAAGTGTTAACTCCAAATTAATGTGAGCAGTAGCAACAAAAAAATTAAACTGGCTAATGCTATAGTGGTTAACGTAATTCTGAAACTTTATAAAAACTCTCACAATTCCTCTCATGATAGAAGATTTCCCATATTTCCTTTTTGTTTCTGTGTTTGCCTGGATTATATATCAGCATTCAACTTGTGTTTGTAACATCAGTGTCTGACTTTGGTATTAAGAAGATTCCCTTCAGCCTTCCCCTTTGCTTTCCAGAGAGCTGCTGGACCACACACGGCATCTGTACAGGGAATGGGGGGGCCTCTATTAAATGCAACATGCTGTACCCCCAGATTTGCTTGTCAGTGTGAAGGAGTGATGCTGAGGTTTCCTCCAGGAGCTAGTCCCTGAAAGCTCGAGGACACGTGAACCTGACCTATATTCGTGTTTTCTCAGATGAAGCAATAGGTGTAGGTCTGCCAGTGAAATGACAGTGAATTGAATTAATCCAAAGGGCCTGATTCCATTATAAAATCTTTTTAGAAGCCCTGGATAAAACATGTTAGAGTGATAATATAAACTACTGCATCAGTTGATGATTTAAGTAACACAGTTTTGGGATGGGAATACAAAAAAAGCAGAGGACTGGAAAAAGCAAATATCAATGTGTTTGTAAAAATGCACAGGTAGGAGTCTAGACAATTGCTTCCACAGGATTAAAATCTGTCATCGCTAAAAGCCTATTAAAAGCAGATTTGCCACATTTAAAGACACATATATTGTATTGCCTACACTGGCTCAGAAGCTCTTTTGATTTCAATGGCTTGGCTCGCTGTCAAAAACACAAGCATGAGCAAAACACAGCATATGTGATTGGTGGGTTTGTTTATAGAAGTAAGAGAATTAGGAGAGGAACTGAATTTGATAGACAGTATATATTTGGCTTTTAGGAAAGCATGAAATACAACTTCGAGTATTCAAGTCGACTGTCATAAGGGGAAAGCTGTAATTCGGCCAGAAAACTGGCTGTTAGCTAAAGATGCGAGTGGGCGGTCCGGGGAGCATCAGGAAGATCCTGCAAGGACAGGCTGCTTCAGGGAGCCTGTTATTACCTAGCCTGGAGGAATTAATATCTGCAGAGAAATGAGCAAAACTCTTGTTGTCTAAAAGCTAAAAATATGACAACTAAATACTTGGTTTCCTGCCTATTAGTCAAAGAGGAGGAAAGGGAGCTGGGAAGGGTGGACAGCAGCGTGGTGGTCCTCTGGGTGGGCTGGCAGGGAAGGCGAGACGAGGATGAACCGAAAGATGCTGAGAATAACGTGCAAAATAAGCTGGTAGTCACCGTGCAGCCTGGAAAAGACCGTTTGGTGTAGCAGACTTGGTATCTAGGGCAGCAGCTGACGTATTTCCAAGGAAGTCACAGCAGTTATTAGGAGTTCAGGGCTTAAAAGCAGCAAATGAGGCAGATTCAGCGCGACGCAGCCGTGGAGTGGGCTGTGGGGTGACCTACAGGAGCTGGACGGACAAGGTGCTTCGTGTCGCTGCCCACTGATTCAACCCGCTTCTTGATCTCAGAGAACCTTGAACCGAGTTTGAAAAACCCCCGTGTGTAATTTCAGTGGGTTTTTGTGTTTTCCACCCTGGCTCCAAGAGTACGAGCGCTGTGAGCTTTGGGGGAAGGAGCTTGTGCTGTGGGATGAGCATGGAGGTGCTGGGCATGGGGATGGGCAGAGCCTTTCTCGAGGGGGGGCTCTCCCTGGGACACATCCCCACCAGGGAGGGCCTTGCTCATGAGGACATTGAAGTGGGAGCCTGCTTAAAAACAAACGTTACGCATCTGGATGCTGCTTGGGTTGTGCTGGTGCGTGATTGCTGCAAAGACAAGTAAAGATTTTCTGTAATTTTCTGTGCTTGTTTGGAGGACAGAATAGGAGTTCTCTTAAGGAACCAACATAAAATAAAAAGAGCTAACATCCTAATGCCTGAAGAACTAGTGGCTGGCAAAATCTGAAGGTGCAGTTCATGTAAAAAAGATAGACGCAAGTACCTTGAGGCGGTGGCATGTTGATAACGCTTTATTGCACATGGAGTACTGCATGTTACTTGGAGATCGGAAAAAAAAAAGGTGTTTTCACTTGTAATACATACTAGATCGTTTTATAATGCACAAGGTGAGGGTTTTATTCAGCCAAAAAAGTAAACTTTGTATGTTCCTAATGTTCTTTCCAGTAAACATGTGAAGGTAAAGGGTGCAGGCGTCCTGTGGGATGCGCATAAATACCAGAAGGTGAAAGGACAGAACACGTTTGGAGGTGAGGTGGGGGAAATCCTTTCTTAGCCCTGTCATACTGTCAGTCTCTTACATGGCTCTCATGGGGATCTGCCCTGCAGTTCCCTGAGACTTTTGGTATTCACTGCAAATCACAAATAAACCAAACCCACACCTAGGTGTGGCACGTAAACACTGACAACACCTGTATATGTGATTATGTATTAGAGGTGTTTCTAGCAGGTTTCTTAGAGGCTGAGTAGTCTAATAACAGGAGATTTCTAACATTTCATACTATGTTATGCATTTTGAATTAAGCTCTATCAAACTGACACACCATTCTGCTTTAGCTGGTAAGGCACATATATTTTAATTAGATGATCTCTTTCTTTTTGCTAAACTGTATCAGATACCTGTACTTGTTCCCTTACATTTCCATGAAACTATTTTTCTCCCGAGAGGGCCTGTTTTACCTGCTGTGTGTGAGAGGGCTCTCCTATGCTGCCAGGACCAGAAGGGTATGAAAGGCAGGTGTTACCTGGAAGCCCCTGTAGTCAGGATATGCAGATGCTAATTCTGTCTGAGCAGATACCTTCAGGTTTGGCATCTCAAATTCACCGCATTCAAGTAAAATATTTAACAGCTTTTGTTTTTATTATATGACCACATGAATCCTAAAACCCCAAAATCTGCTTCATTTAATAGTAAGTCCCTCATGGCTAATTTTGTATGCAGTACGCAGAGTAGCATGACTATTCTGGGATATGATCCCAGTAACAGTGGTGAGTCATCAGCCGCAGCAGCAGTAATGATATGAGGATCTATTTATTACTGTCTTCTAAGCTGTGAGTTCTTCTAAGCAGTGAGTTCATCTCGAAATTATGTAATTATTCCTCCTGGATGATTTTTCTTATTGGTTCGTAATTACAAAATATTCTCAGAACACTTCTGTATTTTAAAATTAAGTCCTCAGAATGACTTAATGCAAGAAGAACTAAGAGATTAAATCTTACCTTGTTTATATTAATTTTATTTGACTTTATCAGTAATACAGCTTTCTAGATGTTGTTGCACAAACTTCACTTTTTTTTTTTTCAAAACTGTTTAGCACATCATTCACTGGTTCATAAGTTTATAAACAAATATTTGGAGTAGAATCATCTGGTCTTGGGAACTGGTAGGAGGGGGAATTCCGTGTAGGAGTCCATGGCTCGTTGTTTCTTTGGTGGGAGAAGGGCTGAATCCGTAACTGTTGGAGGAGTTGTCCTCATCGCCTCCGAACTGCTGGCTCTCCCCAGAGAGGGATGAGGAGATCCAAAAGCTTTTAGGAAGCGTGTGCTGCCACCCAAGTCCTCCCCCAACTGGTACTTGTTTTCATAAACATCCTTCACTGCCAAGTGCTGGTCCGGACATGTTTATCCAAGAAAATGCAGAACCGCTACTCTGCAAAAGTGAGAGGCAGGTTGTTGGCAAGAACTTTTTCCTATAAAAAGGAAAGTGGGTGTTAAACCCTCTCAGAGGCTCCTGGCACGACCTGGGTGTTGTGGGAGCCTGGCACAGAGAGCTTGGAGATGCTGCTGGCCCCAGACGCAGCCCTTGGACCCGGACTGGAGCTTGGGCAGCGGTCCCAGCCCGATGTACCCCTTTCTAGCAGTGTGTGAGTGCTGCTTTGTCTTGCTGGTTTACACCAACTCACACCCTGCTTCTACACTTCCTTTTTAGATATATGCAATGTTGTTTTCATGTTCTGCATTGCCAGAAATCATGGGGGAGCCCCGTACCTCTTCTAGAAGGTCACCTCCTTAAGGTCTCAGTCCATCAAAGCGTTGCTGTGCCTAGATGTTCCCATATCCTAGGTGAGCATACCCCGGTTTACCCTTTCAGAGGGCTCCTTCACCTCCTACCTGCACATGCCAACACAGCTGTCTTGAATTTCTGGGGATTGTACAGACAGGGCTCACCCTTACCCTTGCAAAGACGTGATTCAGCAGCACCTCACATGTCATGATTTATGCCAGCAGAGGAAATCATCCTGAAAAATATATTCAGAATTATAATTTGAGGTTATTTTTTCAGACTAGTCGTTCTCCGTTAGCTGGGGATCTGCTATACTCATCTCTGCATGGGCCACCTCCCCCAGTGGCTTCAGCAGCTCATGATCACTTCATGATGCTCTCCAGCCCTCAGCACCAAGGAGTCTGAAATCCTTCCCTGGGGACACTCTTTGGGAACATATCTGGAATTGTTGACAAACATGGAGAGAACAGCCATCCTTCTTAGCTTTCTGGACAAGAGGGACTACGTGCCATCTACTGGAGCCTGACCTATTTCTACAGAGTAGCTGGCTTGTTTCTGGTCACATCATCCAGAGCCTGTTAGCAATGACTTTAGGTGAAAGGAAACCAAGACATCAGAACTCGCTTGGGTGACGTTTTGATTCCCTGCTGTGTTTCTAAGCCTGAATCCTTGTGGTTCTTGAACCCCAGGGAAATTGTCTTCGATGTTGTCTTACCTTGATGTGTAGGGTACAGTGTCAGAGTCAAAAGATCTTGATCCCTGCACAGTTCATCGCATTCCCATCACTGGTTCTGCCCACCTGAAATGTTGAGGTACACCTGTTTATTTGTAGGTAGGTGACAAGTTTGTCCATGGAAAGTTGCCATAGCATTGAGGTTGGGTTTTTTTGTCTTTGCCTAGAGCTGAAAAGAGAAAAGAAAAGCCTTACAATACACTTCAAAGCAGCCCACGTTCTTGTTGGTGCCTATGAGATAAAAAGATGATTTCGTATTTGTCCCAGTTGAAATCCTATTGTGAGCAGAGCCATAGCACATCCAAGAAGTTTGTTTTGGTGTGTAGACAAGGACCTTCGCAACCAAAATTCTATTGAGTTTTGTCACCCGCAGCAGATCCGGGGCATTTTGGCATAATCCGACCAGAGACAAGACGGTGCATGAAGCAGTTTCCCTGTAGAGGTGGTGTATTTGGTACTGAATATATTTTGCAGTGATTCAAAGGCTGTAGATTGAAAAAAAAACAAAGAAATAAACTTGTATCTTGCCACAAGTTCTGTGGGGAGCCAGAGGCAGCGGGTCTGTTGGGTGCCAACAGGGCACCGAGTCAATGAGTCTGCAGAATTTGGCCCCAAAATTCCCCTTTCACAGAATGGAGGAAGGAGCTGTGATGCATCTCTCTGCTAATTAGAGAAACCTGTTTTCTCTCCAGCCGTTGCCTAATATTTCCTAGATGTTTACAAACTTCATCTGAACATACAATGAAATAATTTATCTCAGAGAAGTAAGGCTGCGGCTCTCGGTGGGTGCCCAGGAAAGTCACTTGGCATGGCTGCGTCCCCGCTGCCACCCGTTCCTGTTGGCTGTTGGTGAAGGCGATGGGCTGGCGTTGGCTGTGTTGGCACCACGGCACGCGAGGATAGCAGGTCCTGTGCCGTGACACGCCTGCTCCTTGGCACCCAGGAAAGCTTCGAGTGGGGAAGTAGGGACCTGTTGAACTGAAGTGTGTGCACCACTGAACTGCTCACTCCTGAGGTGCTCAACTCTTGGTTTTCTGAGGAGTTAGATAAATATTTCTTAGATTTAATCTCTGTTTAGAAAGAGGAAAAAAGTTATGTCCTTCTGTTTATAATCTATTCCTTAGAATTTTACAATAAACTCAACGCAACCTGAGAATTTCAAAAGTTACACAAAGGGCAAGCTGGCAAGGCTCTTGAAAAGCTCTAAATCACATTTTATTGTTCAGTTATCTTATGAAAGTCTATTGTTTTTATGCCGATCATATATAATTTTGTTTTAATCTTTATTATATGCTGTATTTTGACATTTCTGTTCAATTTTTATCACTTCCTTAGCATAGAAACAGACATTTAAAGATGGTTTAGCAATTAGTTTGGGAGGAGAGGTTAATTAAAAATACAAAGGCAGTGGTGAAATGGGTCTGTCTTAGGTACATCATTCTAGGTCCTATTGGGTGTTTCTAGTTAGACAACTTTTTTTTTCCAGATCAAATAAACGCAGTAGATTTCTGTCTTAAAGTGTTCAGCATGGTGCCATACATGACATGGTGAGATGTAAGCTGGAGGTGTGGGTTGCAACCAGAGCTGGAAGGTGGACAAGGAAGGAGCTGTAGGGGCAATGCACTGGAATTGGTGCTACGATAAGGACAGTGTGTAGGCTGGAGGAAGCAGTGGGGTTTCTCAGGGATAAATCCTACCTCTGATCAAGGGGATCGAGTGCCCCTCAGTCAGTTTGCAGATGACACCAAGTTGGGTGGGAGTGTGGATCTGCTTGAGGGTAGGGAGGCTCTGCAGAGAGATCTGGACAGGCTGGAGCAATGGGCTGAGGACAACTGGAGGAGTTTCAATAAGGCCAAATGCCGGGTGCTGCACTTGGGCCACAACAACCCCCAGCAGCGCTACAAGCTTGGGGAGGAGTGGCTGGAGAGCTGCCAGTCAGAGAGGGACCTGGGGGGGGAGGTGATTGCCAGCCGGCTGAACATGAGCCAGCAGTGTGCCCAGGTGGCCAAGAAGGCCAATGGCATCCTGGCTTGTATCAGCAATAGCATAGCCAGCAGGGACGGGGAACAGATCTTACCCCTGTACTTGGCACTTGTGAGGTCGCACCTCGATTACTGTGTTCAGTTTTGGGCCCCTCGCTCCAAAAAGGCCCTTGAATGACTCGAGCGTGTCCAGAGAAGGGCAACGGAGCTGGTGCAGGGTCTGGAGCACAGGTCTGATGGGGAGCGGCTGAGGGAACTGGGGGGGTTTAGTCTGGAGAAGAGGAGGCTGAGGGGAGACCTCATGGCCCTCTGCAACTCCCTGAAAGGAGGGTGCAGAGAGGGGGGATGAGTCTCTTGAGCCAAGGAACAAGCGCCAGGCCAAGAGGGAATGGCCTCAAGCTGCACCAGGGCAGGGTCAGACTGGCTCTTAGGAAGTATTTCTTTGCAGAAGGGGTTGTTGGGCGTTGGAATGGGCTGCCCAGGGCAGGGGGGGAGTCCCCATCCCCGGAGGGGTTGAAGAGTCGGGTTGACCCAGCGCTGAGGGATCTGGTGGAGTTGGGAACGGTCAGGGTGAGGTTCATGGTTGGACTGGAGGATCTTCAAGCTCTTTTCCAACCAAGGTGATTGTGATCCTCTGACATATTTTCATTGCTATGGTTGTGTTGATTCCATCTTTTGATGTTCCGTACACCCGCTGTGGCACGCTGTGGTACAGCACTGGAAGGGTCACCTGGCCTTGGTGAAGTCCAGCAATATGGAGCGTAAGGTCCCGTATGTGGGGATCAAAGCTTCAGCTGTACGCTGGAAACTCATTAGCTGAGGAGGAGAGCCGATGTGCTGACCGGGACAGCCATGAGCCCAGTACGGGCATGGGGGCTCCCCGGCAAGCGGCTGCGGTGCTGGAGGTGGGACCTCACCGTGGGGCAGTGCCTGCTGGTGTGCAGCACCCCGGGGCATCCCCGCTGGGGCAGCTGGGGACCTGGCCTAGGAATTTGAAGAAACCAAGTACTCGGGAGAAGCTTGGTAAGTTTATGGAGGAGATTGTCTGGTGTAGAGTCTGCAGTAACAGAGGGCTGGACACAGGGACCCATAAAGTTTCTTCCCGATTTCTGGACCTGATCTTACTCTGCTGTGTAATTGCTTCCACACCATTACATGGGACAGGGTATGGGCTCAGGTAGGAGTGATTTAAATACTAGGTGGTATGAACTTCCCACCGAAGGGCTGCAGTCTGTCCCCGTCCCCATGGTCTCCGAGTTCCCAGCTCTTGGTCTTTTGGGAGCCATCCCAGCTGCAAACCCCTTACCCAACGTACGGAGTCCAGCCTGTCACCCACTGTCACCCGCCTCTAACCCTGCAGTGGGCCAGCTCAGCTCAATAAACCCATGGAAAACCTGTGTTGCTTTGCCTCAGGTGAGCGGTGTGCCAGGTGGGAGCAGGGTGGGGGGAGCAGGGTCACCCCCAGGCGGTCTGAACCCTGGAGAAGCTTTACTGTAAGAACACCAAGGGGAAGATATTGAAGCCAGCTGGAGGAAGTGCAGTCAGCGATTTCTTATAAATCATCTCTGCTTCAGCTAAAGCGAGAATCCCTGCACACGTCAACGCTTCCCAACAATCCCCACACGCGTCAACACTTCCTGACTCCAGTGAGAGCCCCGGGGGCGTTGAAGCTGGATGACATCATGAGGAAAAGGAGTGAATTCACACGGAGGGTGACGCCAGGGAACTAAATTCCTGGGTTTGCCAGCTGAGCTGTGCCTTGCAAAGCAGAGCAGAGGAAGGCTAAACACCCAGTGAGGTTCAACATGTGTCTTTCTTACTTGTGATCTGAGTCCAGTTTTGGGACTGAGAGCCTGTCGGTCTCCTAAACAAATGTTTCTTGTTAACCCTTTCTGACGGTGAGGAGCAGAGCAAAGTGGTTGGCTCTGCGTGTGTCCACATCCAGGGCCAGGGAGCTTGAAGTGGGGACCACAGTCCGTCTCAGTGGAGCAGGTTGGGCCAGCGAATCCACAAGAAGTGGTGTCCTGCCTGGTTGTGAAGAACCAACGTGTGGATGCCTACGGACTGCACAACATTTAGAAGGACGCCCACCACTCGTAGCAAGCACAAACTAGTCCTCCTCTTGCAAGAAACGAGACAGAGAGGATGCCCCAGAGGTCCAGAGAGCATCATGCTTGGCCGTCCTGCAGCACCAAGCTGCTCTGGCATGTGCCTCTCAACCTCCTGTAGGGCTGCCTGGCTGCAGAGCTCCCATGTCCAGCCAAGAGAAGAAGGGCAGGGTTAGGAACTTCTTCATTACGCATTGTCTGCTCCTGAAGTTACAGATCTCTCGAGATCAACGTGCTGTCTCGACAAGATTACTGACTTCTGGTTTGAGTCTTGGTGTTGGGTCAAATTGTCAAGGCCCTCATGACCACCTTGGTAGGACCATCAAGCTCCCAGTGTTGTAACTCTGGGGAGAGCGAGGCCGCTGGGTTGCAGCTTGATTTCATCTGTTGGCAGTTAGAGACACTTGTGAGAACAGAGATTTACTGGAGGAACGTGGCGGTGAAGGAGATGCTGTGTCTCTACCGAGCCATGTAGAGTGCCTAAAAGGGCTTTCTTGAAAATCTAGAGAATAAATATTAGCTGAAGGAATAGACATCTGTGAGTGAAGTTTTGAAGTGGGTATGTATTGAATGTCCTAGTTTCACTCAGATCACAAAAGTCTGCCTACATTTTTTTTCATCTGTAAAGATAGTAAATTGTTTGGAGTGGAGTCTGGAAGAACAAGCTGACCCCCTTTTGCTTTACTGCAATAAAATTATACAGTGTTTTAAAAACCTATTTTATTAAACTCTACACTTAATGCTGCTTTCCCAGACCAGTTTTAGCTCCAGTAAAGCAAGCCCAGCTAATGAGGTCAGCTGATGACTGATGCAATATTATATATTTATTTCAGATTAAATGTGTTGAGAAGTGGATTCTGACCAAAAAAAAAAAAAAATCCCTTCTTGGGAGGAAACACAGAAAATTGCCAAAGCTCTAGCAAAAGCATTGCCTTCAATCAGGTCTGACATGTTAGTACAACAGTATGTGGAAGTATAAATAGTTTGCTGCTAACGTACGTTAGCCACGTTGCTTGATGCATGGCTGGAAGGTGCTGGGGCTGTAGCAGGATACACGCAGAGGAGGAACATTTATAGAAAAAGGGACGGAGTTTCTAAGTATCAACCAGCCCCCTCACCTAATGCTTTGCTTTCCTTGTCAGCACTCCCGTGCATCCATAAATAAACTCTGCAATTATATCCTTTTCTTCGGAAGAGGTGTAATTCTGCGGAGCCGAGTCCGAGCAAGCTCCGGTGCCAGTGAGCCAAGGCCACGGCACGGCTCCTGTGAGCTCGCAGCTGGGGACCGAGTGGCAGCCCAGATTTCCAGCCCAAACTCTCCGACTCTTTGCTTCTCTGAGTTTAAGTCATGAACTTATCAGTCACACATTTTTATGCAACTTAATATCTTTTACGTGGCTACATTTTCTCTTCTGTTATTAAAAAAGGAAAAGCTCTCATGGGCATGAATGAGGATTTATGTAATAGGTTGCAATGGCTCCATCAAAGCCATTGTGCTCTATCTTGTGAATATCTATTTAATCGGTGGTTTTAAAAAAAGACCTTATTTGTGCTAAGTGATTTTTCTTTCTTAGACTGCAGCAAGAATTTCATACTCTTGTGAAGATGGAGTGCAGCCAGTCCAGCTACTCTCAGCTTGAATGCTGCTATTGAACTGCCTTTGTGCTGGCAAGAGGTTCAAGTACTAAAGACACTATTCAGATGACTGTGGAGCTACTGCAAGAGTCTAGGAAGGAACATTGCTAGGATGCTACTTCTGTGATGAAGTACCGGGGTTTGTTAACTAACCTGTTAAATTCAGGTCAATAAGCAGCTCAGTTACGCTCACTCACATTTTCGACATCACAAATTTGCTTGAGAAGCCACATCCTTCCATGGGTCGCCACTATAATTTAGGAGTTAGGCCAACCTTTGATGTCTTGAAGGCACCCAGGAGGTTTCAGCCCCTGCTCCCAGAGACAACTTTGCTCTGTCAGCCCTCGCGCGTTGCCCTTGGTAAGAGCAGTCTATAGTGGGAGTGTTGATTACCAGCCAACTGAACAGGAGCCAGCAGTGTGCCCAGGTGGCCAAGAAGACCAATGGCATCCTGGCTTGTATCAGCAATAGCGTAGCCAGCAGGGACAGGGAAGGGATCTTACCCCTGTGCTCGGCACTTGTGAGGCCACACCTCGATGACTGGGTTCAGTTTTGGGCCCCTCACTCCAAAAAGGCCATTGAATGACTCGAGCATGTCCAGAGAAGGGCAACAGAGCTGGTGCAGGGTCTGGAGCACAGGTCTGATGGGGAGCGGCTGAGGGAACTGGGGGGGTTTAGTCTGGAGAAGAGGAGGCTGAGGGGAGACCTCATCGCCCTCTACAACTCCCTGAAAGGAGGGTGCAGAGAGGGGGAATGAGTCTCTTGAGCCAAGCAACAAGCGCCAGGCCAAGAGGGAATGGCCTCAAGCTGTGCCAGGGCAGGGTCAGACTGGCTCTTAGGAAGTATTTCTTTGCAGAAGGGATTGTTGGGCGTTAGAATGGGCTGCCCAGGGCAGGGGGGGAGTCCCCATCCCTGGAGGGGTTGAAGAGTCGGGTTGACCTAGCGCTGAGGGATCTGGTGGAGTTGGGAACGGTCAGTGTGAGGTTCATGGTTGGACTGGAGGATCTTCAAGCTCTTTTCCAACTGAGATGATTCTGTGATTCTGTAGTTAAGGCAGCGCTGCCGGCTCCCTGCCGCCACCAGGCCAGCGAGCGGGAGGGTCATAGGAGGATGAGATCCCCCAGCACGTCCATGGTTATGTTCTCAGGCTGTCTCAGCGCATGGTGGCTTTTTGCTTCCACCTCACCTAGGGAAATGAAAAGGGATGGGGGTTAATTCTGGCTTTGCTTAGTGAGACTAGTGGAGCCTGCCGGATATAAATTTAGACAGAATTTGGTTTCTGCGTGTGGCTGGTTAACACCACACACAAAAAAGGTTGCGTTGTTAGATTAAGTCATGGAGAATATTTCTTACAGTGGTAAAGTAAAAGGCCATAATGAATAACATGTGTTCCTACCAGTAATAAATCTTTGCACTTAAGCAAGGTGACTTCTGCACGGCTTCTCAGCCTGGCACATGCCATTTTCCTCTCCGCTCCGTTATTGAATACGCTGAACAGTCTCCCTTTGACCAATTAAAGCAGTACCTTGGCAGAAAGAGAAGATCACAGACCAGTTAGGACTGACTCTGCTAAGCACAAAAGGGCTTGACATTAGGGTTTTGTTCCCCAGTTGCATCTCATGCCACCCAGCTATCTCGTTTGCTCTTCACATGACTTACCATCAGGCCCTTGATATCTGCCTGGCATTTTATGGTCCCCTTGGTCAGATGTTTTGCTGGGTGATGCCAGGTTATTAATATCATGTGTCACATTTTATTCTGGCTGAGCGGTATAAAGGGAATACCCATTGTTTGTCTCCCACCCTGGGTCTGTAATCTTGATCTTTTCCAGACACTCCCGGCGGCTGGCAGACAGATAGCACACAGTCCTGCTTGCCCCGGGACTGATTGGTTTCTTGGACATCGTCCAGTTCCAAATACATCAACACATTTGCAGAAAGGTTTCCTAACCTGAAAACTCAGAGCTGGAAGGAAGGAAGGAGCTGGATTTCTGCTGGAGTTCAGCAAAAGCACAAAGAGCAGGAGGAAAAGTTTCAGGAACTGCATCTCAGCTTGGGCTGGAGAAGGCAGATGCCTGAGCTGGGATGGGAGGATGTGAGCCAGTGCTAAGTCTCCCAGTCTCTTGCTGGGGATTAATCTGAGTTTAAACAGGCTAATTTTAATCCATCTTTCCAATTTAAATGATATGGCTAGCAGCGATCTAGCACACGCAGCTTTTCTCCAAGCAGATGAAGGGTTAAACACCCCCCGTTTGGTGCTGAGCTGCAGGAAGAATTATAGACATATATAATTATAGAATTATTGGTCTGAAAACCAGTAGCGAGCACATGCTGCTGGGCTCAGCCCTCGCAGAAGGTGTTGGTTTTTGCGCCGGGCTGTTTGCTCAGTGATCCAGCATCGCTGGGGCCCTGATTGCATGTGCCGATGTCAGACCCACTACTGCAGCTCTGCCTGCCCTGCCGGCTGTCCCAGTGGCCCTCCAGCCACCCCCCCACCCCGAGGCTTTCAGCAGCTCCTCACTAGTTTCAGGTGTTTTCTCTCACGTGTTTCATCAGTGAAATCCAACATTTCTTTCTCCCCCTTTGGAATACCACACCTGTGCATGCTGTCTTCAGGTTTTGTGATATTTAGAGTTTTCACACATTTCCTCAATTTTTCTTTGGATGTTGATTATCTCTGCCCACTCATTCTTCATTAGCTCAGTACAAACCTTTATCAATACAATAAAATACTCAGAACGTCTAAATTCTAGATGTGGACACCAGTGATACATCCAGGAGCAGCCTGAGGAGCACCAAGAAGGATTAGAGAGCGCTGGGAGCGGCAGTGAGGGACTCTGGAGCGCAGGTGTTTTTTTCATCAGTCCTCCCAGTCAAAGGGAAAGGGTTTGAAAGGACCAGTTCACTCTGGCAGGTTAATAAGTGGTTACGGGATTGGTGCCTCAGCCAGGGGTTTGGCTATTTATCACTTTGAGAAACCTGGTGTGGTGGGGTTCATCTGTCAGAGAGGGGGAAGAGGCTTCCCACGCTGGTGAAGAGGGATTTAAACTAAAGTCACCAGGGCAGAGGAGCTTCAATCCATCCCACTCCTACCAGTTTGATGCTGGTGCCACCAATAGATGCCCAGAGCCTGGCGAGGGGTCACAGGGCAGCAGGAGAGCACCTGAGGAGCAGCACAAAGGAATTCCAGCCAGTGAGTCAGCTCCATCGGGGCCCAACTTAAATGCTTCTGTGGAAACGCGTGTAGCAAAGCATGGGGAATAAACAAGAGGAGTTAGAGATGTGGGCATGCCTGCAGCCTCCGATCTTGGCATCATGGAGATGTGGTGGGATGGCTCCTATGACTGGAGAGTTGGAATGGAAGGACACAGGCTCTTTAGGAAGGACAGGCAGGGAGATGAGGAGCGGGGATTACTCTCTATGTCAGTGCCCAGCTGGAGTGCCTGGAGCTCTGCCTGGGGATGGGTGAGGAGCCAACGAGAGTTTATGGGTCAGGATTAAAGGGAGAGCAGGGACAACGGACGTTATAGTGGGGTCTGCTACAGGCCACCCCACCAGGAAGACCAAGCGGATGAGACAGACAGGAGCAGCCTCACGTTCACATGCCCTGGTCCTCCTGGGGGACTTCAACCACCCCGATATCTGTTGGAGGGACAACACAGCAGGGCATAAGCAATTCCAGGAGGTTCCTGGAATGCATGAATGAGAACTTCCTTCTCCAAGTGATAAGAGGAGCCAACAAGGAGAGGTGCAATGCTGGACTTTGTGCTCACCAAGGAGGAGCTGGTGGAGAGTGTGAAGCTCAAGGCTGCAGTGATGAGGTGGTGGAGTTCAAGATCCTTAAGACGACGGAGGAGGACACACAGCCAACTTGCTACCCTGGACTTCAGGAGAGCAGCCTTTGGTCTCTTCAGGGATCTGCTTGGCAGAGTAACATAGGATAAAGCCCTGGAGGGAAGAGGGGCCCAAGAAAGCTGGTTGATATTCAAGGATCACCTCCTCCAAGCTCAGGAGCGATGCAGCCCAACAAAGAGGAAGTCAGGTAAGAATACCAGGAGGCTGCATGGATGGACAAGAAGCTCCTGGACAAGCTCAGACACAAAAAGGAGCCTACAGGGGGTGGAAGCAAGGACGGGCAGCCTGGGAGGAATACAGAGAAACTGTCCGGGTAGCTGGGGATCAGGTTAGGAAAGCCAAAGCCCTGGTAGAATTGTATCTGCCCAGGGATGTCAAGAGCACAAAAAAAGCTTTAACAAGTACATTGGTGGTAAAAGGAAGACTATGGAAAATGTGGACCCTCTCTGGAAGGAAAAGTGAGACTTGGTCACCTGGGATATGGAGAAGGCTGAGGTACTCAACGACTTTTTTGCCTCAGTCTTCACCAATGAGGGCTCCAGCCACACTGCCCAAGGCACAGGAGGCAAAGGCAAGGACTGGGAGAAAGAAGAACCGCCCACTGTAGAAGATCGGGTTCAAGATCATCCAAGGAACCTGAAGGTGCGCAAGTCCATGGGACCTGATGGGACCTGATGGGTCCAGATGAGGCCACAAAGATGCTCAGGAGGCTGGAGCACCTCCCCTGTGAGTTGTGGGGGTTCGGCTGGAGAAGAGAAGGCTCCAGGGAGACCTTAGAGTGGCCTCCCAGGACTGAAAGGGACTACAGGAAAGGGGGGAGGGACTCTTGATCAGGGGGGTAGGGATAGGATGAGGGGTAATGGGTTTAAACTGACAGAGGGGAGATTTAGATTAGATGTAAGGAAGAAATTGTTCCCTGTGAGGGTGGTGAGGCCCTGGCAGAGGTTGCCCAGAGAAGCTGTGGCTGCCCCCTCCCTGGAAGGGTTCAAGGCCAGGTTGGACGGGGCTTTGGGCAACCTGGGCTAGTGGAAGGTGTCCCTGCCCAGGGCAGGGAGTGGCACTGGATGGGCTTTAAGGTCCCTTCCAACCCAAACTACTCTGTGAGTCTATGATTCCATGATTCTATTAGCTCAAGAATGAAGCTTTTACTATGAGACGTGAGTCTTAAACTGGAATCAGATATAATGATTTTGTGCCATGCCTACACATTTATGCTTATTCACGCTGAAAACTTCACCTTCTGCATCATTAAATGATAATCAATTGTAGCAAGTATTCTGCTAATATTTCTTCCTAGTCTCCAAGTGTTTGTGGCTGTATTGCTGCATTGTTTGCTATTACTGGACTTGATGAGTTATAGCTGTATTTAACATATTCATAGTTTGGGGCTGCAATGTATTTTGCTCTGTGCTCCCACGTCTTTATTTCTTTTGAACAGTGCAGCTTTA
This sequence comes from Strix uralensis, assembly GCF_047716275.1. Lineage (NCBI taxonomy): Eukaryota > Metazoa > Chordata > Aves > Strigiformes > Strigidae > Strix > Strix uralensis. The sequence continues at coordinate 2,285,369 of NC_133979.1, read as the reverse complement.
TGATTTGTAGTAAGTGACTCCAAAATAGTGATTCCAGCAAGTGATTTTCAACATGAAACAGCTTCTAAGGGATCACTAATTAAGGAAGATCAAAATGAGCCCTGAAGCAGGTCTTGGGAAGATTTGCAGGTCTAGAGAAAATAACAGTGTTATTAAATGATATTTTGGGTGCCAACAGTGCGCTATCTGCTTTCACATCAGAGAAATAATTCCTTCCCAAGAGGTTTTTAGAAGCGCAGCACAGAGGAGTCGGTTGAGACACAGTGCGTGAGGAGGCAGTGTAGGAGGCTGACGGGAGCTTTTCTGAAGGGCTCCATGGCAAGATGATGATCTGAGGTAGGACTTGAGCAAGGAGGTAGTTTGGCAATGCGAAGACGCAGCCTGTTGCGAGCACAAACACGCTGTAGTGGAGTCACGAGGTGGTTGTGAAACTGTGCGTAGAGGAAGTGGCAAACCGGGAGTTTCGGCCGCGCGATGAGAGCCAGGAATGGAGCGGGGCTTCCTGCAGAGAGAGGAGGAGGACGGGGATGAGGATCGCAGAGGGGTCGGCCTGTTTGGATACTTGTTTTGGATGGAGAAGCAAGCTGTAAAGATGCTAGAAAGGTTAAAGAAAGAAAAAAAGGCAGATAATGGATATTATGCTATGGGTAATAATGTTTGCCTCCTTCCTAAAGTGTTCTGCGATCAATAGCTGGCAGGCCTGCAAGGGCCAACATCCTGAGCTCCACCACACCTGGAAAATCTGGGGCCTTGTTTTTACTGTATGAGCTCACCCTTTGGCATAAACGACATGAAACATGCTGCAAAACTTCTGCCCTGCCTGACTTTTTGGGCCCATAGTCACTCCTCTAGAAGGTTTTATTCTTGCTGCCCACTATTTGTCTTCTCTCCATGTTGTAGAAGGTTTTCCTTCTGCTAAATGCAGTTTGCTGTCCAGAATGATGAAAGCTCACTTCAGAGCGTGTGATTTAATAGCAGAAAACAAAAATCTGTCGTTTAAATTCACCCTCTTTTTCCCCCTTTTGTTTTCAGACAGCCTGAGGAGGAAGGGAGGGAGCATGGGCAGGCAGAGCGTGTCACTGCTGGTCACTGCCAAGGCTGCACTCGGGTGTCCCTTCCAGCTCACTATTGTTAGTAAAAATGCAAATATATGGAAATACTTTTTTTTTGCATGCCAGCAGATGGCATGCTTTGCATTTCCTGCCTCTGCCTGCACACGTGCTGAGCTATGGGGGTTATCTGGAGCTACGGTAACAGCGTTGGTGGCAGAGGCGATGCTGGAGGTGTCTTGTTTGGGATGATGCAATGTGGTTTTGACTCCAACCCCTTGCTTGGGTCTTGCCTGTGCCTGCTCTGCTGGCCGGGCTTCGGCGTAGTGTGGGAGAGAAGGGGTTTGGTGGGCAGGTTTCTGCCTTCCCCATGCGGCGCTGGGGAGGCAGCAAGGGGGCAAAGAGACCCCAAACCTGGCAGCTCATCCCTGTGTGTGTCCTGTGACAGCCCCCAAATAAGCGTGAGAGTGGATGGATGTTCCACTCAAGAGAGCGGATGGATGTTCAGTGGGATGTGGCTCGTCCCTGGTGACTCACAGACACTGGTGGGGAAACATGGGCACCGCAGGAATCGGCTCCCTCCGAGTGAGCTGGGACGACGGGGGCAAAGCCGCCAGGCTCCATCCCGCAGTGTTTTAGGCAATTATGCTATTAATCCCACCAGTAATAACATCAAGTTGGTGTTTACCCCCATCACTCCTACAGGAAAGCTGTTCAGTGATCTGTCTGTTCTCGAGGCAAAAATTTTTCCTCTGATTTGAGCCTCAGTTTATTCCTGTCCACTTTATACCCACTTGTTCTTGTGCCAGCGTTGTCCTTTAGCTTGAAGACCTCATCTCCTCTGCTGGCCTTTGCCCCTGGCACACGTAGGGAAGCAGAGCGTCATCCCTCAGTGGGTGTTTCAGCAGGATGAAACAGAGCTGAGCCCCTCTGGCCTTCCCATCAAGACCTTGATATGTTAATGGCAATAAAACAAATGAGCAGCGAGAAGCATGGTGATGGCTGTGGCTGGGATTGACCAGAGCGAGTGAGGAGCTGTGATTTCGAATCATACCTGTGAGCCATTTCTCTGCATTTGCTTAGCTACAGGGATGGCAGAAATACTGTCATTGCCAGTGAAGTAGTTAGAGCAGATATTTAGTATTGGTATTATTTGTTGTTGCGCTACCCTGGAAGAGGGAGCCGTTTCCCACCGTCCATTCCATCCGTGTGCCAAACCACTTAGAGTAAACATGGGACTTTCTGCCAAAGGGCCAGGTTTTTCCATCCTTAATATTTTGTCCTCAGATAGTTACCAGTTGGCAGATGCTCATGGTTTGGGCTTGAAATGATCAATAAGAGCTATAAAAAAGGTTGCCCTTGAAATCACATCAGTATACTTTGCCATTTGCTATATACGGTGTCTTTTGCTGTTGATACAAAAGATGAAGAGTGCAGACATTTGAAAGATGTGAAGCAGGTAAAATTTTGCTGAAATGTACCCAACTGGATTAATTATTTTTGGGAGGGCCGAGTCTCCAAAGGATTTAATAATCTGAATACCATTTTAGGAAATTTCATTGTCTTTTTGCTGTTAGGGAATGCAGCAACCAATTATGGAGATAAAGCCAAAAACCAGGTCAAATAATTATTTTATGAATGAAGTGAAAAGGCTTGGTGCGCTCCTCAGTGCAGCAGCTTTCCGCACATCCACTTTTGGGTGTTGTAGATGGGCTGAGGGTGGTTTAAAACATTAGTGCAGAAAATCTGTAAATCTTCTGGCTCAAAGGCTGTCTGTCCTCCCAGTTCAGATTAACCAGGTAAAATGAAAAAATCTGTGGCCTCTGTAACTTGTTAAAAATTATTGTCGCTTTATTCCTGTCTCCAGCCTGTCTGACAGCAGATCAGAACAGCTATTTGATTTGTAGCTGATGCCTTCGTGCAGCCTGGTGCAGCCGGACAGAGTTATGGCAGAGCAAAGCGGCTCGCTGTGAGCTCGCTGGCCTCTTTGCAAAGGTAGAAGTGCCTCTTGGAGTCTCTTTTTAAGGTCAGGATGAAATAAAGCATGACTCTGGCTGGCAGCCTCCTGATGCTCTGGGTCCGTACAGATACGGGAACACTTTGCTACGTACTGGAAGCAAAGGTCGTTTGCTGTACAGGACCCCTGAGACTTGTGCTGCTGGCTTGTGTTTGCCATTAGTGCGCTGTATGCTTTGGGAAGAGTGTTAAGAGCAGATTACACTTAATAGGTATGTGAGACACTTTAAGATGCATGGATAAAAGATGCAATATAGGACTGTAATTCTCCTTTTAATACCAGTAATACCCTGGTGGGGAAAAGGCGAAGCTGGACCCCATGTCCCCACTTGCTGGGGGGGAGGAAGCGGGGCTTGTCTGTGGGCCAAAATGCTGTAAGGACTACGAAAAGGCCATTGAATGACTTGAGCGTGTCCAGAGAAGGGCAACGGAGCTGGTGCAGGGTCTGGAGCACAGGTCTGATGGGGAGCGGCTGAGGGAACTGGGGGGGTTTAGTCTGGAGAAGAGGAGGCTGAGGGGAGACCTCATCGCCCTCTGCAACTCCCTGAAAGGAGGGTGCAGAGAGGGGGGATGAGTCTCTTGAGCCAAGGAACAAGCGCCAGGACAAGAGGGAATGGCCTCAAGCTGCGCCAGGGCAGGGTCAGACTGGCTCTTAGGAAGGATTTCTTTGCAGAAGGGGTTGTTGGGCGTTGGAATGGGCTGCCCAGGGCAGGGGGGAGTCCCCATCCCTGGAGGGGTTGAAGAGTCGGGTTGACCCAGCGCTGAGGGATGTGGTGGAGTTGGGAACGGTCAGTGTGAGGTTCATGGTTGGACTGGAGGAGCTTCAAGGGCTTTTCCAATCGAGATGATTCTGGGATTCTGTGAAGGTGACCTCAAGTCTCCCCAGAAGGCACCAGGTCCCCATCACGAGCCAGGCCACTGTGGGCAGCTCCTCCATGGGAGGCACCGCCCAGGTGTGGCGTATTGAGAAAGAGTCTGTAAAATATTACGGTGCTTAGATGTGGCTGTAAAAGCTGAGCTGACACTGAACAGGGCCTAACAGCCGGGCCAGACTGGGGTAAATACTGTCCTGTAACTTGAATGTAACCGTCTGTGCCACAGAACGGCACCATTTCGCAGAGCAGGGGATGCCAAAATCCATTGAGTGTCTGCTGAGGAGCACTGTGCTGTCCCTGTGCCACCTGTACCGCCAGCCACAGGCATGCGACTGCCTGGCCAGTGCCTTGCCAGCAGGGAAAAGGTGGCGATTGTCCCTTCGGTGAGACCCAGCCACCTCCTTCAGCACAGCAAAGGCACAACCTGTGTGCCGGAGCAGATTTGGTGCTGAGGATCCAGGAGCGGGTGGAGGGTGCTGGGCAGAAACACCCGCAGGGCGGGGAGAAGAGTAATAACAATAAGAGTAAGTGCTGCACAGGGAGGGTAATACCTCTTAAATGCCTCAGTGTGGGCAGCAGTGGTAGCAAAGAAAAGCAGCCGCTCCATCGGTTACTAGCTAGAATATTTTCAGGAGGAAAAAGCCCTTAGGAAGTGGCATTGCTGCCTGTGCGGAGGGTGACCGCGCTCACACCCAGCTGCATTTACAAGCTCTGGAGGTGAAAATAAGGAGGGTGTCTGCTGTGTTTGACTATGCCTTGCATTTTCCAGAGATTAATGGCAGTGAACCACAGTAAGATGATAAAATAGCCCAGGATGTACATTTGGAAAAATAACAACTGGTTTATAGAATTCAGGATTTCTTCTTTGGGGGACTTAAACAACCACATGATGTTAGCTTGTTACAGGATAACGCCAAGCTACTTATCTGTAGTAAACACGAAAAGGATTAGATTTTTTGGAACCCTCTGTGCTAGAAGAAAATCCAAACTCATTTTTACCTCCCTCCTGTACTTTTCCGACCATCTGGCGGCTGCTCCAGCCTAGCGCGAGGTGGCAGCCAGCGTGGCACGGCACTGCATGCTGTCCTTGGGCCCACGCCGCAGCTCCAGCAGCGCCGGGGAGCACGTGGCCATGGGGAGAGGTAACGGCTCAAGGACCTGACGTGCGAGACGCCGAGGTAGCGGACACTGAACAAGCAGGTAGCATGACAGCTGCTTTGTAGTGAGTAGGGCTTTAAAAAACTAAAGGAGCGCTTCGTACCATCTGTTAAAACCCAGCGGCGCTGGTGTGGAGCTGGTGGCTGGACTGGTGTTTGCTGCCGTGCAAACCATCAGCGTCACAAGGGAGTGAGTTACACTGGAGGGCTGTAAGGGCTCTGCCTGTGTATTTTCATTTTTAGCTCTGTGCTACACTGAAGGCAGTCCTGGGCTGCGAAGGGAGAGCCACCAGCTCTCAGGTCTGCCCCGCACTGCCATTCACTGGTGAGGCCGCCCCTTGATGAGTGGGTTCAGTTTTAGGCCCCTCACTCCAAAAAGGCCCTTGAATGACTCGAGCGTGGCCAGAGAAGGGCAACGGAGCTGGTGCAGGGTCTGGAGCACAGGTCTGATGGGGAGGGGCTGAGGGAACTGGGGGGGTTTAGTCTGGAGAAGAGGAGGCTGAGGGGAGACCTCATCGCCCTCTGCAACTCCCTGAAAGGAGGGTGCAGAGAGGGGGGATGAGTCTCTTGAGCCAAAGAACCAGCGCCAGGACAAGAGGGAATGGCCTCAAGCTGCGCCAGGGCAGGGTCAGACTGGCTCTTAGGAAGTATTTCTTTGCAAAAGGGGTTGTTGGGCGTTGGAATGGGCTGCCCAGGGCAGGGGGGGAGTCCCCATCCCCGGAGGGGTTGAAGAGTCGGGTTGACCCAGCGCTGAGGGATCTGGTGGAGTTGAGAACGGTCAGTGTGAGGTTCATGGTTGGACTGGAGGATCTTCAAGGGCTTTTCCAACCGAGATGATTCTGGGATTCAAAGCAGTTTGTAAGGACAAGGCGAGCCAATTCCTGGCCCTGCGGCAGCACACAGGCTGCGGGCCATGGCAGGGGGCTCTGGTTATTCTGCCTCCATTGCACCCTTTGAACAAGAGAGCTGCTAGGAGGAGTAAACTTCTATATTCAGAGATAACAAAGTCAAATAAACATATATTTTTGTGTTGTGATACATACAGAGGCTTAATAACATGTTTAGCAGCAGATGACAGTTTACATTACAAACACTTGAGGAAGTGCTGCTGGGTTTTCTGTGCCAGGCAGCTGTGATACACGGTGCTGGGGAGGGACTGGGAGGAATTTGGGGGCTGTATTTCAGGAGCCACGGGTGTTTAGGCTCTGGAGATAAAAAAGAGTCAGGAGCCACTTGAGGGACAAACCTGGCAGAGGGATTTGTGCACTTTTGAGAGGCCCCTGAGAGCAATAAGATTTTTGCCTTTAGGAGAAGGTTAGGAGGGGGGAAAAAGCACTAATCTGTGCGGTGCTGAGAGCTTGTGCCCGTGCTGAGGCATTTGCGTCGGCTGCCGGTGCACTCAGCTCCGGCATGCCCGCTGTGTGCCCGATCCTGTTTCATTAATGCTGATGGTTTCAAGCACAGACCTTTCCACATGAAAGATTATTGAGAAAAACCAGCAAGCTGTTCTGATAATGGGAAACAGGTGCACAGAATTAGATAGTAGTGAGAAGCAGTTGTGCCTGTGCAGAGCTGAAGGTGTAAGAAACAACATTTTTCATTGCTAATGGTGTTAAAAATCCAACTGAATATCTTGGGGAGAAACGGGGCTTTAATGATTGCGAGAGGATCTTTATAATTAGCAGAGTCTGCCCAAACTTCCTGAAATACTGCATTTTGGAAGTATATTTGATACCATCATAAAGGTGGTACCGTAGTTGGAAGATCAGGAGTAAAGCCCTCAGGAATGAGTCTGGGAAGGCAAAGCAGATGGTAAGCCCTCTTGTAGAGTCAGTGCTGTCATCCTCAAGAAAAGTGTAAATTTGTAACATAAACAGTACACAAGCCTGCCTGCTTTGATAGACTTAAATGTGTCTATCTTTGTGTTTTATATCGCAGATCTAGAAACAAACTGTGGGGCTGCAGAGCTCTCATGGTAACCATTTGACTTGCAATGACTATTCAAATGACTCTGAATTACATCGAAATCGTGGTGCAATCCTATTTTTCAGTTTTTATGCCAAATCTTACCACATTCCAAAGCTGCTGGCGGGTGATGCTGATCCAGGGACAATGCGTTCCCGATGCTGTCTCTTGCTTATAGCTACTCCACCAAAAAGTTTTGTGCCAAAACCCCCTTGCAGAGGTAGATCAAAGAGCTCAAAAGCCTGAATTGTTGCATAAGTTGGAGGCAGCATCTTCTGTCGGGACCCCTTGACAGCTGCCATGTTTTCATGTGAGGGTGGTGACGTGCTTTGGGAAGGAGCAGGGCTGGTTTAGGATTGATTTAGGACTGGTTTGATGGGAACAGGTCCTCACGCACGCTGGAAGCAGCTGGCCCCATCGCTGGGTGGGTGCAAAGCCGACTGGAGGGCGATGGGGAGTCCCACAGCAGGGATCCCTCTGCCTGCAGAGGTTTGGTTGGACTTTCTCCCCATGATAAAGGACTGCAGTAGTTTTTAATGTAGAGAAATTGTAGTCATTACTGTAAAACTGCACATTTTGGAGAGTTGGGGGTTGCTTTTATTAAGTTTCTTTGTTTTGCAGAATGACTCATGAAACCTCGTTGTGTTTTCCAGCCGAGCATGATTTCTCCTGGCTTGCCATTGCCTGATTTCCTCTGTTGGTTACCGTGTTGCAACCACATCTTTGCACAGGTCCAAAGCAAGTGGAGAGTTCGGAGCGAGCTACAGCTAACTCCTGCCACCTGCTGTCTCACTTTAGTAAAATCCTGGCTTATTAAAAATTGCAGAGGGGCAAAGGAGATGGAGCTGCGGCTGCCCCGTCGCTTGGGCTGACCTCCCCACCGAGCATTGCTCTGCAGCCACCCTGCTCGGCCCACTGCCGTCCTGCCACCTCCTCCTCCTCCCCCACCACCAACCTTCCTCTCATCCCACCACGTAAGCAGAGAGCCTGGAGCCTGGCTTTGGAGAGAAAGGCCACCTTCCTTCACAGCTCGGCAGTGCTGAGAGCCGAGACTGGCCGGGCTGCCCCGGCCACAGCACGCTTTGCCGTCGCCGCGCTGGCTGCGCACTTGCCGGGATGGGTTTTGCTTGGTGGGGCTGCTCTTCCCGTTGGGTGACACTGGGATTTGTGACTTTCCCTGTCCACCGGATCCCCCTCATTGTCTGCTGCTGGGTTTCTGCTGGTGACCAGTAACCCTGAGAATATGCTCACCGTGGGGGTGCCGCTCAGGAATTTCACATCCCCGAATCCACTGTTAGAAGGGCCTCAGGAGACTTGGTTTTGTCTGCAAACTTGCAGTTATTTTCTGGCGTAGGGATCTCACCACTGATTCGTCTCAGTGGTTAATTAATGCCCATCCCACACAGCCACTGTCACCTTTCCTCCTGCGGAGCCAGTTTTAGGCTCTGTACAAGTGGGCTCAACTCTTAGAAGCCCTCGGTGGCCTCCAGACACACCGTCACCCCCTGAGACTGTCACAGCGCTCAGAAACGGGGGCTGAATAAACCTGAGAATGCAGGTCCAGCAGTGCGCTGGAGCTCCCAAGAGCAAGGCACACTTTTTAGAGAGGACATCTCCTACGAGGGACAGGTATTCATGTACCTTAAACGATTTATAGGATTATAGGTTTGTGACCTGTATGTTCAGATAACACAATTTTAAGTCTTAACAGTGCCCAACCCTGGACATGCTGGGCATCCCCATGCTCTGCAGAGAGCCCTGGGGTCAGCACAGGAGGTGAGGGAACAAAGCAGCACATCATGGTGCGTGACTGTGCTTTGGGCCAAAGATATTTCATCCACCATCCCTTGGTATGGACATGGGGTGAGGAGCAACTGTAGAATAACAGATCGTTTGCTGATTTTTTACCTCCGGAGCTTGCCACCAGCGCTTTGGTGCTCCTGTGCCAATGTTGTTTCACAAATGGGGTGTCTTGACTGCGAGTGCTGCTGCTTGAAGATAAACCACAAAGCAAATTTCAGCTTTTTTTCTCTAGGCTGTTGTAGTGACGCTTTGTGCTTCGCCATCCTTATTTTTAACTAGCCAAGTGGAGCTTTATTTTCCACTTAGGCGAAGACTATGAAGTGCTGCAAACTTTGGAGAGGACCCTTACAATCTGCCGAGTGTCCTGAACATGATGCCACGCTGATGATTAAATTTTTCCAGCAGAGCTCATCAGTTAACTTCTAATGAAAAAATTTAGTGGAAAATGCAGCTCTGAGAGGGCAACTTTACAATCCAATTGCAATTCTTACCAATTTCAGCAAATGTTTGTTTGGGAGATGTTTTTGGCATCGGTACACAATTCTAGATGGGCTGTTGTACAAACCAAGAGCAACTGGTGAACTTAATGTGCAGCAGAGATTTGAAAAACACAAGGTTAAGCTCTTGCTCCACAGATCTCAGGCCACATTCTCCTAATGTTGGGTCATCTGGGGGAAATAGTTTCCCATATTTGACTTCTTGTAACTATGAAAAAACCACAACAGCAGAGACTTAGGCCTGGGTTTTGGCCATCCCAGTGAAGACCTTGCCCACACAGCCCTACCTCTGGGAGTGCCTGTTCATGAGCACAAAATTGGACATTTTTGGTAGAGATAAGTACAAACTCCTGGTTAACCTTCACTTTTTGGGGGGGGAATTTTCGGTTAACTTAATGACTGAGCACATGGTTGGCTGAGTGCTGGATCAGGCCCAAGGAAGGGGAGCCAGATGAGGGGGCCGGCATGGCTGCCGGCTGAGCTTGCGGAAAGAAATCAAAACGCCTTTCCAGCTGGATTAACTGCGTGATCTGTGCTGCGGCGTCCCAGGAGCTGGCACGGGGAGCACGGGCAGCTGCCTGCGTGCACGTGGGGGGGCTGGAAGCAGCCACGGCGCTCCGAGCTGGGCGTCAACTGTGCCGGGCTTCTCCCTAACGCAGCCTGAATGTCTCCAGCTCATCCCAGCGTGAGCTGCGAGTGCTGTGGAAGTCTGGAAAACTCGCATGGTTCAGGCAAACTGTTTCCTGGGGAGCTTTGCCTTTGCCAAGGTTTAACCTCCACCTTTACCCAGGTCACAGAGCGCCAGGGTTCTTCTTACACCTCTGGCTGTGAAGCTGTTCATGTCCTTTGAAGGTATTGAAAATCTCTGGACTTAAGTGGGAATTTCTGACAGAGGGACTCAGAATAGGCCTAGGCTATCAGAGAGGGGTTTTTTACGTTAAAAGAGGGAAAGGGAAGGGAGTTTGAGTATCTTCCACCTACCTCAAGGCATAGAAGCCGTGCTACAGTCATGCAAAACCAGATCTTTGGTGGATAGTTCCCCTCTTATTAAACTTACCCCTTTGCTGGTGAGTAGTCTTCTTTGCAAAAGATGCTCTTGTATCAACCTTACCCCCTGCCTCCTTCTCTTCGCCTCTTACACACGTTTTAAACCTTGTGTGTTAATGTTTTCTCCCAAACCAATTGCTAATGTCTCCCAGCAAGTGGCAGGGACGGTATCAGACAGCCAGAAGAAGCTCTGCTCAGCGAAACGCTCAGGTTTAGTTCATTGCTGTACTTCTATTTGTGGCAGTAAACTAAATGTTCTCGATTGAAGGTTTTGCAATAAAATGTTTTGAGTAATCAGAGCTAATTTTCTGAATAGGTATGGATTAATTATCAGCTGGCTGTTGTTTGTAGATGCCATAGTTACAGAGATTAGTTTTTTCCGTTGATTATTTTGTGGGTACAAATAAAGTGTACTCAAGCAGTCATTGGTGAAAGAGCCGATAATAAAAGAAGAGAATATTAATTGAGCACTTACCAGTTTCAAGATGTACTTATGCAGTTGGGTAAGTAAATGCTACAGTGAGGCAGGGTAGATGTAGGAATCTCCTTCAATGCCTACTGTATTATACTGGTGCCCTGCCTTTGGATTTCCAAAGAATCTAAAAATCTTTGCACTGGTGATTATGCTTTTTTTAATTGCATTAATTAAATGCATGCTCTCATGCATTTTTTAATCCTTGAGGAACCGTGTGCAGCACCTAATAGCACGAGAGTAAAGTAGTTCCCCTCTCTCTGCAGCCACGAGGAACAGAATAACTGCCAGGAGACGCAGTCTTTTATCGCTCCACCCCAGTAAGTAGTTTCTGGAGACATCAAAAATAACTCAGAGCACCCACTCCCTCCCAACCACATACACAACTGTAAATAAATATTTATGTTATAAATATAACTGCTCAGGCAGCGTATGCAGTCCCTCACGCACAAAGTGTTATTGCTGATATTTGATAAATTGTTCAGCAATTCATCGGTTGTTCATACAAAGTAGTTGGCGTGTGCCAGGCAGCAGCGTGCGGCCGGAGCTGCCACGTCAGGGCATGCAGCTTGTGTTTCACCGTCGCTGCTGCTTCCAGGGCAGCTCCTGCGTCCCCCTCCTGCGTCACTGGATGCTATTTAGTGTCACGGTGCAGCTCGGTGCCCCTCCGGGAAAGGCATTCAGTTGTGTTACACAGGAACCTGAAATGCTTCTGCAAAACCTAAGGCTGAGGTTGTAGTTGGTGCCCGGGTTTTGAATGGTGGGAGAGTTTGGCCCCTGCTCTGCATCCTTCCTGCCAATTCCCAGAGAACCATGGACAGGCCACACTGTAAAATTTGGATTTTAATCAGATTTCCTGATCAGGAGGTAGAAAGCCTTACTGCTTTGAGGTGTCAGCTCGCTGTCCCAACAGGGGGGAGGCTGCCTTTGTTCTGAGCCTGCTTGGTCTTGTGTTCTCTGCGGCCTCATGTCTGAATAATGCCGGTCCAGTTCAGCGATGGCACCTTCATGTCAGTGGTTTTCTCCAAGACTGTCTCTACCTGTGATTCCCTTCTGCGGTGTTCGGTGTTTGTTTTCCCCTTCTCATTTATCCCTCGGTCGACCTGTATTGAATCTCTGTATGTACGTGTGGATTCACAGTAGAGAAGGAGAGGAAGCCCAGATATATTTTGCAACTGGACACAGGCTCCTTTATTTTTTTTTGTGACTGTGTGTGTTACTTTCAGATCTACCAGAGGTTTTGCTGGGTTTTTTTGCCTGGATGCTTTATCTGCCTCCTCCTGCAGTAGTGAAAAGCACTCTGTGTGCTCTGCAGAGCAGCGGGAGGGACGGGGTCTGCCCTGCCGCCGTGCTCGGGGGGATATTTTGGCTTAATATGATGAGTGGGGGCAGGCAGCAGTGGGGAGGGATGGGGAAATGTCTGGCAGGGATCGCAGTCGCTGTTGTGGCCATGGTCCGAGTGCGTGCCCGGCTGGGTGGTGCGCGGTCACCAGGCGGTCATCAGGCACAACAAACTTGGGAGAACATCAGGAACAGGGAGAGGCCTTGTAGGACTGAGGACTCGGCTCCTACTGCAAGTGAGATGAAGCCTCAGACTTCCAAAGGCAAGAAAATTCATGCTGAACACAGCCGTACTTCACTTGGCTTAGCTGGAACATGGTCACACATATGGTATTTATATCAGATCCAAATGCCCAAGCAAAGGAGGCCAACCTGCTTATTTTCAGGGTTTACGAGGGGTGTCGCTTGCTAAAGTGTCCAGGGTGACTTCAGCCACGAGCTGCAGCAGCCAAGTTATGAAACCGTAAGAAAGTGGGTGTATAATGGAAACGGTGACAGAAGGTTTGGGGCTTTTTTTTTTTACATTTTTTAAACAGTCCTCCATTTTGCAGCCCATCTGTTTGAAATTCACTGAACTAATATCCCGAATGGCTGAGACATGAACTATGGCTGAAAAGAAACTCGGACATCCAGCTCGCATAACTGCCAAGTCCTCACCAATTTCGCAGGATTCCACAAATTTACTTCCAGAGCGGATGGGGACTGTGCTTGGCTGGAGGATGGATGGTGGCACATCAGAGCTTCTTTAGTCCTTGTTACGCTTGTAAGGCTTGGTGTGAGGTTTGGCAAATTGAACCCCCTGCCTTGTGCGAAGGCTGCGGCCATGGGGGCGGCGGGGGGCGAGCGGCAGAGCTTGGTGACGGTGTTTAGCTGCTGCAGGTTCATGCTGAGAGTGACAGTAGCTGTGCTGAGCTTAGAGAAATCCAGGCTGGAGGAAGACTGAGCAGGGGAAGGCAGGAAAGAAGCCTTGGGGGTAAAGGTTTTATCATCAGGCAGAGTCTTGCTTGAATATAGTGAAAATAAGCCAGCGAGAGGCTCCAGTTAAGTGTAGCCCTGTGTCTCCTGCCCTGAGCAAATGACACGGCACGGGCAACGCAAGTGTGACACGTGCACCTCAAAACACCTTTAGTCAGACGTGCGTGACACACGATATGTGTTTTGTTCACAGCTTCGACGTGGAAAATGGCCCATCCCCAGGTCGCAGCCCGCTGGACCCACAGGCCGGCTCCTCGTCGGGACTCGTGTTGCACACGACGTTCCCAGGCCACAGCCAGCGCCGAGAATCCTTCCTGTACAGGTCTGACAGCGACTATGACTTATCACCAAAGACAATGTCCAGGAACTCTTCTCTCCCGAGTGAACAGTAAGCAGAAATTCAGATCGTATCATATTTTACAGTAACTAAGAGTTTTACATGGCCCCCTGTAATCCTCAGAGCTCTGTTAAGTGGAGCTTAAGGGTGGTGCTCACGTTTCACAGCCTGAGTGCCCAAGACGGGTGCTTTTATAGTCTGCCAAGGCACGACTTCTCCCCATCAAAACATTCCCCTTTCCTCCATAATTTAGCTAAAGAGCTTCCAAAGCCGTACCCTGAAAGAACAGAGAATTCTTGCATTTTCCTTTTCTTGGGACTAGTTCTTCCCATGGGAATTGGTGTCTGGGGGGTGAAGCGCTTGCAGGTAGCTGCGGGGTAGAGCCCGGGCTGTGCTCAGGGCAGAGCCCGCTGCGAGCTGCCCGTGTCTCCACGGGATTTGCCGGTGGGACAGCCCCGTCCCTCCAGCACCCAACTTGCTCATGCTCCCTTTTCTCCCGTTATACTCTCACCGTGTGTTCTCAGAGCCCGGTGAGCATCATCTTGGCTTTTTCATAGGTAGGTAACGCTCCATTAGCCTGGACAACAGAAATATGACTGTACTTATATTTCCAGTATTACTCTTCCCCATCCTGTTTTCTGTCATGGGTTGTTCACTAGAACTGAGCAGAAAATACAGCAGAAAGCCGAGACAGATGGTTGAACTTGAGAGGATCAATACAACACAGAGAGTGGAGCTTAAATGAGTGTCCTGGATTTGCAGCCCTTTATTTTAAAAGGCACAGTTTAAAGTTTTAAAGTGACCATTAAGCTATAAAAAAGTGCTCATAAAAAAAAGTTTAACTGTTATGAAAGCCCTACAAGTTTTGTCACGAAATAAAAATCTAAATATTAGCGAGATCCATGAGGAGAATTCCCCTGAATGAGAACATCCCTCCCTGTTAGTTAGCATTTAGTAAATATTTACCAGAGACAAAGTCACCACTCCAACTTATGCAAATACCATTTTTTGTGTAAACAGTGGATTTTAACAATTGCCCCGTGTTCCCAGCAGTGTGCTGGAGGAGCCAGCTATGCTGGGGTGGGGAAAGCCCCATCCAGAGGTGCCCACCACCCTCCTTTCCCCCAGCTTCAGAGCTGCCTGCAGTTAGAAGTGTCCGTTTACTGCAGGCATCAAGTGCTATATATAATATCGCAAAAAAAAAATCCCTCTTATTGACAGTGACAATGTATTTTTCTCAGAACTTCTGCTCAAATCTTCCATGATGAAAACGGCCGGACAAAACCCCGTGTCTGAATAACATTAAAGACAGAGATCAACAAAAGCCAGGAAATTCAAAGCTGACCTTTCCCTAGACCGTTATGGGTTTTTTTCCACCGCAGTGCAAGCGGGCTGCCTTAACTTTTGAATTTCCTGGCTTTTATTGCCTGGCGTTACCAGTCTGAACAGTCGCTCCAGCCAGGTTGTTTTGGATATACGCTGCGAGACCTTTCCATTAGGAACAAGATTTTATGTAGTGTTAAATAAACGCTGTATGGGTTAATGTTTTTTTGTAGTGGGCACTGCCTGGGGAAACCTCCCTCTATAAAATGCTCTTTCTCTGGGGTGAATGTTTGAGGTAAATTTACACATTATTTCTCCTTAGGCATGGGGACGACCTGATTGTCACACCTTTTGCCCAGGTGAGTTGGCAGCCTGTGGGCCTCTCAAATTAAAAAAAAAAAAACATGTAAAACCTTACGTGGAGAAGATGACATCTCCGGTCTTGCCTCCTCTGTAGGTTCTGGCCAGTCTACGAAGCGTGAGGAACAACTTCACGCTCCTTACCAATTTACATGGCACCTCCAACAAGTAAGCCCGTCGTTTTTTGTTCCCTCATGGCTCACACACCACAGGGGCTGGCAGGGTCCGAGCAGGAGTGACGATAGCCGAGGAACTGTGGTAGCCCACGCTCAGACCCCACCAGCCCTGGGCTACCACTGTGCTGTGTGTGGCCTGCTCCACCCCTCGCGCGAGACTGGAAGAGCGCGGTGACCCTGAGGAGGGGTCATGTATTTCAACTTGGGAAGGGGGTTTGATGTGTTTCTGGGCACGGTGGGGGCGTGTGGGGTGGGATCTTCCTTGCTTTGCCACCGTGGCTGGCCCAGGTGCTTGTTAGGAGCCCAGCTGGGTGCGGAGGCAGCGTCGGTGTTGGGTTGAACTGCGGTGTTGCCCTTCGTTTCCACCGTTGTTTCACAAGAGAGGCGGTCACGCCAAGGAGGGAAACCCCAAGCACGGGGCTGTGGGGACGGTGAGGGTTTCCACGACAGGACAGGCAGCAGATCAGCTTGGGGGCTGCCCAGAGAACTGGCCTGTGCTGCCTGCAGGCCTGGGTCGCTTCTCTTGACGCTAATTGCACCGAGTGGGGAAGGTGATGCACTGAACTTAAGAGGAGGATGTTGTTTTTCATACCTGCTGAAGAGGAGAAACCAAGCAAACTCCTTTTTACGCCTCTGTCCGGAACCACCGTTTCCCCTTAGCTATTTATGAGCCAGCCATCGTCATTTTCTGGCCTGTTTTGCCCCAAGAGAGCTGTTTTGAGTAAAACCAACATCATTCGTTCCTGGCGATGTCGGTTACGCACCCACCCATCCCACCCTGGGACTGGCAGGCGCTGCTCACTCAAAGCGAAGCGAAGGATGAGGTACAAAAATCCCTTCTGGTGGGACACCCCGGGCTCCACACGCGTGAGTGGCATTGCCCGGGTGCCCACCGTGGGCTCTGCTTCCCACCTGCCAACACAGTCTTGTGTTTTACGTAAAGCCCGGTGTTTTATCCTGGCGTGAGGTTTTCCTCCCGTTGATTTCTGTTTGCAAATTTTGATGGGAAGGAACCGCCGCATTCCAAGATGGAGGTTAATAGGAAAACAGATGGCTGAAATAGATTCCTTTTTTTTTTAAGCTTTGCTTTTTTGAACAGCTCAAGCATTTCAGCAGTTCCTAATGAGGAATCTGAAATTGGATGGGGCCGGAAGGAAGCGAGGGCGTAACCTGTAGGACACACAGGCATCTCGCAGTGTCCTTTTGAAAACATTCCCAGATTTGATTGAGGTATAAAGTCACTCGCCCAAGCCAAAGCAAAAGTCGTTAAATGTTTAAACCATTATATACCAAACATCCAAGTCCGTGGCAGAATGTGCTTCCAGGCGCTGTGGAGCTTTCCGCACTGTTTCCAAACAGCTCTGCTGGGTTACAGCCGTGCTGCCAGCTCATGATTTTATCATATGTCTCATGATATGTGGTATTTTACTTAAATTTTTGCTCTGGGGATCATGAGAATCTCAGCTTTTCTTTAGCCCCTCCTCTCCCCTCTTTTTGCCTCCTCCTCCACCCTTCCTGGCCGGAGAAAGAAAAAGAGGATGCTGTCCCGCATATTTACAGAAATGTTGGAAAATATGAATGTTGAGGGCTGGAGGAAAAAAAAACAACTAGAAGTCATATTTTTTGCACTTTAACGTCAGGATTTTTAAGGCAGTTTCCTGATTGGAAAAGAGGAGAGTATGATTAATGGTTTCAGAGTGCCCAAGTTTGGCAGATGGGGCCCAGGACACGGTCAGAAAGCATCCGGTGCCTCCTCTGCTTAATACCCACCAGCAAGAGGGAAGGAGCGGGAAGCGGGAGCCGTGTACGCTTGAGCGTGGTGGTGTCTAAGAAAGGACAGCGCTGTCGAAACCCAGATCCCTGGGTCTCTGTTGCCTGCGCCCTGGCTGCCGCAGAAACCAGGATGGGCACGGCCAGGACATAATTGGAGGATGCCGGGAGCGGTGCCGTTCCCTTTTCAGGCTCCGCAGCGGGGAATACCCTACTGAATTGTAGTTCATCCCTCCCCGCCCCCCCGAAGGCATGTCTGTGCAACGCCGTGCTGGGTTTGGAGATACCTGGAGCAACGTCTCCCCAGATACTGGAAGCGCTGCAGCCGCGGCGTGGTGTCCCTCTTGGGGAGTTTCTGTTTTTGAGAGATTTCAAGATTTGGCTTTTCAAAGGCTCAGCAGAGGCAGGTTAGGGCAGATTTTCAGAGAAGTCGGCATCCAACATGTGCGCCCTGTGCTGAACCCTTCGAAGAATCTGGGTCCTGCAGCTCCTTCCAGAAAAGCTGAGCCTTTGAAATCCCAGCTGGGAAGCGGGTGCTGAGCCTGGGGGAGGCAGAGGAGGAGGAGGATTTGGAGCTGTTGGCAGACTGGGAGGCTGGGGCCGAGGGTCTGAAGCGGGACTGTAGCTGCATTACTCTGAACGGGGATCTTACCTGGTTAGCGAGGCCTTCCTGGAGCACTTCTGAAGAACCCCCTGGAGCTACAATTGCAGCAGAATTGAGCTGCTCACTTGCTTTGATTTTAGCTTCAAAGGAGAGCTGGCAAATAATGGATGTTTCAGTTCAGTGGCTGACTCAAAAAATTGGGGTTAGGAGGTTGGCTAAGAGAGAGTGTGGGGAAATCTGGCTTCAGTTAAAATGTATCAGACACTTCTTAGGGAAGCAAAAGTCCAAAGTTTCATTTCTGGTCAGCCTGAAGTACTGCATTCAATCCAAAATGAAGTATCTTGATTTTGATGTCAACTCTTGTTAACTTTAAAAAAGAAGTCTCTTTTTTTCTCCCGAGTAGATTATAGTTTCAACTTGAAAAATTAACAGTTTTATTTGGCAAATCTCACAATGAAATATTTTGACATTTGGAGAAACACTGCACCCTTTTTCCAGTCAGACCCTGTTTGCTTGACTTGGACCAATTCTTCAAATAGCTTTTGGTCCCTCCGAAATCCAGACTTTTCCGATGAAATTGTTGCTCCTAGTCAAAAAAAAGTCCTTCAGCTGTTTCAGAGCTTACACTAGTGACTGCAGCATCTTCTTACTTGCTTCCAGGTGCAATTCAAGCTGCAGGGTTTAAGCCAAACATTTCTCACCTGTGGCATTGCCTTGCAGCCTGCACCCTGCCATTGCTTTAGGGTCCAGTCCAGACCTCACAGGGAAAAGCTTTTCAGGAGAAAGTCTTGATCCTGGGGGACCCATGATGCCTTCAGCCACAAAGACCGGCCCTTGCTGACTTCCAGGCATATTTTGAGCAGAAAGTTGCAAAGGCGGGGTGGGATGATGGTACATCTTTCCTGGTGTACCTTCTTCCCAGCATGGGTGTGTGCCTAGCCAGGGGACAGACGTCTTTGGGTGTTCCTAACAGATACATTGATACTGCTCATTAACTGCCCGCATCATCTGAAAGTGATTTGGACTTCTTTGTGAGCATGAAAAGGGATTTTTAACTGCAGGAGCTGGCAGTTTGAACTGCCAACAGGGTTTGAAATGATAAAATAATACCTATTTATAAAGTGTTCTTTATCCCTCTTAGGAGATCTCCAGCAACGAGCCAGCCACCTGTCTCCAGAGTTAGCCTGCAAGGTACGTGTGTGACTTTGATAATCGCCTGCAAGGTCAAATGCAGAGGACACTTATTGCACATCATTTTACTAACAGCTGCTTCTCTGCCCCCTCCCCTTGGTGTGATTCTGGGCTCATGGAGCTTCTGCTGAGTTACTCATGCAAAACCAATACGAGGGAACCATCAGGCCCAAAATATTGTTATTTTAATAGTTTGGGTTTGGGGTTTATCCTTGTATGTTAGCATAAAAGAGGAACATGATTTTGGTTTGATAGTCATGGCCACAGTGACTGCTATTGTTCTGAGTCCCTGTGCTGCACAGGCCTGGACAAGCCCCAGCCAACAAGCCTTGAACAGGCTCAGACACAGCCGTAGGGTTTTTTGTCCTGTTTATTTCAGTTTGTTTCCAGGTGATCTATGTAAAAATTGCAATCTCAAAAACCTTTCTCAGGTGAAACTTCCTCTGCTTTTATTAGGCTGCCCCGAAACAGTGTTTTTTTCATTTTGTTGTTTACTTGCGGTCTTTTGAAATCTACATTTACATCGAACGCGAGCAGGAGTCGGTGAGGGTGGTTAATCCCATCTTCTTCCCTGTCTGCTTCCTCCTGCACACGAGGTTCCTCGGTCCCCTTGTCCTCACCCCCGTGTCAGGTCAGAGACCACAGCAAACACAAGTAGGTTTGGCAACGATCATGGAGGAGAGTAACACGGAGCAAAGCCTCCGGGTGAGGGGCAGCGGGCACTGCGCTGCATACAGCCCGTGGGACCCCCCTCAAGAACAGAGCTGGCCCTACTTGCGCTAATTTAAAGGTTACTCCCACACAGAAGGAGATAAGATTTAGAGGAGTGCCCGTTTGTAAGGTTTAATCTCAGCCTTTCCAGCAACTATGTGCTTGGAGGGACTAATAAAGGTTAATTTTTACAGTGTCTGAAACCTGGATAACTAACGATCATTTCCTTTCGTGCTGTGTATTATTTACTGTCTGGGGACACAAATAGTCCTGGAGACTTCCAGATTAGGTTCCTCAAAACTTGTTAATGGGATGTGGAAACCTCTGATGCAGAAACAAAACTGGACATCACGATCTTGACCTGCCTTCTCCTTCACTCCCTCCCTGTGAGCAGTGTCGAGTCAGGGCTAGCAGGAATGCAACTCGTCACCTTATTTAAGAATCTGTTCTAGCAAGACCTTGATTCTTTGGCCTGTGTGAAAAAAATCATGGAAAATTTCATAAGCTTTCCATAGACCCGTTTATATGAGCTACAGAATCTATTAACGAGGAGAGAATTCCCTTCCAGGAATTTTTAGGTTAATTTTATTAACATTTTCTGTGGAAAGAATCGCTTTCAATGTTTTAACACTTTGTAAATATTTTTCTACAGTATTTCCAACATGAGCCGTAGGATACTTGTTACTTTTTAGCTAACTCAAGCTTCTAATGCTTGAATACATGAAAGCTTCAGCTTCCTTTTTGATTGAAGGGTCTGACACACATAATTGTAGAGCAAGTTTTGTGTTACCCTGCAAAGCTCAAAAAGAGAAAGAAACGTAGAAGAATCCAACTTTTAGCATTTTTAACCTTGTGATCCTGACTCATGGCTTTTAATGTTTCGGTGCTAGTAATTACCTGTGGATTGGTGAATGTATGTAAAATAAACTATATTAACATCTTACCTGAGATGTGAAAAAAGAAAATGCCCAGATGTGGAAATGAGCCACGCTGGGTGCATTTTCAGTATGCAGATTTTCATTTGGTAACAAAAGGACTGTGGAAGAAAAGTGCAGCTCAGTGGTAAAAAGTAGAGAATTATAGGCAGGATTTGTGGCCCCTCAAGTGAAGGAGTTCTTAACCACGAATCTTAACTGGCTTGAGGTGAAGTCTAAAAATGAAACAAAAATTATCAGTTGTATCATTACAACTTAAGTAAATTGTGACAGTACGTAGATAAGAATAAGAAATAGTTTTGAGATTGATATTGTGTTATTTCCTACATGAAAGAAGCCAACATTGACACTATAAATGGAAAAGCCTGGGGTTCTTAGTTAAATTCAGTTTCAGATTATTTTTGTGGATGAATTTTCCCAGCTCTCCCAGGATCTAGTCTCTAGACTGAAGCAATCCCTTCCCGCCCAGCGTAAGATGTTCTATCTGCCCTACCAAGGGCGTCGGGAGCCACCTCGCTGAGAAGGGACAGCAGCTCTGACACGGGGAAGGGAGACTCTGAAAAACAGCCTGATAGAGCTGCCAGACTCACAACTTGTTGGGTAGTTTGCAAGGCTGAGGGTTGTAGCCAAGAGAGGGGATGTGCTCTTCTCGCTGAGGCCAGCGCCCCGACATCGGCCTCCTCGCTTCCGTGGTGGCCCGTGCTCACGTGGGAACAGAGGTGTGGTGAACAATACCAGTGTTACTTTATCCTGCAGTTACTTATTTTCGTTTTCTGTGCTATTTCAGCGTGTAAGCCAGGACCTTTCTGAATTTCTGACCTTATTGTTGAATTTGGTGACCCCGCTTTGCTGCCCAGAGCACGTTCCAGGTTGCTGTAGAGCCTCTCGTGTTCCCCGTGGAGGCTGCAGTCCCTCTGTACGGCCGTTCCCTTCATCACTTTGGTTCCTTTACCTATTTACAGCCATTCTTACATACTGTAACTCCTCTCAGTATAGCAGGAAACAATGACGGCTGTTTACTTTCTAAGGAAGTTTCCATTTAAATGCAGCAACAACAAAGATTTTTAGGGGATTTTTTTTTTTCAGTGTTTGTAGCTTTTTTCCCCTAGATGGCTTCTGATTTGGAAATTATGAAAGGAAGGAGAGATTTTCCTAGCAGAACACTTCCAGCTATGTGCCAGTGGCTCCTGTGACTGAAAGGATGCAGAGTGTTTTTCCTGAAAGTTTTGGAGAAGGAAACAGTAATGTTTTGATTGGGACTAGGCTGCGTTACATCTCTCTAGATAAAAGAATGTGTTTTGAACTGAAATGTGTTTATATCCTCTAGATTGGTTAGTCGGCAAAGCTCGGAATTTTATTTTAGCTCTCCCATGTCACACATTGATTCATAGATTTACCACAATCAATTGACATCAGTATGAGCACCTCATATATGTCTCCTTTTATTTGTCATTAGTGGAGTGATTTATATCCTGTTATGAAAAGTACAGAACTCAGGGTTTAAAGCAAACTAGCATACATTAATAAAATTACCCTGGAGGGAGACAAATTACATTCAGCATTTGCACTGGAAGTAATACATGCCAGCTGTTTACTCCAGCTCGAATATTACAGGATTTGTCGGTTGTTTCAAACCAAGAGGAGGCAAATCTGGTGCTCGTGTACTCCCAAGGAGTTGCATCACTGAGGACCCAGGCCCATGGCAAAATGAATGAGCTGTGTTGAAATGATGACATTCTTTTTCTTTTTTGCTTTCATTTTCTTGAAAGTTATGAAAAATTCTGGCCATTTTTTTCATGGGACGAAGTGCTTTCAAAGCCGGTACTGATGTCACTGTAAATTTCAGAGCTTTCTTAACCTTATAACCACAGCCATAAAAGGAAGAGGAAGATGTATTGAACATCCTGTGTTTTGTCCTTGGTATCAGCTTAAATAAATCTGGCAGATTTTTCCTGTTGTTTTGTTATAACTGCAGATCACAGGAATGAACAAAATTGCTTTTATGAATTAACTGAGAAACCATAACATGGAAATATGAAGCTGTAGCAAAAAGTACATAAATCCTTAATTAGCTGATGTACTCCACAGCTGGGGAGGATAATGGGAATACTCCAGGCCACGAGGTTCCTGAGCGGTACAGAGCATTACAGACTGCGATTGCACCGGGCCGGGATCACCAGCGGGTGCTGCCCAGCTGCCTTCTCTGGAGTTACAGAAACAAGGATATAAACACGTTGTCACACAAATCTCTGTGACGTTTCTTTCTCCTCTTCTCCTTTTTTTGGTTTTAAACACGGCCTCTGCCACAGTTTCTTTCCTTGACCTCTGTGCCACTTTGCGCTCAGTGAATCCATCAGCCCCTTCTCTTCTTGATTCAGCTCCCCTGGCATCACCAAAGGGTCTTTAGTTCCTACCCAATTGATTCAACTAATAAAATCTTTAACCAGCAACAAGTCTGGCGGTTCCTGCTTAGTTCCTTTCCTTCCTCCATATTTATGTACTTCACTGACCCTAATTCCCTCTGAATTAAATCGTCTTTCACTGGCTGCCGCATTCAGCCTAAGCCTTTCTTTCATTCTTCCACCCATTTTGGTACAATCTTTTCTCCATCTGTTTTGTTTCCTCTGTATTTTTCCCAGGACTTTTTCATATTTTACAACATTCTTTCTCCCAGCTCAGTGCAGGATCGGTGCTGCTTGCTTAGATTCCCAATTCCGAGGCTTCTCCCTCACTGCTTGACAGTGGTTGTGTGCCTGCTCTTCACTTTTGTCTGCACTAGTGGAGGTTTCTCGTGCCATCACCTTATTTTTGCCGTGTGTTACCTGCGGGCGCTGAGGTAAATGACCCCTGTCTTCCCCATCGCAGAGATTCTGGAGAAAGACGCAACTGGGAGCGAGAAGCCTCTTGGGATGAACTGGGGGACAGGGGAGAGGTGGCTGCCAAAAGGCCAAGCCCCAGATGAACAGTATTTTTCCATGCTGGTTCGTTTGATAAGCCGCTGCATTTATTTGTTAGCGACAGCTGACAGGGGCAAAACATGGTGTTAAGGGCCAAACAGCGTCGCGCGCTTCCTGGAGCTGCAAGGGGGTTGCAGAAACTTTTCTCAAGAGCCAGCAACCAAGTGCCCCTTGGATACTTTCAACACTGCATAATTATAGTCTGTCCTCACAATTAATTATATACCTAGCAATATAATACAGTTGATTTGCAACCCGAGGCTTTGGGGGGTGTAGTGCTTTGGGATATGTCACACACAGGCTTTTCAGGGCTCATGGGATTAAAGCTTTGTTAAAATTCCTCTCTGGGGATGGGAGTGAAAGGTTGGTATTTTTCTTGCTTGTGCCTTAGCCTCTGCTTTCCTGTACATCTGCACGTTTGTCTGCACTTCTCACATGCCTTTACACGAACTCCAAACTTGTACTCTTTCATTTTTTTTATGTGGGTGTAAGATGTACACAGACTCGTGCACGAACATTTGTATAAAGCATAAACAAAAGACTGGATAATACTGGTGCTCGTGCTAATGAGAGTCCCAACTTTTTGTGGGAGTTAACAAGCCCTGTTAAAGAGCATCAAAGTCAGCTCTTGGTTACAAATATCTATAAATCCCCAGTAATTAGTGTGGAGCTAGTGCTCTTGCACCATACTTCCTCTGCTTGGCGTGCAGAGAATGGCTCTGGGCACATACAAACTAGAGGATTCATTTTGAAATTCTGTTGGTCTGCTGTGAGTTTGGCTGAAGATCTGGCCTTTTGATTCTGAGACAGATTGTACAAGTCAAGTAGATGCGGTGTTTTAGGCTTTTAACAGGAGTGCAAGAGGAACCCTGTGTTATCCAATAGCTGTATTATCCAAGAGCTGAGCTAAAAAGCAACTGGTTGTGCATAGTAAGTACAATGGTGCTGTGGACTGTAAATATTATTATCTACAAATATTATTTTTAAAGGATGCAGTGCTATAATGATGCAGACTATTTAGAAACTAAGCAAAACTGTGAAAGAAATCATATAGATATCAGCTTAAGGATGTGACTGAGTAAACTTAAGGCTGGTGAATGGTGAAGTGATTTCTGCTGCTCGAGAAATTAAAAGTGCGTTTCAAAGTGAACTGTAAAAATTACCTGCAGAAAAAGCAAGCGTGACTTGCCCACGCTGGGGATGTCCAGAGGCCATTTCTGGCTCTTCGGGGGCAGTTCATTCCCACGGAGAGTCCGTTTCGTGTGTTGTGCCTGCCTGCAAACACACCCCCCCTGAAAGTTGGACTCATGCATCTTAGTAAGTATTTCAGTTATGCTATTGACGTCAATGCAGTCATTAAATAGATTGCCGGCCCTCCCATCAGTAAACCTGTGCCAAAGACCTAGAGGCAGACACATTTTAAAAGAAGAACATCAGGTTTTCTTTTAGCGTTTGGAGAGAATAAGGGAAAAGTTTCTTCTGAAGTCACTACACTTTGTAATAAGGGGGGGGGGGGGGGGTGTTTGCTTAATTTTCTAAGACTCCTTTTCTGCGAAGATAATTGCTGCGTTTTTTTTAACACCCTTTTGTTATGTTACTGTGCACATAAACAACTCCAAATGAGACTAAAGAGTCATTTTTTGTGATCAGCTCCAGCTGAAAAATGACACTCATTTTAGGTCTCCCGGCTAGATTTATTTGTGTATCAAGTAACAGAAGGTATTCAGGCAAACCTGTTTAGCCTTTGACTCCAGAAATTCTGCAAGGATTGATTTCATGACATCTATATAAGAAAATAGCCTTCATTTCTCCTCAGCAGGCTCTGAAGACATACAAGCTAATCATGACTCCATAGCAACGGATAAAAACTGTTTTCCCCTCCACCCCACCTGTGGATGTCACATGAAGATGCTACACGTGCTGCTGCCATCAGGAGCCTGTCACTCCCCGGGGCCCAGCTGCCACCCGCGGCCGTGGGGCGAGCGGCCGCGGTGCCGCCGGGACCCCCTGCCTGTGCTCACACTGTCCTCCTGTATTTCTGAGACGGGCTGGGCTCTCCGGGGCCGGCCGAGACGGCTCTTCATGAGCATGGCAGGGGAGATACCTCCCTCCTGGAGCTGCTGTCCTGCCCTTTGCTGCTGAAGGCAGCTCTGGGTTGTGCAGGTTTCCTTGCCCGGTGTCACCAACTGCTCTGGCCGCTGGACGGAGGCTCCAAAGGGGCCACAAGCTGAAAATCTAAGGATATATATATAGATGTCATCCTCACCCAGGTGGAGGGAGTACCTTTCCTTTGACAAGATAAGCAGGTATGTTGTAATCAACAGCAGCGATGCGTTTTTGAGGAACAGTTGAGGAGCCAAACCGCTGTTGGTTTTTTTTTTGTTGTTGAGGTTGTCATTTCACTGATGATACCGCGCTCTGCTACGTAGGATAAAACCATCAAAACAGTCATAGGTTGTTAAGAGGGCTTCTCTGTGGTGGATGGTTTCTTTCTGAATGATCCAGGCAACTGCCAACCCAAGGTGGCAATGAAAAGATCTTCATGGTGGCATTCTCTTGTTGTGTCCCCATATTCACTCTGCTCTTTAAGCACAGGTCAAGCCCTGAAAGCCCTCTATTGCTTTACTCAGCTCCCATGCGGATTGGATTGCTTAAGGCCTCTGCGAAGACAATGAGACTTTGCCATTGCTAATATCAGAGTTGATAAAATCTGTGTTTCTTTTGTTTTCTGCATCGAATGATATTAGTTGCTGTGGGTGAGATTTTGACATCACAGTCTTCAGCGTACTGAATCAGTTCCATATGAGTTTGAGAAATGTGTGCTTGATCTGAGAAAAAAAACAAACCAAAACAAACAAAAACACCCAAACCAAACTTCTGGCGGGCCGAGTTATTTTTTTTTAGGTCGTGGGGCACAGTTTGTGCATGCCTTAGTGATGAATAGGGTTCTTCATTGTCCCAGTGATTTGAGCCCCTTCAACTTCCATGTCATCAGCATTTTCCAGCCAGTGGGAGCTGAAACGGACTCCCGAAAGCACCCATCAGCTCATCCCCGCAGCAGCTATATATAAGTTTCTCCTTCCTCCCCCGAGGTTGAGCTCAGTGCCGCGGCGTTGTGTCCCGGACGCAGCTGGCCATGGGAGTGTGAGAGGCTGCGTCCGAGGAGCCGTGCGGAGACATTCCCAGGGTAACGCACCGCACAATCCCCAGAGCCATCAGCCTGTCCTGGGGCGGTCCCAATGTTCAAAACTTTGCCCTCCTGCAGGATCTGAGTCCCAAGTGTAAGTGGCTTTCTTGTTGTGTTTTCAAAGGTATTTCGAAGTTTGTGTTTTGATTGTCAGCGGCCAAATCATTCGGTCAGTAGTGGGGCAGGAATTCCCACTGACTGTTTGGAATCATTAGTCTTGGTGGGAGCGGTGTTTGGTTCTGGTTTGTAGGGGCACAGGCAGAGGGCAAAGCACTGGCCTGGATGGACAGAATTTGAATACGCCAGTTGTCCTCTGTAGGGTAGACATTTTGCCCACCACAGTTAACTCGACAATTATAACAATTACAAAGTTTAAAACTTTAAGAGCTTTTAAAATCAATATATCATCCAGGTAGAATTAAAAGAGGGAGTAAAGGCTTGCTAATGCGCTTTTCCCTCTATTCAGTTACGGAATTGCATCCGTTCTGAGATATGGTTTAGACTCACCCTTTCCCAAACGGTGGTACTGAACAATGAGCATATTGACTGTTCTCAGTGTTCAAATCACCCAGAAATGCTCTGGTTTTATTACCAGTATCTCTTCATCTCCTGATTGACTAAAAAAGATTTCTATAGTTAAGCGTGGTATGCTTATTAATGTAATCATAATGTCATTGTGCAACTGGTAGAGAATGTTACGCTAATAGTTAATTAAACATTTTATTGTAATATTGTTTTCTCTGTAAGAAGTGTCTGTAAATGACAGCCTTAAGTATTGTATAATTGCAATACTTTTTTGACAGAAAGGAAACAACTGTTAATTATTTATGGTTATTAATAAAACATGCCAGGTTCTTAAATTAATTCAGTTCATTGGAAAAATATGTATGCTTACAAAGATTTAAATTTTTTAAACAGCAGACTTTAGAAAACATCTAAATACATCCGTCCCTGTGGAATATGTTCTCATGTCTAAAGGTATCATTGATTGACTTTGTTGTGTGTTCAGGCACTTAATCATTTTAGGAATTCAGAATGTACAAAAAAAAACCCCAAAAACCCCTCCAAAATCTAGCAGGGTGCTGATTTGACAGGTCTTTTGATTTTGTGTTCAGTACTGTGCCTGTCAAAGGCCAGTGGCAAACAGCCTTTCATCAACCAGAAGAGTAGGACCTGACCCAAGGTTAGATGCTGGGTTTTGTTGTTTACTAGGAGCCATGATCAGTGGCCATTCTTCGGTACTAAATACTTACGTAGTTAGATTAAATTTTAAAAGAACCATGCTTTTTAATGTAGATATTCTAGTATAAATATCCTGCTGTCATAAATATACCTTTCCAAGAGGAAATTAAACATCTGTGCATATGAAAACTCCTCTACCACACATCCATACTCTTCAAAAAATTTCTTAAACAGACATCTTTGCATTGTACCTAAAAGGCTCCAGGTTCCAGGCGTTCAGAGCAAGGCTTTGGCTCCAGCTTGCCAATGCCCTTAGAGCGTATTCCAGACACCCCAATGTTTCCATTTAAAATGGGTTGAATCCAGTTTAGGCCTTTCATGCTGCAAGCATGTGTTTGGGGAGTTTTTACAAGCTTAGCACTTAATACCAAAATGATTCTAAAATGTCACATTTTACAGACAGTGTGTTTTTCTTTCAATACTGTACATTAGGTTGACAAAAGCAGGACATGGTTAGAGCAGTCGCGTTCTCTGAAAAACCAGCATACTGTTTGGAGAAGTGGAAAAGCCAGCCTGTCTTCCTGTTCCCTTTCCCTCCCTCCCTGCCTCCTTCCCTCTCTGAGTTTTATCAGAAGTGACCTGAAATCGTGGCCCTGCTGGTACCGACTCGAGCGCAGGACAGCCCGAGAGGACGTGGTATAACCGCCTGCTCTGCGGGGACTGTCAGCCCGTGGGTTGGGTGCAGTGTGGGGCCGATCCTGCTAGCAAAAAATTCAAAGTAAACATTCACAAGTTAGCAAACACAAGCGCGGGGTTTGTCAATAATAGATCTTGTGAGTGTTTGGTAGTTGTGAAATGTTTTCCTCCCTTTCTTCCCAAAGATACTTCTTGAAGAAGAGAAATCCAGATACAAATTTCCAGTCTAACTGGAGTATTTTCTGGTTTAGCAGTAATACTTTATGGGACGTGGTCTACCTCCAGATCCTAGTCAAATACGTATGCTGGGCCTTCATCTTAATTCAAGTTCTTTGGGCAGGGTATTTCCCGAAATTCCTGTTACTGAAATGTCACGAACTGTTTGCAGCTTCCTGGGTTTCAACTATATCGTGTGAAACTTTTAAATATTTCCATCCACTTACAGTGGAATGTACTCTCCAGGTAAAAGCCAAAAATCTGTTACTCACACTTTATAGATCAGGAACAAAAAAATGAAACACAAGAGGAGATGCTGCTCACACCACATTTTTCAGCAGCAGCTGCTCATTCTGAGCCTTGCCTTTGTAACACATCCAAATGTGGTCAATTTAGCAAGCTGCTAGAATGTCTCTTATTGCAAATTGCCTTAAATGGAAAGTCATGTGTGGCTTAAAATCAGATGTTTCACAGAAATTGTATGAATTTCGCTGAACTTATTTCACAGAATTAATTACTTCAGAGAAGTAGTGTGAGTGACAGTGCAGAGACCTTGGCCAAGGCTAACATGAGGTGCCTCTATTATGCTGCTAGATGCAAGAAATTCTGAAAGGTGCCACATAGCATAAAACTTAAAAGCATAAGAAGTAACCACTGGAATAATCTATAGTAGACCAACCCATGTTTGACCTCGGTGGGGAACATTTCCATTTCCACGTCCATTCAATCTGATATTTTAACTGAGACTGTTAATAAGAGTGCCTTTAGTATAGCTGACATTTTGATTTCTTTGGACTCAGTTTGAGGTGCTTAAATAAAGATATTTTGAGGGCCTTAATTAAATGTATTTTGAGAGTGAAAGACTGCTCTTACCTACTGCTGGCTGTAGGGATTTGACAAGCGCTTATGCTTCCAGGTCTGCCTATCATTGCTGGGCTCAAGTTTATCCCCCCTCGGGTCAGGACTGAGACCCCAGATTTGAGGAAAACAGTCATACAGAGCTCCAGGCTTAATTACCTTCTGGCTAAAATGATCCAGATGTAAGAAAAAAACACAAATAAATTATTATCTGGTGTTCTATACTGTCTATTTCTGATTATGGATACCCGTGTAATGAATCTGATGCTGTGTCCCCGGCAATTTGGGGAAAATATGGTCAAGTTCTGAGCCATGTCCCAAATATGTCTTTTAAAAAGCTGGCGAGCAGGGTGTGATGGCCTCAGTTTGAAGGTGACACAGAGGCACAGCGGAGATCAGCACGTGAAAGGATTAATATGGAATATTAAAAGCTGTCAAAACAAATGATGCTGTAGTTTGTAGGATACTGACATCTCCCTCTTCCTCCCCACCCTTTTACCCGTGGGACTTACTCTGTGATTTTAAACAGATTATTCTAAAAGGCTGTACGTGCAGTTTAGTAAACATAAAGCACACTGAGTCACAGCTACGAACAGCTGAAATTGTTCGCTAGGGTAGATTAATACAGATGATTAGCACAGTGAGTATTTTAGCTCTGTTGTCAGCTACTGCGGGTCTGAAGATTTTTAGTTTTGTGACTTGAGGCTCACGCTGAATGTTCAGAGTTGCAGCGTGTGGACGTGCAAAAAGTGAATCCATAGGTCTAGGGGTGCCACCAGAGAGCCCAGAGGGACGCTGGCTTAACGTGCAAAACGTGCCGCATTTTCAAGAGCTGGAGGATTGCGGATTAAGAAACAACTTTTTTAATTGCATGTGCTTTCAGATTGTTCAAGCTATTTCTGCTGGTTCTGCTCTCTGACAGACCCACGATCTGCAGTGAGCAATGCTCTGACTTCCCACAGTGTCGTTTGCCACAATTACAGATCGGTTGATAGGGCTTACTCAGAGTATCACTTGAAAACCAAATATGTCAAAACAGGTCATTTTTTGCAACGTGCTGCATACTTGAGTGGCTCCGCTCAGTGCGGAGTAGCAATATCTCTGGGTTTCAGCTGTAGGATAACAGTCATATTCATTTGAGAGGCTAAATAAGGGCAGAAAGTTCAAATAAGGTGAATCAGCAAGGTTGACATTATTACCCTTTGGGTACGTAAAATATCTATTGTAGGAAACCAGATTAAAATTCCAAACTAAATCAGTTTATTAAGCTTCCATCCTAAAGGATAATGCTTTCAAGAAATTACATTTAGCTGTTAAAAAAACCCCATTTAATGATATTTTATAATTAATATCATTTAAATGGCTGGCACGGTGGCTCAAAACATAACGGGTGACTGTATGCCCCGTCTTTCCAGGGCTGAGAGTGGGGCATACGGACACAGCGGTTGATACGTGTCTTAAAGAATTCCAATGAGTTATGGTTGGGATGCTTCCAGGAGCAACATTCTTAACTTTCATATTGAAGACCTTAAGGAAATTAAATTGAGAGGAAATGGAGGACAATTTTGTGTTAAATTGTAACCTTTCCAGGAGCGAAGGAAACTGATTTAAACAGGTCTAACATTTTGCCAATAGCCTGTTCTTCATTGCTATGGTGATGTGGGTAGCCTTATTCTGACCCTCATTTAAAATTTCTGAATAATTTTCCTCATGAAGAGGATTATTAATAAACTTTGTCTTTATATCTAACACCAGTGGCCAAGTGGAGCTTTTCAGGTAGATTGGGACAGTGCTTTGTACTTCCAGGATTCGTTCCTGAGGTTCCATTTCATACGCCAGTATTTGTGTCACCACAAAGGACTTTCACTCTAGAGAGAATATTTAGACTGTAAGTTTTATTATTTCCAGGTTAACCCAGTTCAAAACCTGATTTAATGGTACAGATGGGTATGGAATTAACATCTGAATTCTGTGGTGGATCCAAATACAGACCTTCTTGTTTGTGGTTTGCAAAACTCTTATGATGAAGCAAAGTATGGTTAGTCCCTCGCATCTTTTGTATTTTGGTTTGGTTTTTTTTCCTTTGTTGAACTAAAATCGTTGCTGTGGTCTGTCTAGATAGTTGCTCCCTTGTCTTAGGCCTGTTGTGAAAGTCAGCTCATGGCTTCTCCAGAAGGAGTTTCCCACGCAGCAGCAGGGCTGCGGGCACCCCATGTTACACAGATTCGCGCGCTGAAAGATGGCTCTGGGGAGGCTGGGCGTCCAGGCCCAGACACGGGTGGCACAGGTGAGACCCCCCACTCCAACACCCACCACGGCGTCGGCGGTGGGGGCCACCGGGCAGCGAAGCACAGGAGTCCTGAGGCTGGCTGTGGGTGAGCCAGCTCCGGCACCGGAAGCCGTCTCGCCACAACAGCACAGGATGGTGCCCCACCTAATTAAGCCTGTTGAAAGGCAGGGCTAATTAGTTTAGGTGGAGTGCCTTGTTAGCACAACGATGTTGCTTCCAGGATCCAAGTTGGTTTCCCTGCACGTGTAAGCTTCCCAGCCCTCGCCGAGCCAGCCCACATGTATCAAATGAGATAATACGCTGCACGGCACAGGTAAATCCTCAGTGGGTAGCTAGGCAATTTCATAATCATATCCTGATTTTTCAGTGTCTTTCTCACACTCCTGCATTCACATGCATGCCATGTGCTCAGGAAGAAAACATTTCTACTCACACAATAAAATGTTCATCTTACTGTGATCCGGCCTTTCCTTGTTTATCTAACGAAACAGAAACACAGTCTGGGCTCCCCGTGATTTACAGGGAGTTGGGATTGGGATTTCCATCCCCCAGGCTCAGCTCTAGGTCTGGGCTGGAGGCTTCCTGCTGCGGCCCATTGAAACCGATGGTCATCTCCATCCCCAGCCTACAGCTTTCTGGGCTGTGTTGAGTAAAGGTGTGATGGGGATTCACTTAATTTAAAAATTAATAATAGCCTGGGTTAATTGTGATCTGTCTTCAGAAAGGTGTTTGCGGCGTATGTTTATTTCCTTACGAAACATCACCTGAAAAATCATTTTCAGCGTTCTCCTTGCAGGTCTCTCCTCTGAGTGCACTGTCAGTCTTTTGCACTTGTTTTCGTAGACCCTGTGTAGCGGAGGTACTCTCTTGCGTCATATTTTTCCTCCTGTCTTGTGATTAAGGCAGGAATCCTACAGGGCAACAAGGAATCAAGCCCGGTCAGTAAAACGATAACGTGCCAAACCGTGTGTTTGCTCCCCAAGATAAAGTTGGAACTGAGCAATCTTTCCCGTTCATTCGACAGGCCAAGATTAGATTCTGCCCCTCTTGCCATTTCTGCTTCTCCCTCTCCGTGGACTGAGGAATTCCTACTATGCAGGCAAATCCCGTTCCCAGATTCCCCCATGATATCGCTGCTAAGTGACATCTGACAAGATGCTTCCTGCATTTTGTTACTTCCATTTGGCACCATAAAAGCACTGTCACTTACCCTTCTGATTTGTGGCAGCTACGCTGTATTGTTCGCTCCGAGCAACTGCCACGGTGGGGAAGGGCACAGCAGAAACGGGGACTGCTGTGTGGTAAAACCCTCCATCCCACCCGAGGATGAGGCACCATCTCCACTCTAAATCCTTCTTCAGAACTTCTCCAGTTTTCCTCGCTCGTTAGCATTTCAGATTAAACCTTTAGGCTTATCTTCAGATCAGAAATTACCTCTCTGGGAAGTTTCATAGGCCTCTGTTAGCCACCTTAAGTTGTTCTTAGGGTTGACGCCTCATTTTTTCACCTCATTGTCATGTAAAAGGTGCAGTGTTAACTTTTCTTTGGGAATTGTGATTTTTAATCTTTATACTGTAGCGTTTAATCTTTATACTATAGTATTTTTAAAGTTGAGGTTTACACAGCTTGCGTTTTAGAGTGCATGTGTATCTGACACCTGTAAACACACAAAATAAATGTAAGAGTACTTCTTTAGTTTCATTCAGGACCCTAACTTTTTATCAGCTAGTCCTTTCCAAGTGGTTTCCAATGCTCCACCTCAGTTGAAGAGAGCTGTTAGTATTATTTATTCTGCGGGAATGAAGATTCATGATGAAACATCTTCTGCACTCTGCTCCAACACCCACTGAAGCTCTCTCTGGTCCTTCTCTCCGAGCAACGTTTGGTAAGTCCAGTTCTTGGCAAGGCAATACTTGAGTAGCGTCCTCTCCCCATTCTCTTAATTCTTTTTCAGCCCAATTTTAAGTGCTGCTTGTGGGCACCCGCAGTTATTGCCACAAAGCCTGGCAAAATTGAGTGACTTCTCCAGCTCCTGCGATAATAAACCGCAATCACCCTACTCTAGGCTAATTGGGAAGCAATTGCCTAGTTACTGCTAACAGGCAGTGGCCTGGTCAGTGAGCTGCCAGCCAATGCAGGTCCTTGGTGACCTGATTCTCATGACCTGGCTGGTGATCCACCCCAACCAGCCTGCACACCAGTACTGGTGGGTATAATCAGGACTTTTGCAGGTTTGTCCAGTTCTGCCTTAACTGGCTTCATCAGGGCTTGGCTCTTGCTCCAGGCTGACCTCTTGGTATGAGTTTCCTTGACATGTTTCATTTTTGCCTCAAAACGGTGGCTGGGGCCTCATGACTGATCTCCTGCTGCTCGCCTTGGGCTGGGTTGCAGGAATCGGGATCAAAGCAAGGCTGGGGGACGGGCTGCCCAGCACCAGGGCTCTGGATAAACTTTTCTGTTTGCTGCTGAGGGCTTCCATTTACTGCTTGGTCTCAAGACTCCGTCATTGTCATAAGATTAATTTTGCCTAACTTCAGCCACCTAAAAATTACAGACCAATCTTATGTAGTGGCTGGTTTTTGAAGAAAATTTACTGTGAGCTTGGGAGCAAACCATCCTGTTGTGCAGGAAGATCGGGAATTTCAGCAGAAGCCAACTTGGTGAAGCAAGGAGCTTCTTAGCGAGTCAAAGTGCAAAAAGAGAGCAGGCGAAGAGCAAAAAGGATTGGTTACAAGGGAGGGATGGAAAAGCGCTGCTTGGGCATGTGGGGTGAAGTTGGGCAGACCAAAGGCTGGTGGAGCTGTGACCAGCAAGAGGACTCCAATGTGGGTATGGAGCAGGGGAAGAAAGTTCAGAAAAAATGTTAATCTAGGGGGGAAACAGCCTAATGACAACTGGTACACAAAAGGCCAAAGTACTCAGTGTCTTTTTTGTCTCAGTCTTCACAGAGTCTTCACCCAGGCCCTGGCACCCCCCAGCCTGCTTGGGGGAAGGAGAGGGGTGGAGGGTGAGGAGGGAGCAGTGGGTTAGGGGCAACCTTGAGGAGGTGGATGTGTTCAAGTCCGTGGCGCTGGACAGGATTCAGGCTGGAAAAACTGGCTGATGTGACTGTAAGGTCAATGTGTGTCATTCATGAAGAACCATGGCACTTGGGAAGGTCTGGGACAACAGGAAAAAAGTCCATCTTTGAGAAGGGCGAAGGGGATTGGGGAAACTATGGACTAGTCAGACTTCTCGGTCACCAGAGAGGTCACTGAGGGTGTCCACTGGAGTCTGTTTCCAAGCACCTGAAGGACAAAAAGTAAATCAGGAGTGGTAGACACAGATATGTCAAGGGCAAATTGTGCTTGAAAGCCCCCACCTCCTTCTGCAGGGGCTGGGGGCTGGCCTGGCTGTGGGGCCATGAGGGCTGGTGGTGGGTGTGCCTGCTGCAGCGAGCACTTTGGCCCCATTTCCCACATCGTTCCCGCGTGGAAGCTGAGGCAGCATCAGCCACACGGACGGACTGTTGATGGGGTTGGATGTTGCTGGCCCCCCAGGCTCTAAGGGTGGGGATGGAGGCTGGGTGCCCAGTGGGTGGCTGATGACAGGGAGGGTGTGGAGTGTCTAACAGCGCCCTACAGCTACTCGAGCATCGGGTGATGGTGGTGGTTAGCTGGGGTGGGAGGCTGGAGCAGACAACTCCGGAGGTCCCTTCCCTTTTGGTGCTTAAGGATCTGGTGGAGTTGAGAACGGTCAGTGTGAGGTTCATGGTTGGACTGAAGGATCTTCAAGGGCTTTTCCAACTGAGATGATTCTGTGATTCCAGCCAGTTTCTGTGACTGTGGTAGAGAGGTGCCTTCTGTCATTAACGGAGAAGGACAGGCACCTCCAGAGGGTGATCAGCCCACCGCAGCAGTCGTGCTGAGAATAGACCAGGATCACCCCTTGGAGGTCCCAGCCTCTTTCCACTGACTGCGCGGGGAGCTTAGGTGATTAACTTTTAGATGACTAAAGATAGCTCAGATGAGCCCCCCCACCCCAGTGACATTTCTCCAGGCTAATATTACTGCTTATCGGGGTTGCTCAAGTTACACTGCAGCTGGCTCAGTGACCGGGCGGCCAGCGCATTGGCTGTTGACTCAGAAACATCACTGCTACTATGGCAGTCGAGTGACTAGCAGACGTCTCCTGCGCTTCGCGTCGGGGCCGAGTCACGCTGCAGGCATTCCTCCCGTCACTGGAAGCCTCTGCTTCGCTGCTTAAACGAGCCATGGCTTCTTCCTTCTTGGGCTGGCTGCAGCATGGGGACGTGAAGCAGTTTGGGTTTGTGTCATTCCCTGCGGGCAGGAGGTTTTTCTTTCCCCCTTTCAGATTGCTTTCCGCGGTCCCTGTGCCTTTGCTTTGTGAGGCGGCTCTACTTGCTCCCTGGAGTCTTCCAGTTTGAACCTGGATGTGTCCCCGCCATTCTTGGCGGGTGCTGTTTTAATCATGGCCTTGGCGTCTTCAGCAATTTTGGAGCCGTTTTTCTAGGGGTTGAGTTTTCCCAGCAGCCTTTCTGGGCAGCTGAAATGGTGTGTCCCAGAAAGGACCTGTCTTTAATTAGGGAACTTATAATGCCAGACTCCTCAGCAGTGTACAGAAGAGTTCCTTTCTTCAGCTCCTTGTTTTTTAAAAAAAAGAAACAAAACAACAAACAACCCAAAAGAAAAATGCCCCCTAAAATCTTGGCCATCTTTCACTTGAGGTTGTAACGCATGTCAAACACTTTCATCAACAACTTCAGTATCACAAGCGTTATTCCTGGCAGCAGCATCTCACTCATTTCCTGGCATTTTTCGCAATTAGCAGTAGAAAGCTTTCACTTCGTGTTTTTGTCTCTATCTTCCTCTATCGTCTCTGAATACAGGCTCCATTGTTTCTGCTGTTTTTGAGCCTGTGTTAAGATTTTGCCTGCGTTCCCCCACAGCTGGATCTCCTCCCAGGCCCCCTCCTCAATACACCTCCAGCAGTGGCTTCGCCAGTTAATCCTGTCATCTCTCTTTGCAGGAGTTTTGCTACCCTGGCCTCTCTTAGCCACATCTCCTGTGTTAGCGCCAGGTGACAGAAAAGGCCACGTTTCTAAACCAGCTTTTTGCTAAAAGCGTTACTTCGAGACAGCTCTCTGTTCATTTGCATGCAGCGCCCGTGCCCACGCCGGCTCTTGCCCAGCTCTGGCACCCGCTGCCCCGGCTCCACGTCTCACCCAGTTGCCCGGTGCGGCCGCATCGTGCTGGGGAGCAAATGAAGAGCCCTTCGCTCTTACCCCCACCTCCCTTGCATGCTGGGGAGAGGCTGCGGCATAGCTGCAGGTGTGAGAAATGTGAGAGGGGACAGCTAGAGTTACTGGTCGAACTGGAGGCCCAAAAATACGATAGGGATGGGGGGAGAAGGGCAGGATCGTCCATTTGTTCGGGAGTTGCTCAAGAGCGTACTGGCTCCACCTGTTCCACGGGTGCTGGGGCTTTGTGCCTTTCTTAGCACATCTGCACTTATCTTTGCAAAAGATATAATTAGTTTCATTGCATACAATGAAATGTTGGGGAGGAGGGGAAGTACATCTAAATACTCCGTCGTTCCCATGATTTTAGATTACTCGGTAATTCCAGCCCCGCGGTCCAGCGGACTGGGAGTGTGCGAGTGTCCATAAACCTACAAGAGGGAACATGTTTGTGCGCCGGCACGTGTGGCCTTGGGAAGTTCTGTTGGATACATCTTGCTTTTGAATAATACCTTCTTTCAGGTGCATGCCTAGCTTCTGTGGTTGAAAAAAAGTTGGAAATCTGGTCCGTAGACTCTCTAAATATTGGAAAATGTACAGGGCATCTATAGAAGAAACCTGTAATTACGGGGTACGGGGGGGGTTCAGCGCTTGCAGTTTGTGGGATGGTGCTATCAGACTTGGACGTTTTCATTGCAGAGTTTAAATGAATCACTGTGGTCGTGCTCTGTGCCTTTGGTTTTGTTTCCTGCGAATTTTCAAACCCATCTACAGAGCAATTTTCTCAAATATATTTGTTGGATCTGTTAGAACAATGGTTTAATTCAAGGAAATAGCTCTCTGCTCATAGGTAGTCATGAATGCACTAACAGGATACATTAAACAAATAAATTATTTGGTGTCAGTTATTCACTCAGCATTGTCAAGGATAAATATGTAAACATGTCCGCACAATCTGTAAGCAACCACAGATACATTAGGGAAGGCAAAGGGTAAATGGCTGACAGCCTGCACAAGTCCCTATTCTATCAAGTTTTGGCATGTTGTTTGTTGATAAACCTGTTTTACTGAACATGCTCCATGCTCCCAGGTTTTAGAGTGATGCTAGACACTGGCTAGTAATTGTTGCAGGGCACAGAATGAATCTCGCTTTCTGAAGTTAAATAGCCATATTCTTTTGTTGGAGGGAATGGGAGGGAGCACCTTTAGTGATCTGGATCTATGTGACTTTTATCTAAGCCATGACCACATGAGTACCTCTTTGAATCATGCAGGCCACCCTTCCTTCTTTTCCTTCTTCTCCTCCTCCTTCTTTAACTTCTTCTTGTTCTCTTCCTCCTCCTTCTTCTTCTTCTACTTCTCCTCCTCCTCCTCCTCCTCTTTCTTCTTCTACTTCTTTTTCTTCTCCTTCTTCTTCTTCTTCTACTTCTTTTTCTTCTTCTCCTTCTCCTTTCTTTTTCTCTCCTCTAACCTGCATCTGGACTTAAAATCCAACAGGTCTCAGCTGAAGCACAGCTGAGCTCAGCTGGTGGATCAGCCTTTTGTGGCTCAGATAGTATGTGAGGATCCCTCAGAGAGGGCTTTTGCCAGCTTGCTTGGATATAAGCTCTTAGTCGTTAGTAGTCAAGGGCTGAGAAATGTAAATGAAGCCTTCAGTAAACATTAATGATATCTCTAGCACTCACAAAATAATAATCTGTCATTCACATGATTAACTAGAGGATCTCCCTTCTCTTAATCTTTTTTGTCATCTCTAATAATGACAACAATTATGATAATCTATAATAAATATAGTATGTTTTATAATTAAAAATAGCTTGTCTCAAAGTCCTCTGATGAATTCTAAGTGATAAAGACTCATAATGTATATTGTTCCGATTTTTAAGAAATGTCCATATCTGAACGTGCTTTCATTTTATTTTTTTTTACTTTTTAAATTATTTTAAATATCTCTAAATAAGCAAAATATTCGAATGTGCCTCAAACCTTTGGGACAGGGGTTGTGTCCTGTGGATTCACACTGAGAATTACGTACATTTTAAAATTGCACCCTTAATGTTATTTTCGAGTTAGGAGCCTGGGAATGTGCTTTCAAACATTTCCTAAAGCAGAGTTTTCAGTGCCTGCAAGCGGTTTCATGCACCAGGATAAACATTTACATGTTCCCATACAAGGACACGAGGACTTCAAAAGCCCCAACTCACCTAAGAGCCGTAGTTCACCAAATCTACTCCTTATTGACCGTTTCTTTCCCTGTCACTAGTGGGAGTTTGGAATCATTTTCTTCTGTAATACTTCTGTTTTAATCTTTTGTTTCTTACAAGTGTTTGTCTGCTTCAGGTTTTGCTGAATTTTATCAGTTTGTTAAGCATTCAGGGAACATTTCAGTGCCTGCCCATTGCCACGTTGTACGTACTGGATTTGGGAACAGATCCAGTATTAAAGCCTTTCCAAGGCAAAAGTGAGCAACTCCTCTTACTAATTTTACTTTTAAATGAATGGATTCGATCCCGAGTCTGAATTGTTGTTGAGGTCGGGTTAAGATAGAGAGATAATATTTTTATTAAATCAACTGGCAATCACTGGGAAATGGGCACTTTGGTGACCTCAGTGGCCGTCCCTTGAGTCTCGGATGAATTGCTGCTACGAAGGCAGGCTGGAGCTGAGCTCAGAGTGCTTGTGGGAGGGACAGCCTTGAACGCTGAAGAAGTTTATAATTATAAATAGCTGCAATTTATTGCAGCCAGGATGCAATTAAAAGTAAATAACCCAGAAGATGTCTTACTGGCACTGTAAACAAGTGGCTTTGCATGGGGAATAGGACATTCTGTGTTAAAGTTGGGAAGGCTGCTGTGCCGTGCTTTTTAACCTTCACTGTAAAAGTTTCTCTTTGAATTTTTTGACAGCCCTTGTTGGTAGAGACTATTAGGGGGTTTCTGAGTCTTAAACTGAGTCTTAAACATGCCTAAGGTTTACAAGCAAAGTTACAATCCATTAGAAGTAACTATTTCTTTCCTTTGCAGAATTAGGAATTAAGTCCTTTACCAGTACAGTCAGTCCATAATTTGATCTTTAAGAGTTGAGGAGAACTGGATTTGTAAAGATGTCAGCAAATATTTGTGTTCGACATTTCTTGCCTGCCAAATGGGACAATTTGTTCACAAGATAGAAACCCGTTTGCAATATTAGCCTGCTAGATCATGGAAAACTTAGTTAATTGGCACCTGCAATATTCTACTGAGCAAAGAAGAGAACAGCAACTCCTCTTCCAACTTTTTTTAACTCACCTGTTTGGGATCTGGCATTTTGGCCGCTCTTAAAATGTTTTAGCCTTTACACTTTCTGCCAGAAGCAAGACATGGTATGTCTTAATGTATTTATTTAAAGGGGCCTAGGGTGGCAAGAGAGAATCGCGAGGGGATCAGGAGAGAGAAAAACCTCACTTTAAATTTTGGTGTTTGGTTCTAGTTTCAAAATGTTTTATAACTTGGTTCATCTCCTGCGCCAGTCGAGGGCAAAGCCACCATTTCTAGGGTCTCTGCCCCCTCATCCTGCCTTACTGCCTCGTGGGGCTCGGTGCATTCGGGTAACAGGATGGGGACAGCAAGTTTGTGGGTTAAAAGAGGAACCAGACCGTACGGCTGCAGCCGCAGATAACATTGGCCCCATGCTCAGAGATCCCCGGGCCAGCGCGGGGGCTCGCACGCCCAGCCAAGCAGTGGCCACCTCGTCAGGCAAGAGCTTGTCACGTTAAGTAAGCCCCCTTCTCATCTGTGGCACGTCGTGGTCTGTCTGATGAAGTGCATACTTATCTCACGCCCAGATCATACTTATTACCACTCTCAGAAAAGAGGAGGATCTCCAAACCCTTTCATTTTTCAAGTATTCAAGAAGCAAAAAAGCCTGGAGTCCATATTCATTAGCAGCTCTCGCTGTGAGAAAACGATAGTACGGCCCAAATGGGAAAAAGCTTCTAAAAATGGGCTGCTAAGTCACTTCTCCTGTGAGAGATGCTGTACGTTCTGTCATCTTACAGAGATGAAAAAGAAATAGATGGCAAAAAATACCAAAAATGCAGTTGTTGCAAAATACTGACACAGAAGAGAATTGCGTTTCAGTACGTTAGAGCGTTCTAAGTGCCAACGGAAAAATATGACACGGCGTGGCTGCTTCAGAAGGCTCGGCCCGTCTGTCCGCTGATGGACTGGCAGCAAGTGAGGTCTTGTGACAAAATGTCACCTCAGTTCCTGCTAAAGTGCTGCCGGGATCAAAACTCGTGCACAAACACCATGCACTGTTTGAAAACCGAAACGAACTCCTTTTATTAATTAATTCTTTATTCTGTCTCAGAAGTGATTTCACCTAGAGCACTAGAAAAAATGACGGAAATGCCGGTTATAATTTTACGGGTAAGGGCTTGGTTATGCAACACCCAAATATAAACTGAAACATGATACAGTTGAAGACGCATCATATAGTATTCCAGGAGACCAGATCCAGAAATTGCAGGAGTGTTTCCGTAAGTGACCATGTGCATCAGCTGTACCAGGAAGGTTATCGAAGTCTGTGAGTGGGGATGGTTGAGGAGCGTTTCTGGCAGAGGGTGTTGCGCTCCTGATGTCAGCAGGACGCTCACACTGGATTCAGGGAAAGAACATGTCATGGAGCAGCTAAGCTTGTGTTTACTGTTTATGTGAATCCCTGCAGGGACACTGGATACCCCCGCTCAGTGAGAGAATCCCCATGCGCTTCATCTTGCTCCTCTGACACTTCTTTTTCTTCTTCCCCTGCTTGTGTAGGGTTCCCCTGTTCTCCCACTTG
Source organism: Strix uralensis (assembly GCF_047716275.1). NCBI lineage: Eukaryota > Metazoa > Chordata > Aves > Strigiformes > Strigidae > Strix > Strix uralensis. The sequence continues at coordinate 2,243,319 of NC_133979.1, read as the reverse complement.
CATGTTAACCCTGCCATTGCTTCCAGTCCCCAGGTTTCATTTCAACCTCCATTTTAACTTGCTATTTAACCCTACCATCGCTTGCAGTCCCCGTCGCTTCCAGGGCATCAGGAAGGGAGGAGCTGCTGCTTCTCAGGGGGTCTGTGTTGAGTTCTGCTATAAAGTGTATTTTCGCTTATCAGTATCAAAATGTACCGTTAATTTTAAAATACTCAAATGTGATTTATGTGGTATATATACATGAATATTGACAATTAAGAAAGTTAGAAAATCTATGTTACTCCCTTTTAAGGTCATTCCCACATTAAGTTATTACATTCAGAGAGCAACTTCTAATTGGCATCGTATCTGACTGTTATTTTTGGATAGCTGTGTATCTTCCAGCATTTCACTAGGGACTTGGAGTATGTATTTTAATTTTACATGCTGTTTTTCAAAAACACCTGGTGCAAATTTAGCCTTCTCTGCGGAATCGGAGCCAGTGCTTCCACAATTTCTTTGTAAATAGTCACAAGTTAACAGACAGGGAGTTAGCAGAGTTGCACATACCCAAGGAGGGCTGGTTTGATAGGAATTGGGGTTTCCATGTTGATTAGTCTCAGACTAGGTCACTTAGGAAGTGGCTAAGAAGACAGTTACCAAGTTTCTAAGAAGGGTTGAGCTCGGGCTGTCTTCCTCCTGTTGAAGAGGATAGCGTCTTTTCTTCTCCTTGGCTGTCTAATTTCTTGAAACTCCTAAGAACGTGGTTCTTTGACGTACTTGCTGGCCAAGCAAGTACAACTCAGCAGCGGGTGCAGAAATAACTGAGGAGCAAGGAGGGCAAGGAGGGGTGGAGAGACTGAAAGATAGAGAAGGAGGCACACCATCAGGGCCTCATTTCACCAGACTCCTTTGCTCAAGAAAATGAGGGGGGGGGGTGGAAATTGGGTTAGTCAAACCCAAAAGACTTAAGTCTACCAGACCCAAGGATGCAGGTGATGGATCTCTCCCTGGGTCTGAAGACCCTGTGGGCAGGCCAGTGAAAATGTGTCAGAAAAAGCAAGTTCTGAAAGAAAATGTTAACAGTGCTTTTATATGGAAATATACTTCTTCTAGACTGGGCACTAAATAGCTTTTGAACAGTAGCAGAACTTACCTTTTTTTCCCCTTAAAACGATACTTAGCAGATACTTAGCAAGAGCTGTTTACTATCCTTTACTGCATCTTTGCCATTGAAATGACTAGAGAGATTTTAAGTGGCAGTTTTCAAAACATCTGCATTTAAATCGTTAATCTATTGTCCTCCAAATGATTTTGTTGAAAAGGCCTAAGTAAGTGATAATGCTCTTATTTTTACATGAGTAAACCCGGCCTCAGCCTGAAGGGATCCCCACTGGTCCCAGGCTTCCTTCAGGTCGCCTCACTGAAATGGAGCAGAAAGGCAGCTCGCACTGCAGGACACCGGTGGGAAGGAGGGATCATTTTGCACAACAGTCCTGCTAAAAATTCTAAACCAACATTTAGAATGTATAAAACGTTGTATATTTATCTCATCCTTTAAAAACTAAAACTAAAATTTTAAAGACATTTGGAGCTGGCAGTAGCCCAGTACCAAACCCTCTTCCTCCGTACCTCAGCCCTGAAGTTTCCTAATTCATATTGTTCTCCTTAATATGTAATATCTTTCCCTGTTTTTTTTTTTTTTCTTTTATTACACAAAACTCAGATAACAAAGGGAATAGCCTGGACGTTTCCTCAGTTCTGGGGAAAAGGCGGCCTTCAATATGGAGTGTAGATTTCTGTTCTTGGTCTGGCATTGCTCGAATTGTTATTGGATGCAAAGGCTTGAAATGAAGTGATAGAGGCAGCGGGTCCTGCAACAAACCCCCACCCTGGGCAAGGCTGGAGATCCCCAAAAGGGCTGAGTTAGGGTCTGGTGCCTCAGGCTTTCTCCGCTGGGAGCCTATTCCTTCTCCTGCTGTGGGCACGCACACAGGCTGTGGTTCTGCTCACTGAGAACTCTTCAAGCAGGGGAACACGTTACAGTAACATTCATTATTTAAACATACGCTCAGCTCCTCTTCAGTTTGTCTGAGATGATTTTTTCCTATTCCTAAAATCATGATTTAGCCTGTGTTAGTTTTATCAATGCAAACATTTTCTGTTGCAAGGAATTTGAGCCCTTCCAGGTCAACTAATTTACATGATAAAGTAGTTGATAGAGAATATGCACGTTAGAAAGGAAAATACGCCCAAGTTCTGTGTGTTTTGGCTATTTCCACCTGCTTTTTGATATATGTATCACAGAAGTATGCAGGAACGAGATTACTTGCCATGTTTGGAGCTGTGTGAGCACAGAAAAAACATTGAACTTTCAGTGCCACAAAGATTCAGATTGACCAAATCTTTGAAATGTGTCTGTGCCACGTGCTCTTTGGAACTTCAAACACTGAACGTACGGTCTCTATACGGTACCGGTTAATGGTACTTCACGGATGTGGTGAATGATGAAGAGGAGCAGCGACCTGTAGGAAGGCAGAGAGGGCCTGGGGTGCTGTTCCTTCCCCCATGGGGGGCCGTGGAGGGTGACACCCCATTTAGTCCCAGCGAGCGTTTGGTGGGGAGGGCAGAGGCATGCACAGACGGGGCACATGTCTATCCAAATTGTGCGCTGTACAGCAGAGACCTCGCTGAGTGTATCTCATAGCAATCCTCACCTCTGATGTCACTGTTACCTGCTCAGCCAGTGCCATTAGAAATGCTGAATCCATTAAGTTTGACAGATTTATGGGGTAAGCATATGTCACCGGTATTATGAGAAGCGGTTACATTCATGGGGAGATTTTATGATTCACTGTATCCACTTGTGTAAACCTTAACTTTGACGCCGAGAGCCGCTCAGGAGCACGTTGTCCTGCTGGCAGGGTCAAGGAGTAGAGCTCGGTGGGAGCAGGGGCTGGGGACTTGGGGAGCAGGACTGGAGAGGCTGGGGGGTGCAGGGCCTGCTGGGGGGCACGGGGCACCGGGGAGTGGGACCAGCAGGGCGCGGGGCTGCTGGTCAAGGCTGGGAGGGAGCAAGGCCAGAGGAGCTGGGGGGCCAGGGCTGCTGGGGAGCGGGGCTGGTGAGGTTGGGGAGCAGAGCTGGTGGGGACAGGGCTGTTGGGGACAGGGCTGTTGGGGGGACACGGCTGTTGGGATCAGGGCTGTTGGGGGACAGGGCTGTCGGGGGGGCAGGACTGCTGGGGAGCAGGGCTGCTGGGGCGGGGGAACGGAGGGGACAGGACTGTTGGGGGACAGGACTGCTGAGGAGCAGGGCAGTTGGGACGGGGGAGCAGGAGCAGGCAGGGCTGCTGGGGAGCAGGAGCAGACGCGCGCCGGGCCGGGGCTGGCTCAGCACCAGCATCCTGGGGGCGGCCCGGGCCCCCCGCAGCAGCCGGAGGGGGGGGGGGGGGGGTGTGCGGGTGTCCCAGCGCTCCCAACACCGCAGCCCGGCCCTGCCCTGCCCGAGGGGGGGGGTGGGGGGGGGCGGCCGCTTCCCCGTCCCGCGGGGGGGGGCAGGACGGGCGGCGGGGCCAGGGCGGGCCGAGGCGGGCGGCGGGGCCGGGCGGGGATTTGCTCTCCCGGCGGCTCCAGGAGCGCAGCGGCGGCCGCATGATGAGGGAGCGGTGCGGGACCTCCGGAGGGGCTGGCGGCGGCTCGGCCGGGCCCGGCGGGGAGAGGCGGCCCCCCCGGCAGCCCGACTACATGTCCGTGTGCCTCTTCGCAGAGGAGCCCTACCAGAAACTGGCCATGGAGACGCTGGAGGAGCTGGACTGGTGCCTGGATCAGCTGGAGACCATCCAGACCTACCGCTCCGTCAGCGAGATGGCATCCAACAAGGTGAGCCGGGCGGCGGGGGGTGCGGAGCGGGGGGATGCGGAGCGGGCAGATGATACGGAGTGGGGATGCGGAGCAGTGGTGCGGAGCGAGTAGATGCGGAGTGGGAATGCGGAGCGGGGAGATACGGAGTGGGGATGCGGAACGGTGGTGCGGAGCGAGTGTGCGGAGCGGAGATGCGGAACGACGGTGCAGAGCAAGGGAATCCGGAGCGAGAGGTGCGAGGTGGGCGTGCGGAGCGGGGAGATGCGGAGCGGGGGTGCGGAGCGGCGCGGGGCACGGCAGCCGTTTGCCCGGCGCGTCTGTACGGGAGAGCAGCTCCGGGTTCCTCCCGGGAGGGGGGTGCGGGTTCCCCCGCAGAGGCACGGCCAGAAAAACGGGGGTGGGGGAAAACTCGCTCGGCTCGGGCCCCCCTGGGCAGAACAAGGGGGTTCAGTTACCGCCGGACCCTTTGGAGCCGGTTACCGGGGGCACGGCGAGAGCGGCCACATTTCACAAATTATCGCTTCCAGAAGTCAATTCTCTTCCTTGTTGTCCGTCCCTAAGAGTCTCGGCATTGTGGTGCGGTGTTTTATTGCTGTTTTGTCTTTTCGGTAAGCGTTTCATTTTGGTTTTAACGTGATGGGCTGGCTCGACACCACTTGCCGAAGGGGGGGGAGCCCGGAGAGGAGCTGCTCGCCCGCCCTCCCGGGACCTTTATTTTTTTTTAATTTTTTTTTTTAGTTTTTAATGCGCGAAAGGACAATTTTGAGTTTTTTTCTACGAGGTGTTAAAGTGAGAAAAGGACTCTGGGCTAAAAGTGAGCAAAGCAGGAGCGGGGGGGGAGCGCACGGAGAAGCACCGGGAGGAAGACAAGCGAACCGCGGGGGTGAAGGCCCTTCTCCGGGCCACTGAAGCCGATGGTCCTTGCCCCCCCCATAGGGCTCCCCAGCCCCTGTCCTGCCCCGTCACAGCATCGCAGATGAATTTCGCTTCAGCATCTCCCCAGGGCAGACCTTGACCTTGGCCGGGGTGGGTGCTGCGGGACGGGAGCCGCTCCCTGCCCCGGGGCCGCGCTCGGCTGCCGGCGGAGCCTGCACCCCCCCCCCGGGACATCCTGCTCCCCATCCCCCTACCTCGGGTTGTTTTTTGTTTGTTTGTTTGTTTGTTTTTTCCAAGCGTAGTTTCTGCACCCAGGACTTTAATGCAGCGGTGTGCGAGGGGGCGGGTCGCCCGGTCCTAGGCTGAGCTTTGGGGTGGCTTTGGGATGAGGGCTGGGGCCACTGCATCCTCACCTTTGGCTAGTTGCCGTGGTCAAAGCCAGGTCTGAGTTGTACTGCACGAACCCGATGTTGGTTTTTTGGGTTTTTTTCCCCAATTGGAAATTAATGAAATCAGACGTGCTGAATCATAAACTGATTTTATGGAAAAAGTTGAGCGGAGAAATCCCGTGTTGTTTCAGCTTCCTCCTCTGTTAGCGATTACCACGACGTGCAGGGGCAAAGGAAGCAATAAAAGTTTTATAGACCGAGCTTTCAAGAAAGGAATATAATTTTTTTTTTTTGGTTTATGTTGAGGGAAGCCAGGGTGAAAGTTGAGAAAGGATTAGTCTGCAGAGAAGGCTGCACCTCCAATGCAAACGCTGATGCCCTTCGTTTTAAGATTATTTTTTCTTTTCACCGAGTGCCAAATCTGGACTCTGAAGGTGAAAGACTAACTAAATTGCTTATTGCAGTAATTAAAAGTTATCACTTTTGCAAATGGCTTACAGCTGGGTTGAGCAAAAGATTCCTGAAACTGTTCTTTCACAACCAGTTTCTGAAATTTCTGTGTTTTTTTGGTCAACTTCCAGTATCATTTCATCTGTGAAAGAAAAGCATAAAATGGCCTCACACCCCACTTTCCTTTCCTCATTGGCGGTAAATACTGACACGAATGAGTTTGGGGGTTGGTGGCTTTTGGGGTTTGGCAGATGCAGGATCTGCAGTGTGATAGAAGCCGTTGGGTTGCAGATGTGCATCTTCGGTCCTTAATTGGTCAGGTTTCCCCTTCCTGAGTATCCCTTGGCTTAGAGGCATTTAAATTTGTCCCCAGTAAATAGCCAAACAGTCAGATGTTTTGAAAACAGGATGCTTGAGCTCCACGTTATTCAAGAAAAACGGAAAGAGAAACAGCAGAAGATAGGAAGAAAGCAAACGGACTCAGCACGCTCCCAAGCGCCAGCGCAGTCCAAACAGTGACCTATCTCGCCGACCTCCGCTCTCGCCGGTTCCTGGCCCCACGCCACCCCAGCCAAACTACGTCATTTGCGACTGATAGTAGGCATGGCACAGCTGTTGCAAGTGTGACTCGAATTTCCTGTCTCCTTCCTGACAGACGTAGTTTAGAAAATCCAGAGTTGCAACAGCGGCAGGCAGAGAAGGGAGGATCTCGGCATACGTGTGCGCAGGGTGATCCTCCGAAGTCCTGCACCAAAAAGGAGTCGCTGGGGGGAAACGCCATGCGGGACGGCATCCTGGCTTTAAGCTGATGGTTTGGGGAAAAACATCAGTTCAAACATGTGCGTATACTTTTTTAAGATGTGAGTTAATTAGAGGAGAAGTGAGGAAGCGAGCAGCTAATCTTATGGTCGAGCCTGATTGCACTGACGTCAGCGCGAGCCAGGGGAGCGCTGCCGCTCGCCCCGTGGGACCCCGCGGTCCCACGCGCGGGGATGGGACACAATACTGGCAAAGAGGGGGGGACTCTGTTCCCCAGCTGCGCTGCCAGCGGCCATGAGCCCTGACACACGGCCAGAGCAGCGCCTCATCCGCAGACCAGCCCGAGTCCCTTGCTGCTTCAGCTTCAAAAGAACAACCGTGCACCGTGCCCGTAACTTTCTGAATTAGAGAAAAAAGCTCCCTGGAAAAACTCCCTGGTTGCAACCGACACAAAGGGAATTTATTTTCCTAACATTATACTAACCTTTTGCTGTGAGCAGAGTATGGCACTGCAGCTTTGCAACAGAACAAAATTACCTGTACAGTTCTGTAGGCTCTCAGTGCTGCCTGCAGAAGCAGACCACACATATTTACAGTATTGTAACATATATATTCTTTTTTTTTCTGCGTTTATCACCCTGTCCAGCTTCCAGCTCGGGCAACTGCTGTGTCTCAGAAGGATTTGCGAGTCACGGGAGTGCTGATAAAGAAGGGGGTGTTTTCTCTCTTGGTGTAAAGTTTGGCATTAGGCAGCTGTCCGCAGCCTCGCTTGTCCAGCAGACGGAAGCGCAGGACCCCCTCGGCTCTATTACCTAATATAGCGTTTGGGACCGGGGGCAGGACATGCTCCGTGCATCCCCGAATCGTAAAAAGGAGCAAGTATTTTTCCCAGCTGAAATGCTGGTCTTGTTTTTATGGGGCCATAATGTCACAGAAACGAGGGATGGAGAAAGTGTATTATTTCTTAAGAGCCAGGATGCAGCCCTGGTCACGTGTAAAATCTGAATGGACCTAAGCAGCACCTTCTCTTAAATCGGATCAGTCTTGTTTAGAGCTTTTTGCAGTCCATCCAGTAAGTAAATGGACAGACAGCGTAATGTGTGGTCTGTGGGGATATTCTAATTTTGAGTAGAGTGTTGTCATCAGGGTGCCTTGCCTTCTGCTCTCACAACTTTCAGAACCCTCTTCTCTCCCCAGACTGCTCCCTGGGGGACCCTTCCCTGCCAGCGCTGCCCGGGCAGCTGCAAACACTGCAGAGGAAATCCTTAAATATTTCAACTCTTAAATTCTCCCTTAGTCCCAAGCGCTGAATAACGCAACTCAAGTCTTGCCACCCAGGGCCACGGTACCAGCCAGCGGCTCGGGGCAGCAGCATGACAGGGCTCCGCACTCCTATCTTGGTTTCTTGTGAGCCAGAAGCCGCTAAGATAAACATAACTGATTTCGTTTTGCTTGTATTTCAAAGGGCATTTCGGTCAGAAAAGAGGAGCAAGGCCGCACCTAGCTTTCAGGAGACAGTGGCTAAATAAACATCTGGACACTAATGTAAACTCCTGGGGTCCGTGGTGGAGGTCGAGCGCGGCGCGGGGCCAAGTGCCAGCGGTGTATGTGCCGGACTGCACAGCCTCCGCGCTGGCTCGCCTGTCTTCTGCCAGTCCGTCAGCCCTGAATCTTGTCCTCTTCCTACGTGCTGTTTCCCTTAAGTGGTGCCGAGCTGTTTAGTCTTTCTCTTGCTTTTGCTGTAACTTCCTTTGTTTAATATGCTTTAAAATAGCCGAGTGCCGCACAAAGAGAGGCTTGTTCGCTTGTGCGGCAGCCAGCGAAACAAAGACTTCCACGTCTCCTGTTTTTACAAGCCGGGATGAATCACCGAGCTCCGCACGCGGTTCCCCAGCCGCACGCCGGTATTCCCCTCGCCCGGGGGACTTGTTACGGAAATGGGGAGCCGGGACCGAGCGCCGGGAGAGCTCTCGGAGCTGCTCCTTGGTCCGCAGCGGTCCCTGCAGAGCCCTAACCCACCTTGTGCCCATCGTGGTGGTGTTGGGTTTGAGGGGTTTGATGTCGGCACACACCGCGGCCGTTAACTGTTTCTTAGACGTACAGCTGCTGTCTGCAGAGCAGGACGTTAGACGGCTGTTGTGAGAGCTGCGGGAGGAGCTGTTTGTGTCTGAGGTTGGCAATGTTCACTCCATCTTTGATTTAGCTGATAGCTTTTCACTTGTGTTGAGGATGTCCTTGTTGTAGAGGACAGGGGTCTGTTTCTTAAGGAAAAGCTACGTGTGATGTGGGAGCCAGGTTTTTTAACAGAGGCACTGGGAGTGGTGAGGAGGTGCCAGGGAAGCCTTCTGGGTGAGAAGGAGCCAGCTCTGGATGGTGGCTCTGCCCCGGACTCTGAAACCCCTCAAAGCTCCTCAGGGATGTTCAAGAGTCAACTCCTGTGTCTCGGTTCTCATCACTATCATGAATGGACTTGTAGGGTAGGTGTCTCTGTGTCCATCCTATTCCTCCTCCCTTGCTCTTCGGCCTCTAAAATAAATCATTCTGATTATACCAAGTATGTCGTAAGAGTGGGGTGGAATAGTGTGGCCATCCACGGGCTTAGTTAACAATCTGATGTTTTGGTCTTGCAAGCCTCTGGGCTGTCAGTCTCCAGATATCTTCGTTAAACCGATGCAGATATTTAAAAAATGACATCTTGGAAAGCTGCACCTTTGTCTGTGCAAAGTGTCAGGCCAGTATTAGGAGCCGGTGCCACCACTCAAGACACCCTCCTAGAGCGAAGTGCCTTTGGGTGGCAGATGCTTCCTTATCTTCTGGGACTGTTGCGGTAAATGGGAAAAGCCCATACAAGGGAGATCCCACAGCCACACACCATTCATGCTGCTGGCGCTTGTCTAGATAGCCAGAGCAGAGAGGAAGACTTTGGGGGCTGAATTTTGGTTCAAATCCATCTTCCCTGGAGCCTTTCCGGGGAGCTGCCATACTCCGGGGCATGATGGTGCCCAGGACCTTCTAGCACATCCTTTAAACATTTCTGCTTGTATTAGGATGTGATGGGTTTTAAAGTCGTGCATTCTCAGACTTTTACGTTATAACACATTAGGGTGGGGCTTAAATAAATAATAGCTCAAAGGCAGGTTCAAAATGAATCATGATTTGAGGGCAGGACTAGAGAGTGACTAACTGTTCAGAGCAGTGACCTCTGGAAGTGAAGTGAGGATACTGGAGACGCATGAAGTCTTGGAAGAGAAGCATCGCTTGGGATGAGGGTGAGCTGTGAAAGGTTTCAAAGTAGGATTTAATCCTCGGAGCAGTCCTAAACCTGACCCTGAGTTTGTGGACCAGGCTAGTTTCCACAGGCTGACTCAGAACTTCTCGTTTTTCACCCAGTTGCAGAGCAACTGCTTTCAGTGGGGCAGCTGGCTATGAAAATATTTGCACTAAATGAAACTTAATTGAAAGATGTTGTGTTATCAAAGCCAGAACACGTTGTGGGAGATGTATTGGTTTGAAGGCTCATCCGTCAGAGCTCTTAGAGGGAGAGATGCCTCTGATTAAAGCCTTTGCTCTGTGTTTAAAGCAAACAAATGAGAAGTGCCTCACCTTGCTGCTGATTTAGCACAGCTGGGCAAATGCTACATAAAAATTACTCTGCAAATCATTTGCCTATCTCTATGTGAGAAGGATTTTTCATTTAAATATATTTACATTAATTAGTGCCTTCCATATGGTTTTGGTGCTTGCATTAGGCTCATTTTCATTTTGGCAGGACCAACTGCCACCTTTGGAGGGGGGGGGATATTGTATTGTAGAGCTACACTGACTTCTTCTCAGGACTTACTCTTTACCCTGTGTTTTCTGAAGCAAACGGACTTCTGTCGATTAAGAGTTGCCAGTTTTTCTCATCACAGGCATCTTAGAAAAGTCATCTCGGGGCACAAAGTTATTTGAATTTTCCAAAGCCTGTTCTCCTACTCAGGTGAAACCCCAGCTGGATTTGCCTAAATGATGACTGCAGAGCCTGACTCAAATTTAAATTAAATTTAAATTGCTGCTTCATACGATTAACAAAATCCCATGTTTAATTGCATTGCTCTCTTGTAAAATGACAAATGCTCTTCCCTCTCAGTTTGGTTTGTTTTTTTTTTTTCCCTGAAGATTGAGAGTATAATCCAGGCATATTTCATGTGAATGTCCGAGATCTTACGGTTCACCCCTGAGCCCTGCAGGAGCAGGGATGCCCCTGCCTGCTCCCTGCCTGCTCCCTGCCTGCTCCCTGCCTGCTCTCTGCCTGCTCCCTGCCTGCCCTGGCAGGGATGAGCGGCTGGGGAGGCTCTCTGGTTTGTGGGCTCTCTTTACGTAGTCGTTCGGCTTCCTTTGGCACTCGAGGCCTCCTCAGTGTGGTTTGCATGGGTGTGACTGACAGAAGATTTTGGTCTGAGATCTGCAGGCTTCTGGAGCACTATCTGCTCTCGAGGCCACAGATGTTGTCAGCTGCATCAGGTCTTTCTTTAATCAACTTTATGTCAACAAACAAGCTGCTGTAGGTTTTAATTTTGCTGTTGCTTCCTTGCCTTCAGCTTGGGCTAGCGCTCATCATCTCCTCTTCCTGATTTTCCTTTTGCAGTTAACGCAACTAAACATTTTTCCACCTGGTAAAACTCTAAAAATGATGTTGCAGAACAAGTGTTTTTGCTTGTTTCTGGTTTTATTGACTCGCCTCTCTTTTGAGTGAAGGATAAAAGCAGTGCCAGGATGAAAAGCTGCCGTGAATGCTCACTGTGCCACGCTTGGCTGCTCTAGAAAAGGCAGTGCGAGTCTCCAGAGCTACCCCTTGCCTGTAACTTGCCGTTTGTGTGATCCTTCCTCCTTACAGTGCAATTTTTTTATGGTATAAGATGGACCTTTCAAGGATAGAGAGAGAGTGCAGCTCCCAGGGGATTGCTGCTGAGCTTCTGTCTGGTTGAGAGCTCTTGCCGTGTGCGGTTTGGTACTTACTGGTGGGGAAATCCAGACAAAATCTAAAAAGCTCACATGTAGAGTCCAGATAGAGTCGCATGTATTAATCGGCTAGAAGAGACCTATTCTTAAGTATAGAGAGAGCATTTTGGATGAAGCAGAAACAGAATCCCAGAATCATCTCAGTTGGAAAAGCCCTTGAAGCTCCTCCAGTCCAACCATGAACCTCACACTGACCGTTCCCAACTCCACCAGATCCCTCAGCGCTGGGTCAACCCGACTCTTCAACCCCTCCAGGGATGGGGACTCCCCTCCCTGCCCTGGGCAGCCCATTCCAACGCCCAACAACCCCTTCTGGAAAGAAATACTTCCTAAGAGCCAGTCTGACCCTGCCCTGGCGCAGCTTGAGGCCATCCCCTCTTGTCCTGTCGCTTGTTCCTTGGCTCAAGAGACTCATCCGCCCTCTCTGCACCCTCCTTTCAGGGAGTTGTAGAGGGTGATGAGGTCTCCCCTCAGCCTCCTCTTCTCCAGACTAAACCCCCCCAGTTCCCTCAGCCGCTCCCCATCAGACCTGTGCTCCAGACCCTGCACCAGCTCCGTTGCCCTTCTCTAAGGCCACGCTCAAGTCATTCAATGGCCTTTTTGTAGTGAGGAGTCCAAAACTACACCCAGTAATCGAGAAAACCAACCTGAGCTTCTTCCGAAGGAGCCCAGAGCTGCAGCCCAAGCTGCAGACAGGGCCATACCCCGCAGCCGCGGTTTTTCCACCCCAGGAGACACAACAACACGTGCTTTGTCACACTGCGCCGCATGAAATCTTCAACTCTCTCAGTCCCGGTATTTCATATCAATCCAAACAAATGTAAATCTAAACCAAGGGCTCTTGGATACTAAACACAAAGGTATGGGGTGCACCAAGACTTGGAATTCATTGGGAATAGATGCTGCAGGACTGCTCGGGTCGAGGCAGCGGTGAGCAGATTTGGCCCTGCGGGGTATGGCAGGCGTTTTCTCCCTGTGCCAACAAAAACTCAGGCAGGCACACCTTATAAACACATGACACATTCATTTTCAGGAACGTAAAGGGGGTGGTTTCTTCATGACCTTACCAATTCCCCAGCATCAGGCAGAGGGGGTTTTTCTTCTGCCTTAGCAGTTCCCAGCAAGTGAGTAACATGCCCCGAGCCTGCTTTTAAATGAGGAAATTCGGTATCGATTCTAAGCAGTGCTAATTCACAGTGCTTTCCTTGGGTAGGATCCTATAAGGAGTTTTTCCTTTCCAGCATTTTAATGCAATTTGCATAATTCAAGTCTCATTTGTCTGGAAATGAGCTGGAAATGTACCGGTGATAACACTGCTGCTTCAGGTTCCACTTCATCACTCTTTAAGCCCCGTGTTGCGTAAATAAGTCCCACCCAAGGGAGGTTCTGCTGCTTTCAGAAATGCTAAACTTTACGGGTAAAATCTGAATACTGTTCTGTCTACATCAGATATATGTTATTGCTTTCATGAGCAGCCACATGCTGATTTATGGCAACATGCTATTTATTTATCAACATTTACATTGTGGATTTTTAAATTATTCTAATAACATAAGGCCAACAAGTTGGTCATGATGTTACTCCTTTAAAGTCTTCCTTTGAACATAAATATAAATCAACTTTCCTTTGATGTGAAATTGGAGATTTCATAACCGTGTGTTTACTTTTTGGTTTAAAAAATAAGCTGAAGGGAAAACAAAAAAAACCCAAAAACCAAATAGTACTTTGTATCTCATTAAAAATAGTTTCTAGCGCATTAAAAACTATATTGTTTTAGGAAACAAGAACTAGAAAGAGTTGCAAAAGCATTTGATTTTTTTAATGACTGATAGTTGACTGCAACCATTCCACTTTTCTTCAGGCACTGAAATACATCTGAAAACTTTCTCCTTTAGTACTGATTAGTGTGAAATGGGCTCATTTTTTCTTTAAACATTTAAATTCACCTTCCCATCATCCTTCATGTGAGTGCTTAAAAAGGAAGATTGATAGAAATTAGGAAGTAACAAGGACAGCTGCAATTTTGTTTGACACAGTCCTTTCTGCAAGTGATGTAACATCAGGAAAGCACAGATAAACGATTGGGTTACTGCCCCTGTAATTAAAGAATTTTAACTTTTTTGACTTGCAAACTTCTTAAGAAACAGCCAAAGAAATGCTCCAGCACTCCAAAATCAGCAGTTTGGGGAAAAAACAAGAATGATCAAAAATTACCTTCAGCAAGTTACAAGGTGCTCGTGTGCCAGCGATCTGCTTCCCTGCCCATCTCAGGAGGGAGCAGGGGGTGTCCAGGTTTGGTCCCCACCGCTGTCCCGGGGCACCCAACATTGCTCTGCCCGTGCTCGGGCAAAACCCAAACTCGGGGAGTTTTGTCTGCCTAAGGGTTAGGTATGTCTGTGCGATACAGCGGTTAGGTGTCAGGAAGAGAGGGCTAGATATTTACAAATATTTCTTGTAGCTTCTCAAACACAGGCGATGAGATTAATCTCATTTTTTAAAAAAATTCTGTAGTAGCACATGAGTGGCACATCCATTCCCTTCGAGCTGACCAGAGGTCCAGACAAAAGCATTACACATTTGCTGTTTGACCTGGTTGCCGTATACACGGATGAGTAATTTCCCTCCTGCGTGTAAATAATTTCCGGCAGGACTCTCGTTCCTGCTCTGTCACACGGGCAGGTGAGTGTCAGCTCTTCCCAGCTCCCAGCGCTGGGCATCCAGTTTTTCCCAGGAGAAGAGCTGTTGAAATGAATGGAGTTACACCAAAGTTTAATTGCACCTCTGGACCTGCAGTAATTTACCCAGGCAATTAAGCCGAGAAGGATTCAGCCCAGCTGCCTTTGCGTGTAAATCAAAGGCAAAAGTAACCCTCGGTACCACAAATCCTTTTGTTCTAAAGGATTTCTAGGAGCAGTGGCAGAGCGAGGGATGTAATGTTTGCGTCAGAAGGGTGGGTCGCCAGGAACAGAGTTTATAAACATTTTTACACACTGGAGATCTGCACCAAGATTCCTCCATCAAAGTGCGGGGTGGGACCCCGCTCTCCCTAGGTACTCTCCCTAGGCTGGAGCCCCGCAGCATCTTAGCAGCTCTTTTATCTTGAAATTGCTCTCAGCTCCTGCAAATGACTAAAACTTTTTTAAGCAGCCTCTTTGCATAAGGACTCTTGGCCTCAGGGAACCCCAGCTGGTATAAATCGACTTCAAAGGATTTACATCAGCAGCAGATACATCCTCCTGTCTTTATTCTCCCTGTAAAGCACCAGGAACACCTCTGATGCTGTACTCCAAAGGGGAATAGGAACAGGAATAACAACGGGACTATCCCTGGAGCCGGCCGGCGTGGGGCTGGAAAGGCCAAGAACTGTGTGTGCCTCCACGTGGCTCTCTCTGGCCTTCCTAGGAAAGGAAGAGAGTCTTTTCCTCCATAAAGAGCCAGAAAGGTGGGATTTTCCACACTGAAGCACCGGGGAGATTTCCCAGGTGTGGCTGGATGCTGCCCCGGGCTCCACCCCGTATCTCATGCGGTGGCCACGGAGCCAGCGCGTTCCCAGCGTGCTTGAGCTCCTAAATCTGGCAAATCCTATCATAAATTAGGCCAAATTTTCTTTCTCTGCACAAAAGAAGGCAAGCAAGCTTCGCCTGCAGAGCATTTAATTAGGATGGGGGGAAGGACCAGCTGCCGAGCGGTTGCAGGAGCTGCTACGCACTCGGTGCCGATGCCACCGTGGTCGTGTCCTTGCCGAGCCTTGAGCTGGGGCAATGCTGCAGCGACGAAATAAAAGCAAAAAGGGCAACTGCCAGCGCAGAGAAAACGTGAGCAGTGAGGGTGCGGTGTGGGCAGCCGAGAGGGGAACTGTGAGTGAACTTTTCCCAACGGTAATCAAGGAAATTACCGCGCGCACACACAACTGGAAAGCTGGAAAGAAACTGTGATTCCCTCTACCAGAGAATGCACGAAAAAGGGTCACTGCTGGTAATCAAAGAATGATTCAATTTCTGGGAGACTTAATTTCGTTCAGATGACTTCTGCAGTTACTTCAGAGCATGCAAAACAGGAAAAACTCCACGCGATGCGATGGCTTTTTCTCACACAACTCTCCAGATGGTTTTAGACCTCTGTGACTTGCTGGGAAGGTCAGCTGTACCGCCATGTGTATTTGGTTATTAAAAATTTCAGTTGGGGCTTTGTCTTCTTTACGTTATCTGCACTCTTTTCATTAGCTGAATGTGTTAATTGCGTGGTCCTGTGATCAGAGTTTGGGGTAAAGAGAAGGGAACCCCAAGCCCGTTTCCTGATTTTGCTTCTTTTTAAGGAAAAACCCCTCGTGAGTCGGGGTGGGCATCCCCTCCCGCGCACATCCTTGTGCGTGCGCATGCGTCTTCTTACGTGTGCCTCAGCTCCCAGCTGTACAGCGAGGTTATCAGTGCTTATTTCCTTTGTAAAAAGCACCGAGATGATTATTAATTATGAAAATCACAGCACACATCCACATGTTGCTGATGGGCATTATTGTAATTGCCAAGCTGAGGGCCATGCTGCGCTCATGCACGAGCTCTTTAAAGCAGCAACGCTTCTGTTTGCTTAATGGCAGAGCAGTTGGTATTTTCTCATTGCTAGCGTGCAATCTGTTTGTTTTACCCTTTGCTGTCAAATCGATTTAACGAAGGGATCGTTACAGAGGTTTGCACATGACATCAGTCATTGATCTGTGCAGAGAGGCAGCAATGTGCCTCCTCCCCGCAGGCAAATGGCAAAGCAGTTCCGAGGAAGGCAGTGTCGCTCCAGAGCACCCTGACATCTAGGGAAGCTGGGGAAAAATCCAAATACCCCCCACGAGCGAAGACCTTGTGTTTAGCGAGTGCACTGTCGGCAGGCCCCGGTCCTGAAGCAGGCCCCCGCTGAACTGGGCTGCTTTTAAAAGGGTATCATGTTATTAAGTAAATCCTGCTTAGGTGCCA
The DNA here is from genome assembly GCF_047716275.1 of Strix uralensis. Classification (NCBI taxonomy): domain Eukaryota; kingdom Metazoa; phylum Chordata; class Aves; order Strigiformes; family Strigidae; genus Strix; species Strix uralensis. Next base: position 2,227,043 of record NC_133979.1, on the reverse strand, counting down.
GCATCGTTCAGACAGTAAATTGCAATAAACTTGGCAGAGCATGTGGGTATTCTCAGAGTACCGTGGGTGTCTCGGCTGGGTTTGGCCCCTATAGTCCTCTTAGCAGTGCTGTAGTGCTGCTGTCTGCGTTCATAAAAGGTTGCTGATTAAAAGTCTGGAAAAGTGAGTGAGATGGAGGAGATGAAGGGGACCAATTTCTGGTTAAAGATCAGATATGAGAATCCCAAGGTCTTTTATCTGTCCTCATCTCTGCTGCAGATGGCCTGGGTGACCTTGTGGAGGCCATTTAATTGCTTTGTGCCTCTGTGAAAAGGCAGCAGCTACCCTTTGTACTTTATGAAGCCAATTGTGAGGCAAAGGCATTTTTTTGCAGATGTTTGTCCACCACTTGGGATTATTTGTCTGAAAGGGGCAATTGTATAGAAAACCCAACTGATTTCAACGTTGCTTAGAAGTTGTTTGTGTGATCATCTGATTATGGTGTTTTCCTTGTGAAGATAAAGGCCTCGATCCAGAGGGGTGTTTCAGCACATGCTTCACTGTAAGTCTGTGGGAGGGCTCACGTGTTGGCGGCGGGCGCTTGTGATCGGCGAAAATACGTCACCGGGAGGAATGACAGGGTCAGAGCTCTCCTCTCCTCCCACGGGCTTTCTCTTCGTTTTCATTCTTGCTGCCACTCGTCCTCCATCACTAAGGTTTCTCTTAGGAGTTTCAAAAAGGCTTTTGTCCCTCTTGGTTGACATGACGTTTCGTGGAGACCCTGTGAACCAAAGCCCATGACCCAGCGTGGTGGGATGCCGTCCTTAGTATTAAACCAGTATTTAAACTAGTTGAGTAACCCAGAAAGTGAGGCCTTGCTGTGTGACATATTCCCTGGCAGGGCAAGGCAGGTTGCTGCAGGAGAAGCAGCAGAGATGGTGGTGGCAGAGTCTGAGCAGACGCGCCCTGTCTTTGGGCTCCGCAGGTGGCCACGTGGTAAAAGGGAGGTGGCATCAGCTTTCCACCTCTGATGATGATGAATTTAGGGAAGGAAGAAGGCGGGTTCCCAACTTGATTTGCTCTCTGTGGTTCTTGCAGCCGCAGGGTTGAGCGGGAGTCCCATCTGGATGGTGCTGAGCCGTGGCTGGAGCCGTGCCTGGCCAGCGGGGCGTGATTTTTGTGGTGCTCAGGTCTGGTCCGGCAGCCTGGGCAAGCTGGGAGCTGCGGGCTCTGCGTGGGCTCTGCGTGGGCTCTACACAGGCTATTTGTGGGCTTTATGTGGGCTCTGCCTCTCCTGCCCGCCCCCACCCCATGTCCTGCAAGGCCCCCAGCACCACGTCATGCCAGGCGAGGCTGATAGCATTTCATAAAAGCAGTTGCAGAAAGGAAATCTTTTCTAGACCAAAGATTGCGCTTTTATTTTCGGAATCCTGGCCGCTGTCGTGCGGTGTATTGCAGCCAGCAATCGCCAAGGACGTCCTAACGCGGTGCGAGGGCTGCGCATCAGCGGTGATTCCTTGCTGTGATCTGTCACACAGGCAGTACAAGCTGCTTTTCTTTTGATTCAGTGCTAAAAGGAAAGCTACAGCTTCCTAATAAAGTGATTGCATGTCTGTTTGAAATAAAAATTAATGACTAAATCTTGAAATTTGGATTGTGAATGGATTCTTGAAAGAAAAAATGTATTAATTGCAGACTGACATTGCAGATTTAAGGTTATTATTAGTTTATACTTTTTACCCTGGAAAATATTTCCAGTCTGTAAAGGTACATTTTGCTACATTGCTACATTTTGCCCTTTACCATGTAGGGGAAAAAAGCCATGATCACACTGAAAATGTGTAAAATTTATGCTTTTAAAAAATCCATATGTGAATACTGGCTTTGAAAATCCTCAGTCTCTGTAATGAAGAGGATTAAAACAAAGCAGAAATGGAGAAGAGACCTCTGCCTACTTTTGACTTACTTAAATATGCACAGAGCTTCCTCCATTTTAATCTTCCTTATAAAAAAGATGGCTGTGTTACTAAAGCTGGCAACCCCTCAGAAACCAGCATCATTTTTTTGTCGTATGGTTCAGCTGAGCAAGGCTGCTGTGGAGCGGGGACCCCCCTTCAGCCAACTAAGCAACCAGGACGATTCATAATTCATAAGTGCTTCCAGCCATCCCCCTGAATGCATTTGGATTAGTTCTCGTTTCTTCGTGCAATCCCTGATTTCATTATTCTCTCCTGCGAGCAAATACACCCCCGTTCAGCCCGCTGCAAGGATGCTATGCCAAGCTTGGCTTTGTCTGGGATTAGCAACTGCTGGGCTTTGGGGGATCTCTGGCTTTGATGAACGCTGATTTTTTTGATTGGCTGGGGAAGGGGGGTGTCCGTGTGCCCGAGGAGCTCTCCTGTCTGACCGGTGATTTCTCCGTGAGGATTTGTGGACGCTGGTGTGGAGTTTTCCAAAATGCCTGAAGCAAACTATTTGTTATCTGTATCTTGGGGTTATATTAAGGTGGGTTTAAATCCTGACAGATTATAAATGACTGTTTTTTTGTGCTGTATTGCTTGGTTAAAACCTCTGTAAGGGAAACATGCCTTTTAAATGGTTATTTATGTGTACTGTATGGCAAGAGATGAACATATGTGTGTACTGTGCATGCGGCGTACATGTATGTAAATTTTTTTCCCCTTTGGGAATTTACTGTTGCGGGATAAAACGATGCGGCAATGAAAATGTGTGATTAGAAAATTAGGAGGATCATAGCATGTATATCTGGGTGAAGAAATGCTTGAATCCTTCATTTCAGCAGTGATCCAAGCAGATCTTCAGATTTATGGCATATTTCTCCTCTGTTCTGTTCTGAACGTATGCAATTGTCTTTTACTTGCATAATTCAAAATGGAGCAAACTTAGAAAATTCAGAACAAAAGAGGGTTGTAGGACGTGGAATTTAAAACCAATACAAGAATTTGATCTTTCAGAGCGATTCCCTGAGACGTTATCTTCTCATTTGTTAAAAACTAGTATGCATCTTTGGAGGAAATGAATTTTGTAGTTTAGTGTACTGAAAAGAAATATCTAGTCATGACGATGCTGAACAGTATCTAAATGAAGCCATGTGTCGCTGACTCCATTCCAAATATCTCCAGAATTTTGCTTTTAATCTCTTGTTTGTGGACTTGCTTGTGAGAAAGCTGTGTTAATTCGGAAAAGCATTGAGAAAAATGCCATCTTTGTGTTATATGCTCTTCCCCTCCCAGTTCAAGAGGATGCTGAACCGGGAGCTGACACACCTCTCCGAGATGAGCCGCTCTGGCAACCAGGTGTCCGAGTACATTTCCAACACTTTCCTGGGTAAGGCGTTGCATCCCAAGCTTTCGGGTGACTCAAAGATAACGATTTATGGCAGCCTAATACCCACCAGTCCGTGCTTGCACCCGGTTTTCCTTTGGGGCAGAGCATTATTTAAATGTTTTGATTTTTCACTTGCAAAATGGATATGGGGAGGACAATAATGCAGTGTTTGAGTAAGTCTATCCACAGAAGAATTCCCTCTGCAAATCAAAAGATTTTTCTGTTCAGATTGAATTAAGCTCTTGGTAGCTGCGTTATGCAATATTTGATTTTTGTGTTGACCTTATGGAAAGGACAAAGTCACACAAGCCTGACTGCATAGTCTCATCTTTGCAACTACTGCCTCATGCAGCTGCATCTTCCCCATCAGAGACAGGGTTCAGACAAGTAGGTTCAGCCCAGATATTTTATATATGACTTGGTGTGTATTTGCTCATTTTGCACTGGAAGTCAGAATAAAGAGTAAAGAGAATATTTTGCATTTCATTAGTTCTGTTGGAGCTCGTAGGACTACTGACATGAATTAATCCTCTGTGCTTACCAAATGTGTTTGTTATGAAAAATGGAATTTTCTGTGTTTTCAAGCAGCTTTAGAATTTATGACCATTTGCAGATGAAACGAAGCTTAGCACAGGGCCCTCATATACATATCTCTGAGTCCAACAGCTTCAAATGCTGAGGGTATGTGGGATGCTGGAGCTCGTGGGGGACTCATGCCCTGCGGTTAAAGATGGCCCAGAACCCAGTCACTGTATGACAAACAATTATTTCCATTAAGGGATTTTAAAGTGATTTCAATAGCCAGTCGCAGCTGGAACTGCTGCGTGCATTTAGGACACATCACATCATTAATAATCCATGTAAGTCTGTAGCTGCTTTGTGGGAATCCATTGGCCCTGTCTTATCGCTCGGCTTAATCATGACATCTAGAACATGAATTAATACAGGGAATAGAAGCACGGCTGCCTCGCTGCCAGCCAGCGGGCCGCTTCTTCAGCTGGAGAGCCTGGAGCGTACACAGCGCGCCGGAGCGTGACCACCACGGCATTTTCGGGGAGTTTGTTGTTCATCAGCTCTTGCCAGTGGGCATATGTCTCTGGAGCAGGATGTGCTGCTGCAGAAACACCCAGTGCGGCTCGATACTGGGGACCTAATACACAACTAATAAACCACGCATACACTCAAGTTCATGGAGTCTGTACCTCAGCATGGGGCTAATTAGCTGAAGCCGCTGCTAATGGGGCTGTATTATTGCCCGTACTCAAGCTGGGTCAGGTAACTGCGTTTCCCTTTGCAGGTCTTGACAATGGTCTTGCTCATTCCTACTCTGCTTTTCTTCTCGCGTACTCTGTAGCGGTGACGTCCTCGCCGTTTTGTGCCAGTATGAGGCCACTCAAACCACTTAGGGCCGCGCTAATGCCGGGTGGTGCAGGCTCTCCAGATTGGGCCAGCTTGCAGCTTGATTGCTCCTATTAAAAAGAAATGAGTAAAGCTTTTAAAAGGATCTTAAAAGCCTTTTTAGGAAGTCGTGCTGTTCCATTTTTATGAATTACTTCCCCCCCCCCCCAATTTGGTTTAAAGTTAAATAAACGCAGAAAATAACAGGAGTCTACAACTGAGGAAGTTGAACAAATGAAAAAAAAGAAATATGTGGATAGGACATTGATTTATCTCCAACCAGTGTTTGCTAGATGGGGCTAACTTATAGATATTAAAAGCAGATGACATGGCTTCATTCAGTCTCTTGACTTCATTAAATGAGCCGAGGACGGCACCAAGAGGCGATGTCCTCTGCAGAGGGGCCAGTCCTGCAGTCACCACTTGGTCAACGAGAGCAAGGACACCAGCTTTAGATCCGTATGAAGGACAAAGATGAAAAACAGCAGTTCTGTCATTGTCCACATCACGTGAACGGGGCAGATCACGACAGCCTTTCATGCCCTTTCCTAAGGGGCGAGGGGTGTTGCTGCTGCCGCCACCGTAGGGACGTGATTTAACACATTAGAGATTCTGTTCAAGAATGTCCATTTTATGCTGCCTTAGTCATTGCTAAGGAGATCATATAGAGGAAAGTCCTTCTGTTGTTCAGCAAAAACACACGAGGGAAACACCCATTGATGTCAGCTTGACTGTTGCTGTGAATAATGGCTTCCTTCTTAATTGCAGTGTTACACACACACTGGTAGTTCTTATTTCAGAGATTTTTAATTAAGCCAAGGCAAAAGTAACTAATGCCTACATGCCTCCTCCCTCCAGAGGTCCCCAGAGATACAAAGGTGCAAAGACATTATAGTAGCCTTTTCTAAAAGTTCAGGAAAAAACGGTTAGTATGAAAGTAATGAGCCGCTGTATCTCCTTTTTAATGCAGCAAATAAATCAGTTGTAAAGGCAGTAAGTAGCATATGTGGGTAGATTTACTTATTAAGCACATCTCCACAGCCAAGTTTGTGCCCCCCTAGGTGCCTGCTTAATGTGCACTAATATTGCTGCTATCTCTGAGCATGACAGGAGAAATAGGGGCTGTGCACTGTATGTTACTCTATACATACTTGTAAAGGGCAACCCTTTAATAAATCAGTGACACCAATTTGTTACTGGGTGGGTGTCCTAAGAGCAGGGGGTATAGAGATGGGTTTGGCCCTAATAAGTATCAATAGAGTGAATGTGAAAAATGTATGTTTATGTACTTTACTGAGGAAAAACGTGTCGTTTGAATAGATACTTTATTTTCCTGAAAATAGATAATAAAAATGAATTGAGATCTAGCCATAAGCAGGACCTGGTGCCCTTCAGGTGTGGAGAGCCAGCTCCTGGCCATGTGCTGTGTCCCCAGGCGATGCAGCTTGGAAATGGCTCCGATGAAAGCAGCCCGGTGCCTCACGTCCTGGCCGGGCTCAGTGGGAAAGTTCAGTCTTGCAGAGGGCAAACAGAGGTTATGTGACTGTTTTGCTTTGGTTTTGGTTCAGTTTGGGCCCCAAATTAGAGAAGGCCCCCAGCAGGAATGCTTGGGTTTGAACTGGTATGCAGAGCCACTTAATCAGCAAAGCCGAGGGCTGATTTTGGGGGGTGTGATGGGTGCTCGCACTGCAGACGGTGTTGACTCATTTTACCTTTATTTGTTACAGACAAGCAGAATGACGTGGAGATTCCTTCTCCCACCCAGAAAGACAGAGAGAAGAAGAAAAAACAGCAGCTCATGACACAGATCAGCGGAGTGAAAAAATTAATGCATAGTTCAAGCTTAAATAACACCAGCATTTCACGATTTGGTGTGAAAACAGAGAAGGAAGACCATCTGGCCAAGGTATGACAGATTCTTGCAGTTCTGGGAGAATCAGTGTTATCTGGAAGCTGGGGATGGGCTGGCTGGCTGGACTGATCCCCGCCTTGTAAAACTGGAATTGGTATCCCTGAAGTGATGTGGCCATTACAAATGCCGTCGTTAATGGTACCAGGCCCTAACAGCACAATTTGTGTTCATAAATGCCTTGAAAATATCCCTAAAATAATTAAAAAAAATGTCATGAAGGCTGAGGAAAGCAATTATCAAACGCAGGAACGTATAACAACGCTATGTCCAGCAAACTGCCTGTGGGGCCTTTGTCACTGTCAGGGCATTTCTTCTTGCTCCCTGGAAACACACATCACAAATAATTCCCCTGCCACACAGAGAAATGTCGTCTCCTTGTACCAGTGCTTTGGCATCAGCCCTTCTCGGTTCCTCTGGGTTTGTGTGCTTTATTAAGTCTGCGTGTTTGTGCACTTACGTAATTACCGTAATGAAGATTGAATTTGCATCCTTTTAAACTTTTGGAAAATGCAAAAGATGTGGTGCAAGTGATAAATGCAGAGTTGTCTCGAAAAACACTGTAACCATTCTCTTTTTGTCCTTTCAAAAGGAACTGGAAGATCTGAATAAGTGGGGTCTCAACATATTCAATGTCGCAAGGTATTCCCACAACAGGCCGCTCACCTGCATTATGTACGCTATATTTCAGGTTCGTGATTTTCTGATCAAATCTGCTGTTCTTTTACAACACTATTTTAGTTTCTGGCTGCTTCCTGTTTTGCTGCCTTCTGCAGTACAACATCCTTATTTGAGATACACACGTGCGTCTGCTTGTACCGTTTGTCATACAGGAGCGAGATCTCCTGAAAACGTTCAAGATCTCATCAGACACGTTTGTGACGTACATGATGACGCTGGAAGACCACTACCATTCGGACGTGGCTTACCACAACAGCCTCCACGCCGCTGATGTCGCCCAGTCCACGCACGTCCTGCTCTCTACCCCCGCGCTGGATGTGAGTCCCCTGGTTTGAGCTAAAGCGCTTCGCGTTGGGCAGCAGCCGTCGCGTTTAAAGGTGGGATTAAAAAGCTTAAAAGCGCCACGTTGCCTGGGTGAACAGAGGAGAAAAACCTTCAGCGGAGTCAATTGCCAGCAGCACTGAGACTTGCAAAAAGCAGCGTGCTGCCTGCTCTGCTGAGGGCTCGGTTTGCTGCCAGGGAAATCACCATTAAAAAATAGCCGCAGCAGCTTTGCCTGTAATCTCTGTTTCATCTTAAAGAGCATGTGCTGCTTGTAGACCTTTCTTCTGAGTAAATGTCCTCGGAAAACTAATTTAAAAAGCACAGTTTGTTTCTCTAAATCAGACTCCCAAACTGTGGAGAGATAAAGCGTAAGGACTTTTCTGACAAATTCCTTTTTAACTTCCTAGGCCGTCTTCACTGATTTGGAAATCCTTGCTGCAATTTTTGCAGCGGCAATTCATGATGTGGATCACCCTGGGGTCTCCAATCAATTTCTTATTAATACAAGTGAGTTTTGTTTCAAAAACAATAACAACTTCATCTGCAAACTTGGAAACTAATGAAAATGCATTTTCCATTACACTGAGGTCACAAATTACGACTTTCAGACTGCATTGCTTTCTCAAAATATTGTGCAGTAAACTAGTTAGACATTTGGAAACAAAGCAGTAATTAAAATGAAATTCCTAACAAAGGGGGCTATTGTAGTACAATTTGCAAAGTGCCCTCGAATCTTGCGAATATCACTACTTGCTAACACATAATAATTCTTCCAGTCCTGAGTGCAAATTTTATCATTAATATGAGATAATTCTATTGCTATTGACAACGATAAAGCTAAATATTGTGGATCATATTGTGTTCTGCAGCAGGCCAAGCATGTATCTTGATTCCAAAATATGGGTATTGTTCTTTTTTGGAAAGTGTGCTTGCAGGACTCACGCTTTCTGTTGTCAGTGATTCTGAAGCCCGTAACTAAGTCAACCGAGTACTATTTTGTTCATCAGAAGCAAGCAAAGGGCTGTTTATATTATATACATATGTGCTCCGATTAGAAAACCGCACGCTCTTGGCACGCATGAAGCAAAAAAAGAACACTTTCCCTGATTTATTGCATACAGATAAACTTTTCAGTACCCAGGACAAGCGTTTGCTGTTTGAAATCACACCTTTCCCGTGCTGGAGTCACATATTTGTGTTTTTCTTGATAGATTCCGAACTAGCCCTGATGTACAACGACGAATCCGTCTTGGAGAACCACCATCTTGCTGTGGGTTTCAAACTGCTTCAAGAGGAGCACTGTGACATCTTCCAGAACCTGACCAAGAAACAGCGTCAGACGCTCAGGAAGATGGTGATCGACATGGTACGAGCTATGCACGCGCTGCTCCTCTTCTTAAACAAAAAACTGGCTTCTTTGTGTGGCTGCCCCTACTGAGAATCCCCTTTTCACTTCTCTAAAGGTCTTGGCGACAGATATGTCCAAGCATATGAGTCTGTTAGCTGATCTGAAGACTATGGTGGAAACGAAGAAGGTGACCAGTTCAGGAGTCCTCCTTCTGGACAACTACACCGACAGAATACAGGTACGTCCACCAAGTTTCCTGGATTTTGTGTGTTTTGTTCAGGATTGAAGAAACCATGCTCCCGTTTTTAGTGTGGCTTTTCAGTGGGCCAGATATAGAAGCTACTGGCCTAAATATTCAGCAGTCGTTTTCTTCTGTTCTGCACCACAGAGGTACAAGGTGGTCCCATATCTCTTAGGTAAAGGGGATTATGTTTTTAACACTTGGAGCACAGAACTGCAAACATGCACGTTCTCCTGGACTTAATCTATGAAGCTGAGTTTTTGAGGGCTCCTGAATTTCCTTGCTGCTTTCTCCCATTTGCTTGTCCTGTTGAAAAAGTAATAGCAAGACTGCAATAATTTGAGTTGTAACCCCATACCTAAAGCAACCCTCACACTGAGCTGGAATTCGTGCTGTACAATCTAATCCTTGATTCCCAGAAATGACAAAGCAGTCCTGGAACAGGGTTCTGTAGTTAGTAGGACAAGATACATCCTGATCTTCTCTCCACTTTGATGGCCAACTTCTTAAGAACCAGACCCATGGGAAAGCTCTCCTTACCTTTTTATTTAAGACTGCTGATGTTTAAACAGGTCACTCTGTTGCTGTCTTAAATCCTTGCGGCCACAGTTAGTCAGGCATGTTTTTTTGTGTATGTGGAAGGGATATTACTCATTTAATAAAGTTGGGAGCATTTAACCATCTGAGAGCCTGGAAATAAATTTTGAATGGTGGGAAGCACCTGCGTTCAAAAACAAACCTGTATGATGTAATTAACATTGCCACAACTCAAGATGTCTGAAAAACTTAGAGCAGGTTCTACTTCTGAAGCGGACCGTAGCAGCTAGTCTCACATACGGAGGCGTTACGATGTTAATATTTTTATAGTCTGTTGCATAATCGAAGAATCTTGTTCTGAATTAAGCAAGCAGATACAGCTTGAAACTGTCCTCTTTTTTTCCCCATTTGATTTTATGAGTTTTCTGATGAATGTAATTGCAGGTTCTCCGAAATATGGTACATTGTGCGGACTTGAGCAATCCCACAAAGTCTCTGGAGCTGTACCGGCAGTGGACGGACAGGATCATGGAGGAGTTCTTCCAGCAGGGAGACAAAGAGCGAGAAAGAGGAATGGAAATCAGCCCAATGTGTGACAAACACACGGCATCAGTGGAAAAATCACAGGTAATTGGCCCCGAGCTGCGTTTTTGTGCTGCTTGAACTTGTGTTTTTAAAGCGGAGACAAAATTCATCTGCTTTCTCGAGCACAATTAGGCAAACAGCCAGCTGTTCAGAGGGTTGGTTCTGATTGACCCTGACATCGTACCCACATTTATAGCAACGCCAGCCCCATTGAACTGCAGGGTTAGGAACTTCTCCCAGCTGGGATCCGCTTCAGGACGCGGGAAGAGCCTGGATGTTGGTCGTTATTCAGCCCTGGGCAGAACAGTTTTGCGATGCGGGATCTGGCCAGTTAAGTTAGAGGTCTGATGGAGCTGCAGTGTGCTGGGTGAAGTCAAAGAAATATTTATTTATGTCAATACAGACCTTAAAAGGAGCTGGATATGTCCTTTTTTTTGAGATTAACTGGTTCATGGTGAGTTCTGATTCATAGATTAAACAGTTTCAAGGTCAGATTTTGTTCTGACCTGTGTAGCACAGGCCATAAAATTTCACCCGGTTAGTCTGTAATGAAGCCAGTAATTTATGTTTGCCTAAACATATTCCAATCTTTATATAATGGTGTCTTGGTTGTTGTTTTTAAATGACTCGAGCAAGTCATCATCGAGGTTTTTCAGCTTGAATAAGTAACAAAATTGATGATAATTATTTCCAAATGTTCTCTTGGGCTAAGCCAAGTGGTTTCAAAATTATTCACTCAACCGCATGGTGATTTTGTTGGAAAAATCTGTCTTATTTGTTAACCTAACAAGAAATGAATCCTTCGGCCGGGCTTGGCCAGAAAATGCCCATGTGCTCCACATGTGAGCTCCCAATTTTTTGTTTCACATACGCACTTCACGGGGGTTTCAAAATGGCATTTTTGCTATGTAGAAAGAACAGGAATTGCACAAAATGGCTACCATTGAAATCCCAACCAGTGGCAAACGAGAGAGGGAGGTGGCATGTCCGTTCTGGAGTGAAGCAAGGAATTGCTTGGAAAAGATATGCAAGTATTTCAAAGCTCTAGATGTTACCTCTTTACATCAAAAGATTTTAAGATCAGTGCTCAGCCATCTGGCCGGCAATTCCATGATTTGGGGTGTTTAAAGAAACAATGACCTGACTAGGAGGTGACTGATCTCCAGCCATGGGTGCTGTACAGCCCTGGAGTGTTTTGGGGTGGCGGCGGAGCCGTTAGCTAACCATACAGAATTTTTTTTTTTTTCACTTTAAAAGTGCTCCGGAACATGTGCTGCAGGAAATTTTCATCACCTTTTTGTTTAAGCTGCCTCAACAGTATGTTACAATTGAATGTTAATGGTTCTATTGACATCCTGTTGTGTCTGAAGGAGGCATGTGTGATTTCCAAAGCAAACATCTGCGCGTTGAGTCTGGCCCCTCTGAGAGCCATTTTCCTGCTGCACAGAAATGTTGTCCAGCGGAGCGAGGAGAGAAGTGACACATTCTGCCAAGACGGAAGAATTTCAATCCTCTTTATGGCCATTCAGTTTTCTCCATCCTGGACGTACGTCCTCTTAGTCAGACAATTGAAAAATTGATTTCGCTCGGAGCTTACGCGCCGAGCAGCGGAAGGGCTGACGGACTCGGCCACAACCCGCGCGGTTTCCACCGCTGGCACGTCACTCCATGGGAGCCTTCGTGCGGGAGGAGCTCTTCTTGGGATGAGCCAACAACCTTTCTGCGCTCTTTCTGAAACAAAACAAAAGCTCTACAAGGGCCAGCCCCACCGAGAAACACAGTGGCTGCTTCAGCAGAGTAGAAATGCTGAAATATTTGAAGGTGTAGGGCCGTGAAACAGTTCAAAATAGGTACAAGCTACACGCCGTCGTAAAACAGGCCTAAAGGTCAAACTTCAGTCCATAAAGCAGTGACATTCGGCGCTGGGAGGGCTGGGAGCACTGGTGTTTTCACAGCCACCAGCCCCATGCCCACCCTGGGGTAACGGCGGTGTTACCGTTGATGCATCGGCCGTGTCCTCAGTCACTGGGGAATCCGAAGAGACAGCAAACCTCCTCCCTGCTTGGGCTGGAGGAAACCATCATCTAAAATGCCTCTCTGCACCAACAGCTGGTGAGAGGCATCCCTCGGTGGGACGTTTTGTCTTCAAAGTGGTGGTTTTGCCCCCAGTTCTGCAGGGATGGGGTTGATCTGCTGGTCAGGAAGGGATATTTAAAATCACGCCTGCAGCTCTGTGGTGCGTTGCCCGGTGGCTCCTGCTTTTAGTTAAAACTTTAATCCAGGGTTTGATTCTGCACATCAATCTATCCCAGCGTTGTAGGTGCAGCTTCGGGTATCAGATGATTATGTCTGCAATTTGTGCTGGTTCGGGGACGTGCTCTGGGGTGGGTGTTTTACTTGTAAAAATGATGAATTAACAGCATTTGAACTTTTTATCTGCTGTCTTAGCTTCTAGCCATTCCCTTCCCCTAAGAGTGCTTGTTCCTGTGTTTCTCAGGTGGGATTCATCGACTACATTGTCCACCCGCTCTGGGAGACGTGGGCTGACCTGGTGCAGCCCGATGCCCAGGACATCCTGGACACGCTGGAGGACAACAGGAACTGGTACCAGAGCATGATACCTCAGAGCCCATCTCCTCCGCTGGAGGAGCGGGGCAGGGACTGTCAGAGCCTGATGGAGAAGTTCCAGTTTGAACTGACGCTGGAGGAGGAGGATTCGGATGGGCCGGAGAAGGACGGCGAGAGCATCGGCTACTTCAGCAATACAAAGACACTCTGCGTGGCCGACCCAGGGGAAGAGGATTCACAGAGGGAGGCGAACATAGAAATTGTGACAGAAGACACGTCTCCTGTCGACACATAATGTCCTGTACCTGTGTGAGTGGATTTTAAACACTTGATGAGCATGCAAGCAGTCTCACGGACTAGCCTGCAGCCTGGGTCTGAGGCCTGTGTCTAACATTGGCTGAAAGATCTTCCCAGCTACTTGAGATTGGAGTCAGGGTTAAAGATCGTGTAGTGAATGATTGCTCAGGAAATTAACAGGTGATTTGCGTTGTGGTTTAAGCCTTGTCAGCTAAGAGCATCACGTTGTCCTGGAGCTGGCTTGGGTCCGGACTGAAGAGTAAATGACACACAACTGAGAGATTTTATACTGTTAGTTTTGGAATTTATACCAGTTAGACTGATAGAAACTACTGATTAATAACTCTCCATATAAAACCTGTCCACCTGACCACCTGTCTGCAGACCTGTGTGCCTTCTTTGTAAACACTTTCATGTCTTTTCAAGAGTCTCTTAATTAAATACACGGAGTTTAGTATAAAAAGTGACACAAAGTGTTTCCAAATTGACGGATACTTTTTTGATTCTTCCTGTTACAAGAAGCAGTCTTCCTTTTTTTCATGGGCAATACCTGTCACTTTATTGCAGTTAAATCACTTTTACAGACTAAGTAGAAGGGAGAAACCCTCTGTTTTGCATTACTGCACCTTTAATCGTCTTCTTAATACCCCAGGCGACCCATTTAAAGTCACTTCATGCTGTCGTGCACCATCTCTGTTCGCTTGCTAGGAATAACAGTATTTTTTCCTCCACGGGGTTTTGTTTTTGTCGTGCGCAGGATAGAGGGTAGTTTGTTTCCATGGCACAGCGCAGTACCTATATAAGTAAGCGTGATAAGGCAGCGTGTGACGCGCGTTCCCCCTCGGCAGCTCCTTGGCTCAGTGGAATTTGCACGCTCAGATATTTGTGTTCCTCTCGCCTACCGTTCACGTTTCCTAGGTTTAGGTCCACCGTCCTCCTCCTGCACTGCCTTGAGCTCTAACACCTCCATTACTGTTTATAACAGTGTATTTATTACGTAATGTATATACTGTAATGTTTTGTAAGTTATTAATTTATATGAATTAACATTGCCTGTGGGCGGCGATGTTAATTGTGTAGAAAACTCGGAATAAGAGTTGCCTTTTTTTCTTGTAACCTTTTGTATTGCATAAAATACAAGAACCTGAACATAGCTGAAGAGACAGACGCAACCCAGGAAGGGCATTCAGGTGGCAGCCGCCCGTAGGGGGGGTTTCATCTTCCCGGCGACCCAGGGTGGGGGGGGGACACCAGACCCCCAGGGCAGCAGGCGAGCGGTTGGAAGTGCTGAAAACCTAGAGGGGAGATGGGGGGGAGGGAGGGGGGAACCAAAAAAAGAAACCCCTGCAAACGGGCCGGCTTTTAAATGTCACGTTCCAATTTCTGAACAACCCAATGTGAATTTCTATGACAAAAATGTGAACTGATGTAATAATTGTGCTGTGAAACTTCTTCTGACAAAGCTTGTCCGGCATCGTGAGCGGTGTCAATCTCAGTTTGTAAAATATGTTTCAAGCTTTTGGTCCAACTTGTGACTAACTAGTTAATGAAAATAGCACAGTTGTGCATGATCAATGGGTTTGTATGTCTGTTGAACACTGCATTGTTCCAGGTGGTTATTTTATTGTTTCCAAAAGTTTCACACAATGTATGTTATAGTATTATATATTGTGTTCAGATGCATTCTTAAGAGATTTTTATATGAAGTGAATAAATGAAAGCATGACCCTGCCTGCGGCTCTTCGTGCTGCTTTTTTTACCAGCTCGGCGTGGGCAGCATCTCAACCACAGGCAATAGGCGGCTGCGCTGGGCCGGGACCCGGCTGGCACGGGGAGGGGGCACAGTAAATCTGAACCCTCCCACGGCCAAAACCCAGTCTTACGAACGGGAAGAGAAGGGTTTTGCCTTCCTGAGCGGCGGCGGAGCGGTGCCGGTGCGGGTGGCAGCGGCGACAGGAAGGCGATGCAGACAGGAAGGCGATGGCCGCGGCCGGCAGCACAGCCTTCGCCCGGGGCGGCACTGGCTCGCGGGATGCTTTCATGTCCCGGCCTGACCCAAAACAACTGATTTTTCCAGTAAAAAAAACATCCTGCTGACAGGCGGTGGGGGGATGTGGGGATGGTGGGGACCCCGGGCCACCCGCGATGCCGGGCGGGCGGGGAGCCCCCGTGTGTCATTTACGTGGGTTTACCGTGCCCGTGGCTCCTGGGGATGCACAGAGGTGGGAAACGGGTTCTCGGGCTGGAAAAACATTTGCAGTTCTGGGTGGGGAAAGTGGCCAACGAGGACAGATGGCAAAAAGCTGAAGTCGCAGGTGAACCACCAACCCAACACCAGTGGGTGCGGTGGGAGGGAGGTGGTGAGCCCAGGTGCAGGGCCTACACGACCACGGGGTGCTCTGCCGTGGCCCCCTCCCCTCTGCCAGCCCTTACTCACTTTATTTCTTTGCCTTCACTCAGTTTATTTCTTTCCCTTCATTCTCTCTATTTCTTTCTCTTCATTTGCTTTATTTCTTTCCCTTCCAGTGACCTAGTTCTGCCAGGCAGCGGCTTCAGCGCGAGTCCATGCAAACACGGTGGTGTTGCTCTGGCGCTGAAATAACAACCTCCTTTCACTTCTCCTTCTCAGCAGCAGCAGAGGAAATGCTCTGAGGGCAGCTACGTTGCAAAACTAACCCTAAACCCTTCAGTTTTCCTTCCATTTTTGGGGTGGGGAAGCCCAGTTCAGGTGCAGGGTGGCTTGCTGGTTGGCTTTTCCTCTCCTCGGGGGATGAGGATGCTTCTTGGCTCTGTTTTACCATCCTCACGTCCAAAATTCCCGCCAGCCCTGACCCCCCGTGGGTTTTGCGTGGTTTCCTGCAGCACGTCGCCGTGGAGGAGGCAGCCACATAGTTGTTGGCCCCAGTGGACAGTGCTGAGGGGTCCCCGCTCCCCCTCCACGGTGGTCACCCCACGTGCTGCCTCCAGAGACCCCCCCCGGCAGGTCCTGGCTGCGCCCAAGGGGGCTGGGACCCACCACTGCTTGCATATTGGGGGAGAACAGGATGAAAAATAAAACCTGCAGGAAACCAGGGTGCAGCAATAAGGCTTTTCTGGGCTCCCAGGTCTGCAACCGCGGTGCGCAGCAACTGCAACGTGCAACCGGGGAATGGAAGTGTAGCCCAGGTGTGAGGGGGTGTCCAGGAGGGGCTGGGGGGTGCGCAGGACCCCAGCCCAGTTGGACGGGCTCAGGACCTCCCACCTCAGCGCCGCAGGACGAGGGGGAGCACACACTGTCCCCTCCTTGCTGCCAGCATTAATGATGGGTGCAACCAACAGCCCCTGCTTCAGCAGCTGCCGAGGACAGTTTCCTGCTGAGGGTTTCGGAGGGGTTTCAGGGGGGGTTCAGGGGAGATTTCCTGAAAAAAATCAATCCTGGGGATGAGCCACAGTTCACTCTGTGCCAGAACTGCCTGGGGCGTGGGGACAAGGGTCCTGCAGAGCCCCCAGTGCTGCCAGGAAACTTC
The DNA here is from genome assembly GCF_047716275.1 of Strix uralensis. NCBI lineage: Eukaryota > Metazoa > Chordata > Aves > Strigiformes > Strigidae > Strix > Strix uralensis. Next base: position 2,210,322 of record NC_133979.1, on the reverse strand, counting down.
TGACCTGGAGGTCGGCGTTGTTAATAGAAACCACGATGCAAAGAAATAAAATCATAAAGCAGCCCTGTCATTTTTTCCCATGGCGCACAGGCGCTGCGCCTGCTCTCCGGGGTGTGGGGCTGGTTTTCCATGTTATTTTCACCACCACCCCCCCCCAAGTCTGTAGGAATTTGGGGTGAGCGTGGGCACCTGCTGCAAGCCGGTGCTGGTCCCTGATGCGGCCCGAGCAAAAAATGTTGAAGAAATCTTGGGTTTCTCCCAAGAAAATGCGGATTTCTTTCTGAATAATGACATGCAGCGGCAGCTTTGTGCCAAGCCATCAGACCGGCGTTTGTGGGTGTCCCGTGCCCTCACTGGGGGCCTGGCTGGGGACAGGGGTGCTGAAGCCACAGCAATCACCTCTGCATAAGAAGCAAAATCACCTTTAGAAATGTGTTTTTACGGCAACAGGTGCTGGGTGCCTGGGAGCTGAATGCTTCTGCTCGCATTTCGGCCCCACCGAGGTTGGTTTCATGTCCATCACGTTCGCGGGGGGATGCCCCCGTGTCCCCGAGCACTCCGTGATCCGCAGCACTGTGCCAGCCAGCAGGACGGTGTTGCCCAGGTTATAATCCAACCATTAAAGATTTGCAGAGTGCTGGAAGCGGTTTCCTAGCTGAGGAGGTTTAGGCGCCACTGGTTTAAAGTTCACCTAAAAGCCCTACAGATGAAAAAAAAAAAAAAAGAAATGAAAATTCGAAGCGCTGACAGTTTCGTAGTCAAAAACAGGAAGGAGCTGGGGGCTGGCGAACAAAGCTCAGATTTTATCATGTCTGTGGTGCTGGAACGGAGCCCGAGGGCTCACAGCACTGGTAGCCTCTGTGTGAAGGGGAGCTGGGTCTCCCAGTCCTCCCAGTCTGGCAATGGGGACGCTGGCTGGGTCCCAGTGCTGGCTGGGAAGGACAGGGCAGGTTGTGGCCCAGCTGATGCGATTTAAGATGCGTTCAGGTGTTTTAGCTCTCCCAAACATCCCTTTTGGGGTGACACAAGGAGCTCAGCCTCAAGATCTCCCTGTCCCCAAGGTCTCCCTGTCCCCAAGGGCTCCCCAACTCCAAGGGTTCCCCAACCCCGGGACCATCCCAGCCCCTGTTATTGGTGTTTGAAGCAGCTTCAGACGGGGCCGAGCAGAGGATTTCGGGGACATGAAGTAGTTTGTTTCACTTCTTCCTTTGCCTTCGCCACCCTCCAGCCGCGCTGCCCAGGATGGGCCCTGCAAGGGGGCCTGCTCTGGCCGGGGGGCCACATCCTGCTTTGGGGTGCACCCCACTTGGTTTGGGGCGCAGCATGGCCCGTGTTGGGGTGCAGGATGCTGCAGTTCAGGGTGTACCGTGTGGCATTTCAGGGGGTCACTGCCATGCCACGGACAGATTTCAGTCTGTGACAGGGACAGGGACAGGGAGCGTCCCCAGGGAGCATGGGTCCCCCTGGCGCAGGGCTCAGCCCGCTCCAGTGCCCGCTGCCCGCCCCATCCTGCCTGCACACGGCTGCCTGCACAGCTGTACAGCTCCCATCCTGCCCATGGCTGCCTGTACAGCCCCCATCCTGCCTGCACACAGCTGCCTGCACAGCTGTACAGCTCTCATCCTGCCCACAGCTGCCTGCACAGCCCCCATCCTGCCTGCCCATGGCTGCCTGCACAGCTGTACAGCTCCCATCCTGCCCACGGATGCCTGTACAGCTCCCATCCTGCCTGCACACAGCTGCCTGCACAGCTGTACAACTCCCATCCTGCCCACGGCTGCCTGTACAGCTGTACAGCTCCATCTGCCGAGGCCCCGGACCACTGCAGAGCGCAGCGCGGCACTGCAGGACACTGCACGGCCGGGATGTGCACAGCGAGGATGTCCCCAGCGGGGGACACAGCTTGGACACGCACCGTCGGGGTCCAGCACAGCTGGAGCCACGCACAGCTGGACACCCAGGCAGCTGGAGTGGCACATGGCGGGGCCCCAAACAGCTGGAGACGAGTCCAGCTGCAGCTCTGGACAGCTGGAGCCACGCACATCTGGGTCCCTGCACATCTGGATGCCCGCACAGCCATGCATCTGCACATCCGTCTGTCTGCACAGCTGGATCCCTGCACAACTGTCTGTCTGCACAGCTGGATCCCTGCACAGCTGGATCCCCACCCAGCTGGAGGCAGGGCCTCCAGGCCCACTTTGGGGTCCTCACCTTTGGGGATCTGGCCGCCTTTTCTGCCACGTTGCCCAGATGTTTCCCAGCACGACCCCCCTGCCCTCTCCCTGCTCCGACGTGCTCCAGCCTCACTCCCTCTTACTCCGTAGCGGCTCACAGCTTCGCACTCGCTGAGCTGATGTCCAAGTGCAGCTGGTGGGATCCAAACTGACCCGTGGGACCCATCACGACCTGACTTCTTTGTCCCCCACCTCCTGCTCCTCCCGTCTGACCCACACTGCCTTCTGGTTCCACGCATGTTTTTATCGAGTCTTACAATATGGATCTTGCAGAAAAAAAATCATTTTTTCACAAGGGATGGATAAATGTATCTTCTGTGGCAACGTGGGCCATGTTGCTGGCGGCTGGAGGGTGCAGTCATGTGAAGGGCATTTACAGGCACATGCCCGAACATGACACGGCCACCACACCAGAAGTGGGGAGTCACGAGCCTTGTGGTTACACCGCAGCGGCAACAAGGCTGAGTGTTTGGCTTCCGTGTGCCTTGAACTAGGCTGACCATCACCTCCCCGCAAAGCGTGCTCCCACCCAGCCCGCGGCAGATGCCTGGAAACACCCTCGAGGGGTGAAGGAGACACCCAAAAGGACCATGCCCTTTGCAGGGGGTCAGAGAGCATCTTCTTGGGGTTTTGGAAACCAACAGGAGCAAACGCTTCCCCTCCTGCTTGCCCGGGGTCTTTGTGAACAGCACCCTCTGCCTCGGGGTTCTCAGGCAGGGTGGGTGCTGTTCCTACACAGCAGCCAGGGTGATCACCCATACGAGCACCCCGATGCCCAAGCAACAGCAAAATACAGCAAATCTAGCTCTCTGCAGCAAAATACAGGCAGACCCTTGCAGCAGCACCGAAGCGTGCTCTTGGGGCTGGGGGAGCAGACGTAGGAGGGTTTTGCAGCAGAACAGTGGTAAGAATATTGTCAACATTAAAATAACATTTTTTTTTTCCATATCCTCCTTCGCAGCCATGCAGCAACTGGGGCTCCTGCCTGCCCTGGGCTCTGCCGGACCCATGCAGGTTGCGCTGGTGTTTGCTCCCGCGTGGTCAAGGCCGTTGGGTTTTTTAAACTCTTTGAAGTGAATAAGCCATCAGGCCTAGGGGGAAAAAACCCCATGTCTGAAATATTGTTGGATTTGTACCAGTGCAAAAATTCCCAGTTTATTTTCCACTGGGGCTTCCCATTGCAGGCAGCGTGGCAGCATGTGGGTACCCCAGACTGTGCTCACCCGCTCCCCTCAGCACCGCAGGGAGAAGCCCCCCCCAAACCACAGCTGGAGCAGAAACCATAGACTCATAGGTAAACCTGATCTTATTCTTTGGTTTTTCCCCCCCCCCTTGCTAATTGATACTCTAATTAAGCTGATGCTTAAACTATGGGGAAGAGGGGAACAGAGCTCAGAGCCTGCTTTTAGTTGTTCTCGTGGCTAACGAGGGAACAGTGTCCAAACGCATGAGGTTTCATTGAAATACCCACAGCTGACACTGTTCCTGTAGAGTTTATTTTACATTTCAGAGCTGACGCCTGCTTCGAGGCTGAAGCCCTCAAAGCCATCAAATCCAAAATGGGCTTAATAATATCTAGGACATGTGGTGTGGAGTGGGGCTGCAAAACCCCAGGCCTGTGGGGTGCACGAGGACTTTTTCCATGTTCCTGAATGCCTTCTTTCTACCAGAAAAAAAAAGCAAACCCATTAACAATGGTCTGCCAACTCTTTTCTGAACAGTTGAGTGGTTGATGGCAGGGCTGGGGGCAACCCTCAGCTGTGCCCTGTCCCCCTCTGGGCGTGGTGCTGGGGCAGGTGATTAACCTGATTAGCCCCTGATTTAGCAGGGGTGTGGGTGGGGACTGGGAGGAGCTTCTGATGCAGAGGAGGTCGCTGGGAGGAAGAGGGAGCAGAGGAAGGTGGGTTTTGGGGTGGTACGTGCAGGAGGTGTCCCTCCCGGCTGGGCAGAGGTGGGTTTTGATGGCTGCTCCACCAGTGGTGTTGGTAAATAGACGTTTTTGAGCACGGTGCCTCTTTGCAATGTGATTTGGAGTGATATGGAACAGGAATCCCAGCCGTGCTGGCAGGAGTAGCTCACGGGGCATGCATGGGGCTCCCATCCCGCCTTTACACCCCAGGGCGTAGCCTAATTACCTCTGCTTACATGATAGCTATTAAGTAAGGTCGAGTTGGCTCCAGCAGCGTTAAATTGCTCCTTGAGCGTGGAGGTTGTGCCAACACCCCCGTGCCGCAGGGGCACCCAGCTGCCGCTCGGTGGAGGGTCCCTGCTCGGCAAAATGTGAGTTTTGGGGGGCACTGAGCAGGGCTGCTGGTTCTGGCATGGGGATGCCTGGCGCCCTCCGTGGCCCGTGTCCTGCTCGTGCCTGGTGATGGAGGCGGTCGGTCCCATGAGTGTTTGGTTTTAGGGGAATTGCTGCCCGTTTCCAACCCTGTTGTAACTTGTGCCGTGGTCGTGATTAGGGGGGGTTGCTCCCTGAGGATGGTTTGGGGTCCTGGGGGGGTGCTTGGCAGGGTGCAGAGCATTTTGCAGGGGGGGCCCAGACAGGTTTGTGTGCCCCCCAGGGCTGTTTCCCTGTGTGCCTGTGGGAGCAGGTATTGGGGAAAGGCAAGAGGTAGGAGAGGGGTTGGGGATGCAGCGTGTGCCTGTGCTGTGCCCTGTCACTTCCCTGATGAGCTTCTTCCACATTAAAGTTCTGCTCTTCTCTGGCACCCCATCCAGCTTCCCTCCCTATCTAAGCGTGTGTCCCACGGGCTCGCTCCTGCATCCCTCGTGTCTCTCCTTGGAGCAACTCACTGAGACGGAAAGGACTCAGTGGCTCTTTGTGCGTGGGAAAACCGGGGATGAATAGAGCAAAAAAACTAATAGAGCAGAAGGTAACGGGCTTTATTGTGGAGCGAGGAGCAGCTGTGTCCTGAAAAGGGGCCCCGTGCCTAGGGATGCGGGTGGATGCTGCTCCTCTCCTCCGGGCAGCCCGCGGGCCTTGGTGCTCCCACCCGGGGTGGTGGCAATGAGCTCTCCATGATGTGCAGGTAGGGTGAAGCCTTTTGAACAAGGAATTTTGTAAATACGTCGCTTAATCAGAGCCCAAATGGCAGCCTGTGCGAGGGGTTGGGTTTGTCTTTAGCTGTCCTACAGCAAAGCACAGACATCCACGTTTGCAGGGAGGGTCCTGCATCCCAGGATCTCCAGCGAACTCCCGTCGACCTCTAGTGCCCTGCATGGAAGAAACTATTTTATAGAGGAAGAGGCAAAGGGTTGAACTTTGGAAAGTGTATTTTGCAGGTGATAGGGAGAAATCCCCAGCGCTGTGAGGTGATGGGAGCTCTTGGTAACGCGGCTGCCGAGGGGTCTGGCCCTCTCTGCTGTGTTTTCACCAGGAGCAGATAAAGGATGAGTTTATTTTTAGTGAAGGTTTAATTAGGGTTTAGTGAAAGGGTTGTGGAGCCACGTATGGGGAGATGTAAACAATCCACTGGCTGCCCATTACAGCCGTTAATGCGGGGGGGATTTGCCAGGGCCAGATCCCATGTGGGGATGATGCTGGTGGATTTGGGCTTTATTTAGCAAATCCCCCTCCGTGCTGCACCCCGCACTCCTCGCCCGCCCCGGGGGCACCGTGTCCCCGGCTGGCCGGGGGACGAGCTGGGCTCCTCCATTCCCGCGGTGCCTGTCACATGTACCTAAAGCATGACTCTGCTCGGATATGAGTAATGCACTCTGGTGACTCACTTTCTGCCTCTTCTTTTTTTTTTTTTTTTTAAGGCAGTTGACTTTGTCTGTTGATGTTTACTTGCAGCCTCCTAAAGCGTATTCTTCAGGAACTGCCTGAGATTTCCAGCGTTTTTGCTGAGGGATGGCCATGTGTGGACTTAGCGTGGTTGGAAATGGGTTGGAAATCCGTAAATACCAATTTTACCTTGAAATGCAAAGGGCTTGCCCTCCCCGTGTGCTCCAGCAACAACCCGGCTCTCTCTGTGCCTCCCGCCTTTGGGAAGAGCTGGTGCAGAGAGCAGGTTGGTGGTGTCGTTAGTGTGGGGTTAACTTTGCCCTCAGGAAGGCGAGTTTCGGTCTTGCCACATGGCAGGAATTATTTCACAAGGTTGAGGCATCCCGCAGAACCAACCAAAGCTGGAGCCGCACACGAGTTTCCCGCCTGTGCTAATGCTGTATGAGCCAGTGCAATGCAGAGGCTGCCATAACTCAGCACTAAAATGGAGGAATTTGGTGAAGATAAGTTATTTTACCCATCGCCCAGCTTGGGAGGGGGTTTGCAGGGGAGGTTACAGCTCTTGTCACTTGTTTAAGGAGGTGGGCTGCTGGGTCTGTCCTGGCTGGAAGCAGAGTTACTGGGATGGGGGATGGCTCCTGCAATGCCATGCCCTGATGTGCAACAGCTTTCTGAATTTCAGAGAAATTCTGGTGTGTCCAGGAGGAATTTGGACACAGCAAGTGTGTACCCATCACCTGGTCATCCTGCTATATGTGCCAGCCTGGTTCCTCAGGGGGTTTCGGGCCTGGTCTGGGGGGGCAGTGGAGGAATGTTGGGCATGTTGCACTCGCCCTGGGATTACAAACAGATTTCCCAAAGGCGCTGGGCACCCTTCCCTGCGACCCTGCTGCCCGTGCTGAAAGCACAGGCAGCCAAGGCAGGTCGCAGAAGCTCTTTGTGAGGATTAAACAAACCATCTGTTAAATAATCCTGGGTGTGTGGTGGCGTTTCTTGCTGCTGGGATGGGCGAGGGCTGGGGCTGGGGACGCTTTGGCACTGGGGACAATCGATGTAAAGACTCTGTTGTGGCATTGAAGCTCCTTTCCCCTCTGGTGTATCCAAACCCTTGGAGGTACTTGGCATTTGGATTTTTTTTAAAGTGAAAAATGGGATTTTTATTTTTTTAATGGGGAGGGAAAAATTGATTTCTTTTTTTAATGGGATAAATGCTGCAGGTATTCCTCTCCCTGAAGGGTGAAGCAGGGTGAAGTCCTGAGAAATGCGTGTGGCTGACTGGGACCATCCTAAAGATGTGATGTGGGGTGAGAGGTAGAAGTTAAATTTCCATCACAGATCCAAGGTCATGCTGAAAAGCTGCATCTGCAAGTGCCAAAACGGGCTGGTTGTGCTTAAAACGCTGCCGTTGTGCCCGGTGGGGAGCAGAGGCGGGGGGGGCAGCTCCTCTGCACATGCAGGCTGGTGCTGGTGGTCATAACCCCCGTTTTTGGTGGGTGTCGGGCTGCAGTGGTGGCCTTGGGGACAGCCCCACGTGTGCCCCCAGCCTGAGTGCCCTCGGGGCTGTCCCTTGCAGAGGTGGGTGCTGTTTTAGATGAGCCACCCCAGGGATGGGGCTCCTCTTCCTGCAGCTGTGCATGGGGACTGCTTCAGAGCAAGTGTAAGAGGTTTTAAAGCATCTTTCCTGCCAGAAAAAAAATAATATAACTGAACTGTTGGAGCTGGTTAAAGCCAATTTTGCCAGAAACAAATTTGCATCTTGTCCTTTTACTGGTGTAATCCTAGCAGTGTCCCGTGTAACTCCCACGTTGGCATTGCCTGTCACCTCCAGCCAAACCCCCCCCCCAGCTTGTAGCAGCTCTCAGAAATGGTTTTGAAGCCAACGAGGGTCGCACACCCCGTCGTGGGGGGCTGGCTGTGGTCAGGCTCTGCGCCGGGGGGGAGCTGGCAGAGAGAAATGAAGGGGGATGTGGCAGTTTGGGACAAGCTGGGGTGGCACCTTGTAGGGCAGCGGTGGCATCAGCTGCAGGGATGGGTCAGCTCTTGCAGCCCCCCCACTCCCTCCCCAGCCTCTTTTGTTCCCCACTTTGGCGATGCTTCGGCCGCTCTTCAGGCGAAATGAATTCCCGGGCGCTCTCGGAAGGCAGTCGGGGAGAAATTTCTCCCGCATCATCCTTTCGGGGCTAATTGCTGGCGCTGTGACGTCAGCCCGATGGATTTCTCTCTTGAATGGCTGCAGGAGAGGCGAGGAGGCCCAGCGCTCGCGGATGTGCACCCGAGCTCGCAGCCCTTCTGCTCGCCGAGCGTGCCGAAGCTCGCACCCGCTGCCTCATCCAGGCTGGATTGATTTATTGTTTTCCCCCCCTTTTCCCAGCCGGTCTCCCCACACGCTCCTAATCTGACAGCGCCTGGTAATTAATCTGGCTCCTCCAGCCGCTGCAATAGGATTAGAGGGAGGGGAAGTGCGTCACGAGGTACGAAGAGGGGTTATGCTTTTGGTGGTGAAAGTGTGTGTGTGGTGGGGGGGGGAAATATGGGAAATAGGTTGGTGTGTTCCCGGGGGGGGTGTGTCGGGAGCGAGCGCGCATGTGAGGAGGTGTGGGGCGGGAGGGACTGGCTGCGCCGAAGCCGAGCCCGGCTCGTCCTCCCTTTCTCTCAGCATCCTCCGGTGATCCTGGAGGTGATACAGGCACAGCAGCATCCATGGCCTGCCGTTAGCCTCAGCTCCTTTTTTTTTTTCCTTTTTTTTTTTTTCCCCCCTCCTTGTAATTCTGGCAGCTAAGTGAGCCGGGGACCGGAGGCGTTTGGTTGAAGGGCTTACATTAAGCATCTGGTAACTGGGATCGTATTCTCCTGTATTTTTTCAGGCTCCTTGGAAATTGAGGAATGCAATTCTGCCACCATGATGGAAGGTAGGTGATGATCTGAGCATGTCTTTCAGGACTGCTAGAGTTTTAAAAGCAATAGGGGAGGAAGGAGGATGCACTGGACCTGTGTGTGTGAATCCCTTTCCTTTTAAAAAAAAAATAATAACAATAATAAAAATAAAATCCTCCCCTCCCCCTAATCCCAACCAAACTGAAGCACCCTGCCCACTGCCGGCGAGCTGGCGGATGGTGATATAATATCAAGTCCATCAGGTTATTTGCAATTCCATCCCCAGCCCTGTGTAGGCAGTTCGGGGTATGCAAACGCCAGGTTCCCCGGCAGAGCTGTCGGTTCCTCCAGCCGGTGAGGAGGGAGCCCAGGCTGGGGCGGGTTGCTCGGCATTTTGGTCCTTCAAACCATTATTTTACCCTCTGCTGGGAAACCCACTTTTTCAGCCTGATGTGATGCACAGAGGATGAATTTAAGTGATATCTGCACACAGAACCGGGGGCTGTGAAGCCTGTCGATGATAGGTGGGATTAGGTGGTTTTACATGGATGAGCATCTTTTCAGTAGGAAACAAGGATATTTGAAGTTAAGGTAATTTTTGTCATGTAGTGTCACTGGTTTGAAGATGCAGGCTCTGGGGGAGAGGGGTGGGGGGGGGTGGGGTGGGGGTTGGGTTGAGGCTTATTGGAATAAAAAAAGGAAATGAGAATGAAATATGGGCTCCAGGCACAAGATACTTCAGGGAGCACTGTGAGACTGTGCGTCTGATCATGTGTGGGAAAAGCCCCTGGGCATTAAAGAAATTTTAACCTGTGTCGTTTGTCTCGGCTGTATGTAAAGCTGCTCTTCATTTATTTATTTTTTTAATCCCTTCTGGAGTAAGATGCAGGGAAAGGAAGACTTTTGAATTTATTTTTTTGTAGCAGAATAGATACTTCAGGGCCAAGAAGATCAAAATATCCCTTTTTTTTTAAAAAAAAAAAAAAATTGTGGCCCATTGGCCGAGGCAGAAGGGCCTGCCTCAGCAAGGGCTGTGTGGGGCCGCATCCAGCACCGGGCTCGCGGCGCTGCCGGCATGTTAACCAGGTGGCTGCCCGGCCTTCCCCGAGATGACAGGCAGAAATTGGGCTGCTTCTCGGTGTATCCCTGCAAACAGTGCTCTGCTACCCTGTCCAAACTAACCTAGACAGGTGTTGGGTTCCACACAACCAAGGCGTCTTGGATTGACTTAAAATATTTGCCTAAACCTTAGAAATTCAGGTGCTGGAATTGGCCGTCTGTGATCACCGGAATTGCTTCTTGCTATTTTTTTATTTTTGATTCCTTGGTGTTCAGAGAATGAGTGGTGTTGTCCTTCGATATAAGGAAATACCTTCTCTAATACTGTCTTCTCCAATACTGATGATCGTCACAAGCAAAAGAGATTTTAATTTTAGACCATGACATCAAACTCATCACACTGTGCTGACATACATGGCATGTTGGGAACCAGGCACACAGCCTGTGCAAGAACAGGTAATTTTAGAGAAGATGTCATTAACAACAGAGTTTCTCTCAAAAGTGTCTCCATTTGCGGAGGAATTAATGTAGATAAATTGAAGTTGACCTGCTGTAATTCTTGGTTTGTGTTATTTAACTAGTTTTGAAGCTGAGTGGGGGGAGGCAGTTGGGTTTTCTTTTTTTTTGTCTTTTTTTTTTCTTTGAGGATTTTTGCCTTGTTTGTGAAATGCCCACAGTGTGCTGCTGTGCAGGAGCCGCAGCTACAGTGGCCAAGGCAGGTGGGCGCAGGCAAGGACCTGGCCGGAGAGGTCGGCCAGGGATGGGGCAGCCACCTCGTCAGGCTCTGGCAGAGGTGGAATCACCTTTCATGAACCACTCTTGTGTTTTTTAAAAAAAAAAAAAAATCCTAGCCATAAAAAAGTTTCCCTGTTATCTGTGACTTATTAAATTGCTGAACATGTTGTTCCCCAACTAGCTAATGAATACAGGAACCTAGAAAAGAAGCGAGAAAATTGGAAGAAATAATTACTGCTTTTGATGAATTTTTAAACACTTGCTCTATTTGTGCAAGAGGGAAACTCTTATGACCAATATCCTACTGAAACACTGACACCTTGCAGAGATGCTCTCTTTTAACATAGAAATGCTTCAAATGTGCTCAGCTCAACTGGATCTGGAACTTTTAAACCTGCACAAAATAACTATAGTTCCCTGCAGTAAACCTGTTAAAGGGTTTTAATTATTATTATTTTAATCTCTCGTCTCACCAAAATGTTGGACGTTGTGCTGGAAGCTGAGGGTGGAGCTCAGGGAGAAGCTGGACTGTGCCTGCCTGGCCCATGCTGGTGCCCACGAGCAGCCCCAGCACCCCTGGGGTGCAGAGCATGGGGCCACCCAGCATCACCCATGGCTGGCAGGATGGACCTGGCTCAATTGATGTTTTTGGATCCTCTTCTTTGGAAACAAGAGTATGTGGCTCCTTGGGAATGATGCGGAATGTGCAATTTGGACTGGTTTGTTCTGAACCCAATAGGGAATATTTTTCTCATTCTCCTGGTAGATGGGAAGAAAAAGTGTGTATTTTTCCCTGTAGGTTTTTTAGATATCATTGTGATTTTTAAGCATAAGTGTGGACACTGTCTCCAGAAACCAGTCCTTGCTGGGAGGAGACCTAAACACATGCCTCACAGTGTCTCAACCCCCAGAAGCCGACGGTCCTCCACCTCCATAGCACGATGGGTGCAGCATGCACCCATGTTGGGCATGGTTTTGCTGTGCTTGGCCTCACTCAAACAGGTGGCAAGTAGGTGTTGAGGATGGGGACTAAACCCCCCTCATCTTTGAATTGACAAAAATAACCTGCAGCAAAACTGTACTGCATGTCAGCGCTAGATCTGAGACCCAAACCGCTGCTGGAAAGGTCCCACCACATGCTGGAAAGGTCTCTGCATGTGTGGCTGTAGATATGAGAGGTATTTAGATGTTCCCTTTGATTGTAAAATAACTCACTAGTACTCAGAAATGCTCTGGGCATGTCGTTAAGGTAAACATCCGTGCACAGGAACAAGTTTATCTCCTTTTTTTTTATCCATCTGTTGCATCTCCAATGTACTGAAGGTATTTTATACAGCTTAATTAAGTTTTGAAATCGCTGTTGCAACATGTCACCCAAGCCAGAAGCTTGGTGATGTTCGGAAAGATTAGACAACGTGTGGCTGATGGGAGCAGCCATGGTTACGTTGGAGAAGGTCATGTCTTTTGTGGGAGACAGTACCCGTGCTTCTCCAGAGCCCGAACAAGACATTTTCTTGGGAGAAGCTTTCTCAGAGAGGAGATTTTTCTAACTCTCTTCTCCAGGCTTTTTTGCACCTGTTTCTGGGGAGTTGGGTCACTCTGGGAAATTTCACGGGTGACTGGTCACATCAAAAATGGCAAAAACTTTCTTGCATCATCTTTTAGCAATGGTTGTCTCCACGTCTTGTGTTTTCATCGTGCTGAACAGTTAGTACTGGGGTCAGAGGCATCTAATGGCACGTTTTTCTTGATTAGGCAAAAAAATTGGCTTTATTATATTTCAGGTGGTCTCACTTCAGTAAATGGTGTATTTAAACGTGCTTAGTGTTGGCAGTGCGACTTGGCAAGGAAATGACCTGGTAGAAACACTTGGTTTTTATTTGAGAAAGCCAATAGCCGATTTGAGGCAATTAACATAAATTCAGGCATGGATGTCAAAACCATCCCAGAAAATATGTGAGGACCATAACACTAAATTAGGACCTGTATTTTCCAATACTTTGAGCAGTAACACATGACCGAGCTTGGGCTTGCAAAGAGGCTCAGGGCTTTGGCTTGCAGGAGCATCTCCAGCCGTGTCCTCTGAGATCTAAGGGGGATTTTTTCAGACCTGCTGGAACCTGCTGCCTAACCAACAGGCCTGACACTGGTGAGGAAACTATTTTTGTCATGAATGCAGATTGTTTGACCCTTCTGTCATGCCCTGCACAGCACAGAGAGGTGTTGTGCCTGAACCAATGGCTCAGCTTCCCTTGTAGCCCAGGGTGGGCGGAGGGCTGGGGACACTTCACCAATTCTCAAATTCAGACATGCATAAAGCTTTTTGGAATGTGTTTGGAGGGCTGGTCCTGCCCACAGATGCTGCCTGCATGGGAAAACTGAGATTCTGAGCTGTTGAGGATGAGGCACATGAATATGGGGGCTTGGGAGGTGAAGTGTTTGCAACAGAAAGGGCAATGAGCTCTTTAGCTCTTGGTTTTGTGGGTTCAAAAGCAGGGGATGTGGTTAGTGTGTCCAACCCAGAGCTGCTCAGGGGATAGTGACGTGCTCCCTCACTGCATCGTGGCATCTCCAGCAATGTCTCATGCACTCCAGGTTAGAGCTGGCCTGGCAAAACTGGACCCGAAGACCATCCCCATCAACATGGATTGAATTTGTTCAGCTGAACAGGTTGCAGTAGCAACCTCTAGTCTAGAGAGGAAAAAAACCCAACCTTTTGGTAGGCATTCAGACCCTTCCCACTGAGATGGTTTGGGTTTTTCCAGCTCTAGTCCATTGGCAGCATGTCCTTCTGCCCTCAGGGAGGGAAGAGATAAATGGCTCTAGCCCAAAACCAACAACCACCAAGAAAAAGGCCCCACCCAAACCCTGGGAATTTGGGAAATGCTTTGGACTGGGGCTGGTGGTATTTGCCAGTTAAAACCCATATGGTGCCAGTGTGGTGGCTGAAGTGGTGGCTTTGAGGATTTAAACCAAAATACAAGTGAGGCAGCAAAACCTGACGTTTGCCTCATGCCTAAAATGATCAATGGGATGTAGCAGCTGAAGCAAAACCCAAACGAGGTTTGTTTTTTGGGTGGAAAGGATAGACAATATGGCAAAACCCAGCTGTGTGTGATGCGGGTCTGCAAAATGCCTCCTTGGAGTGAGCGCCAGTTTAAAGCATGCCCTTGGGCATCTCGAGCTGGTGCCCAAATGCAGCAATTTGGGTTTCTCTGCCAAGGCAGAAACTTTCTGCATGATTCATTGCTCTCTTTCAAATTTTAAAGAGACTTTAGAAAACAATTACAGGTTAGATCAGGTGTCTATTCTTCCTGAACATCCATCACAGGGTCTTAAGCAGTTAAAGGTGGAAAAACGTGGTTGTGCGTGGAAATACCCGTTCTTAAATGCTGGTGCTGAGGCTGCGAAGCCGTAGGTGGTACAAAATGTGATTTACCCAGCACTTGTGCTGGGGATTCTGACCCACTGCCAGGATCTGAGAGGGGACAATGCAGAGGGAAAAGTGGAAAGGAGGGGAAGGCAGAGCTCCTCCCCAAGCCAGTGACCTTAAACTATTTGGATGCCCAAAACTTGCTCTAGTTTGACTTTCTCTAAAGATCTATCTGCCTTTGGAAAATCGATGGGGGTATGATGCTGGCTGTCTCCCTGCCTGGGCTGCGAGAAAAGATCATGTGTGATAGCATTCCCATTTGCTCTGCTGGCCCAATATAGCCTTTGTTTTTTTGGTTGTTTTTTTTTTTTTTTTTAACTTTAAGACAGTATATTTGAGTTTTTACAGGTTCAGTAAGAAAAAGGCAAACACCTGGCTGCCGTGCAGTTTGTTTGTTGGCAGAATGGGCAGTTCATGTGCAATGCAGTAGTACAAAGTGTAGCCCTGTTTGCCTTGCCAGCTATTGAATAGCCTCAGCTATTTGTTTTTAATAGAAATTCAGTTGCAGGCTGATCTTTCTGGGGGCTTTGGGAGGGTTTTTTTCTTTATCTGTGTGAATGAAAGGAGTAAGGCTTGCAGTGGTTACAGCTACTGGGTTTTTTTGCAATTCCAGCCTCACAAAATGATTTATTTTAATTTTCAGTTTAGTTTTAGATGTGTTTTATTTTCATAGGTGGCCGCCTGGGGTGAGTGTCCATTCCTGGGAGCTGACAGCATGGGATTTTAGGGCTGTCTTTTGGGATCAGGCACGGAGCTCCCACCTTGCCCTCCCAACCCCACCTCCTCCCCTGCACACCAGTGGGCTTCCCTGCAGAGCTGAGGAGGGGAAATTCCCTACCATGTCCCTATTTACACTGGGTTAGTGCTGACAATAATATTGTTTGAAAGCAGTGAGGTACCAGGACTGACAAAATCATACTTTGCAGGCCGTGTTATCTGGGAGTTATTCCTTACCCATCCCAGCCTCAGAAAAGCACCCCTGACTTTGGCACATCTTTCTTTGCATTTAAATTATGACTTTTTGTGTGTGGCTTTTTTTCTTAGAGTTATTGGGGGGGGGGGGGGGGAATCTCTTAAAATTCTCCACCTACATGTTGCAGGGAATTTAAAACATCAACTTGAGATTAATGTCATCGTGCGTAGGATGTGTGGAAATAATCTTGCAGGGAGGTTTGGGGTAGGTTGAGCCGAGGAGGACGGGAGCCACGGTTTCGCAGTCTGCCCTCACCACCCGGCTGCAGCTGCTGGGAGGATTTCATACAGCCCCACAAATATATTGGTTTTCTGAAGTTGGAGCTATAGAAATCATTAAAGGTGCCCCTTGTTATTAGAGCCACTTAATAACAAACGGGTGTCAGGCATGTGTGAGTGTTGGTGGGCATTTGGTTGGTTTGTGCTTCCTTTAAAATACGCCCCCAGCATCACCCTTATTGCCCGGTGGGTGCAGGTGAGACGGGCTGCACCCTGTGCCCTGCTCCTGTTACAGACAGCATCAGCTTCAGGAACAATCTCAGGTCTAAAATATCAGCCTGGATGAGAGGGTTTTTTGGTTTTGATGACTTAACTAGAAGCTTTTGTGTTGGTTGAAAATGAAAATAAATTTGGGTATTATGAGACAGTACTTAAAAAAAAAAAAAAATCTGTATCAAAATCATCCCTAAAGATCTGAATCCCCTTGCCAGGACCAGGCTTGGGGTGGTCAGTGGATGGATGCAGATCCAGCTCTGTGTGCTTTTGACGGGTTATTTTTTTTTTATTCACTATTGCTGGGAGAAGCATGATTAAAAATAATCTTCCCCAAGTATTTTGCTGTCAGCAAATAATAAATGCAATGCTGCTAGAAACAGTCCTGTAACCACCTCGTTACTGGTGGGGTTTGCTTGGAGCTGGTGTCATTGGTAAATATTCCTGACGATGAGCTCTTCTGGGGAACTTTTAGGTCCCTCTTAAGGTGCCCTTCCAAATGTCAAAGGTGGACTTAATTTTTAATATGGTTTATTGGAGTTTTGCAGGGCTTTGGCCTGGTTTTGGCATTAGTGCAGAAGATGCATAAGCAGCCTGTGTTATTAATAATAAGGTCATTTATGTGGTAGAAGTTATTAATAAGGTCATTTATGCTTCATGTTTACCTGGCTTCTTTCACCTGGGGACCTCAAGTTCCTTCACACTGCATGGTTCCTCTGCGGGGAGACAGATGGGTGGAAGAAGCTCCGTCAGTTTTGTCAAATGCTGCCTGGAAATGAAGCCTTTCTTTGGGTCAGGTCTCCTGCTCTTATTTTTAGTTACACTATTGCCACGGTTAATCACTGCTTTAAAATCAAGGTATTCATTTGACAGCAGACTGTGGGAGGAACAGGATGGTTAGAGGAACTGAGAAGAAGTGTCTCGTCACGCTTTATTTTGGGTGTAAATCTTCATCATACCCAAATGTGAATATTGCAAATTTTTTTTCTGGATGACCAAATGGAGAGCAAGTGATGCTTTTCCCTGGCAGCTCACCCGGAGTCATACCTTGTCCCCAAGGAAGCAGCTCCTGTGTCACACAGGTGACACACCCACCCCGCCAGCCCAGGTGTCCTCTTCTCCACCTGAGACGTCGGGAGAGGGAACTCCTGGAAGGTCACACAGATGCCAGCTGCAGCAGGGTGGCCTTGAGCGATAAGTCACGGGATGGATGAAAGGCTGTTTCTAAGTGACACGTTTAGGCAGGGATTGTGTTGAGTTTTAATAAGTCCTTGCATTCTGCATAAACAGTCTGACTGCAAAATTGGTGTGTTTTTCATAGAAAATTGTCAGAGTAGTTGCTGGGAATCTGTGGTGTGCGTGGAGGTTATAAGGAGATGTCTTTTAGAACAGGGCTGTGAGATGGGACCTGCTGTCGGTCGTGGCTGCAGCCAAGGCGCAGATGTAATGGCAAAGCCTTGCAAAGAAAATGAGAGGTTTGCAGTGAGATTTTTTTTTTTTGGCAGGGGAGGAAATACCAGCCTGGGGGATGTAACGTGCGTGGGTTTCCCCTGGATGTGCTGCCTGCAGGGAGCTGCCCCACCAACGAGCCCAATGCCCTCCTGCAGCTGCTTGGTGCCAGGGGAGGGACACGGGAGCACCGGTGTCTCCCTTTCCTGATACACCAAAACCCTAAAAACCCCTAAAAACAGAAATCTGAGTGTCATTTGGGAGGGAGAGCCTGTCCTGGACAACTTCTTAAATAGCACAGCAACCTTTAGAAATGCATCTGGCGTTTTTGTGTGCGTGCCAGCTCTGAATGAAAGACACAACTGTATCCAGATTTAATTTATTGACAATATTGGTGGGGATGTTTGTGTCCTGTGTCCCTCAGTTGGTGCACACCTGGGGTCTCTGAAAGTTGATATTAAAAACCTGATCTCTGGGGAAAGCAGGCGGTGAGCAATTCCTGCACTTGCTTTACTGAGGTTGGTGAATAACTGATGAGCAACAATTTGCATCCTTCTGATGTTAAATAGTCCTTAAATGCTCAGCTCCATTGCAGAAGAAAAATGAATTGGTCTTGTGTGTTGTGGTGCATCCTGATGATGCTGCCCTTTGTTTTAAGGACAGTGTCTGGCTGCTGGCCTGGTCCCCAAGCTTTGCTTTGGGGTCAGGGCTTGCTCCGAGGTGGGCAGCCCCTCTGCGTGGGAGCAGGGCTGGGTGTGGGTCTGCTGAGCATCTTTCCAATGAGATGGAAACGTTTGGGCTCCTGCCTGCACCCAGCTGCAGCAATGCTGGTTTTTGCACTGGGTCTTGCCATGGGGAGAGCCTGGACCTATATTTATGTGAAATATAACCATATTTCTATGCTCAGCGTATATTCCCACATGCTGGGGTCTCATCCTTGTGCTGTAGGCACAGAAATTGTTTGAACTTAGTTGTGCCCACAAAGCAAAGGGGTCAGTCTAATGCCCAGACACGGGTTTTATCTTCAGGTGTATTTGAATAAGCCAGCGTGTGCTCCCTCGCCATGCTGAGAGCGTGAAAAGCAGGGCTTTCAGCTTGAGGGCTGTGCTGTTTCCCAGCCTTTTGAACTCCTGACTGACTGCTGCAACGAATATTTGGGCGGTTTGCAAAGGGAAAAAGGCACAGACCAAAGGGAAGGGGAAAGACGTGAAGGTCCTGGGAGCCCAAACCCCTCCGGTACACGGGGATGGATGCTCGCTGCTCCAGGGCAGGACCAGAGCCCGGCACAAGGGCTGCTGCTCTGGGGCAGGCTGGACATGTTGTGTCAGCAGCCACAAACCCAGAGGTGGCCACTTGGCCGCAGGACTTCCTCTAATTTCTTCTTCATGCCTAGTAGCTGGAATAAGATGTGTATTTTTAGAAAGGTGTTGAACATTAATTCAGAATCTCCTTAGGCAGAGTTCACCACAACCTGTTCAGAGACTTAATTATCGTCATGGTTGAAGATGTGACTGTATTTCTGAATCGGCCAGGGGATCTTGTATTGCCTCTGTCCATTGGAGTGGAGATCCCTCAATCCCCACGTTTCCATGCTCAGGGTAGCTGCTTGGACTCCAAGGCAGCCGCTCCCGACGTGGTTTTGGTGCTGTGCTGAATGGACAAAGCTCCTGCAGGTGCTCATCTCCTGATCCTCCAGCCTTTCAGCTGCTCTGATCGCTCTCCCATCAGCCGTGTGCTGGCTCTGGGGTCATTCCGGAAGCGTTGGGTGATGGGATCAGGTGGAGAAGCTGAGCAGGACCAAGCCCAGGTGTGATGTCACCTCTCTGCTCCTCTTTGGCTTGTCCCTGCTTGATGATGGGGCTTGGTTTTAGTACAAAACTTTTGATCTCCTTGATGGTGACCAAGAGCGGTCATCACTGGACCCCCTAGTGAAAGGTGATGTGTACCTAAGCTCAAAATAGCATTATTGACAAGGCCCAACAGCCTGGGACCTTGAGCCAGGAGCTCCTGCTGTAGGAGAAAATGGTCCCAGAGCAGTAACTTGTGATGTTTTACTGTATTCAGATTATCTGCAATCTTGTTTTGGGCTCTCAAACACTGTTAGTCCTTTAGTGTCTTCCAGCTGAAGTTTCTGATATGGAGCAAACCTCTTAGCATTCATTTTTATTTAAAAAAAAAACCCAAACCCAAAAAACTAAGCCCACAACTGTTGTTGCTCACTTTTGTTTTTCAAGTATCTCCGTTCCTGAAAGCCACAGGCAAGATGCCAACAATGTTCTACTCTGTCAGAGAGTGACAGAAGTGGCAGTGAGGCCATCATCTCTTTTTCTTAATTTTTTTTTCATTTTCTAACAGGGAGAAACTGTTGTAAGCATGTGGAGGAATGTAATATGCATCTGTGGGACTTTGCTAACCAGATAATAACTTTTTTCAGTACCTTGGAAGCTCAATAGGGTAAAGTGAGGAGCTTTAATGTCTGTCTAACTTGTTATCAAAGATGGCTTTGTTAGCCCACAATGGCAAAGCTAAATGTGGAGGTTTAGTGACAGTTTGCACTGGAAACTATTGGTTTACTGGGATGAAATATTAAGCACAGCGAGATCACGTGACCACTGGGCAGAGCTGGATGTGCCTACAGCACTGCACGTCTTCAGAAGGGGCATCAATTGTTTGTTTTAAAAATGTCTTTTTATGTATTTTGAGGTAGCAAAGCAAGTAAGCTCATGAAGGTGACTCCTCCAGCCTTTTTGAAGTGGTTTTCCATGAAACTTTTAGAAAAACAGATTTCCTGACTGGTTAAAAATGTAGGCTTTACTTGTGCAGGGAGAGTACTAACTCTAGTCCTTACTCTGGGGAGCAGCTGGTTTCTGGACCCCAACCAGTCAAATATCAATCAAAATTACCATTATCAAAAATCTTCAATTCTAGGTAAACCTCCTCACTTGAAACCAAGGCTTGTGTACGGGTCAAATGTCCATCACACTGGGGATTTCTGGTCTTGCTGGGAAGCAGAGCTGTCCCTTGGCCCTATCTCCAAGGGTCAGGTCCCTTCCCTGAGCAGATGGTGGTGGTCTCCATTGGTGGGACTGGAGACAAAAACTACTGTACCCGGGGCTGTTCCTGCTCCCTGAGCTGCTGCCATGGCACCTTCTTCCTTCATTGGGGCTTCCTCTGAGTGTGAATGCCCGGTGGCTGTAGTTGATTTGAAGCAAAATACTCTGATCTGGCCTCAGAACAGATCCCTCTTTGGAAAGAAGTTCTGGGTTATTTCTTTGATACAAGAGGAGCTGTAAGAAATGCCTTTTTTTTTCTGCTGGTTAAATTGGTAGGAGTATCTTCATTGTGTTTTTCCTGAGAGCGATGGTCCTGGAGGATGTCCCTGTACTGTGAAGGGTGTGATATCTTGGCTGGTGGAGCAAAGTGATTGAGCAGGATGGCCCCAGCAACCCACAGGAGAGGCTGTGGGGGAGCAGTGAACCACAGCGCTTGCTGGGGACAGGGAGCTGGAGGGTGCGTTGTCAAAAAGTGTAAGAAAGTGTAATTTTTTTTCCTGCTAGGGAAAGGAAACCTTGAGAATTGAGGGGGAGAATAAATAACCAGTCATCTTGAAATAGAGAGAGGTTTTAAAATTATTTCCTCAAGGGGATAAGAAGGGTAATTTATTGACCGAGGAGACAGGCGTTCGGTAAAAAGACCTGGCATGCATTATTTAAGTCACTTTGCACAGAGGATGGGAGGCTAACGCCAGAAATAAATACCCTCAACAAGGAGGAAAATAGAGGGTGACCACAGCAGAGCAAATGCAAAGCTATTTGCAATAGCAGAAGCCTGTAGCCTTGCCTGGGCTGGAGACTGGCGTGAGGTTGGGAAATGCAAGTGCTGCTGGTTAAAAAGTGAATCTTTACTAAAACTTAGTCTACTGCAGTAGCTGAGATGTACCATTTTAAATTAGGAAAGAAAGCAAGTAACAGTGGAGGCAATGCTGCCTCTTGCTGATGGTCCGGCCTCTCTCCTCTGGAGTAACATCTGCAATTAGACTTGTAAATGAAGGCGGTTAAAATATTAATGACTGTATCAAGGCAGTGTGCAGAGGGCTCGGTTCCTTGCCGCGTTATTAAGCCTGCTGAAAGGCTGGTAACGAGCTTTAATGCGAAGGCTGGTTTAGGTAAAACATTTTAAATGTTATGAAGATGTATACTAACTTAATTACATATAAACTGGGCAAACCCCAAAATAACATGGACTGAAGCAGCGCGGTTGCTGAGACTTGACTTTCCTGCTACCAAGGATGAAGTAGTCGAGAATCCCTGGGTTTGCAATGGACCAGACGTGCCCATTTTCATCTAAAATATGTCATCAGGTCAGCGTCCAGACCTGAGCTAGGTGCAGGCTGTGGCTGTGTCAAAGCAGGGGAAACTTCTGGGCTGACTTGAGACGCTGTTGTTTGGGCTATTTATTTGGGGCTTGATGTGGTTACACCCTTGCTTCTTAAACTTTAATTTACCATTTGACTTTTTTCCTCTGGATATGACTCAGAGGACTTCAGTAGTTTCATCTTGCCTTTTGGTTTTGTCTTGCTGAGCAAAGGGAGGATTATTATTTCTTTAGTAAAGCAAGCCAAAAACAAATACAAAGTCCTCTGGATATGAAACAGCAGCAGGTTTCCACGTCTTCAGACCCAGCAAAGTAGTTCAGTGAGACTGTGCAGGTTTGTGTGCAGCAGGGAAAGCAGGTTGCTCAAATCCAGCTCCAAGCTATGTGCAAAAAAATTCCACACAACAAAAACAAAGAAAAAAAATCTAGGAGTGATTATTTCTTATTTCTCCCCCTTCTTCCCCCTCTCCCTGCAGGTACTTTGGTCTTGAGTCTCTGGCATGGCAATAGATAATGTTTATCTTCATGCATAGACTAAGTAGAACTAATTTCAATCTTTTTTTTTCTTTAGTCATCACAAAAGAGCATTTAAGGCAAAGATGTTCTCACTGATGTCTCTCTTGTTTGAGAGGTGTGTTACTCTTGAAGCCCATCCTCCTGAGCAAGTAGCTCTTCCTCCAGGGACCCCCCTCAATATTCAGGGGTCCAGAAGCAGCAGCTGCTCCCACCACCTGGGGATGGAGTGTGAGGGACTGGGTTTGGGAGAGCGGGGTTATTTTTTATTCTAGAGGTGTTAAGTCTTTGGTATAGAAGATAATATGTTGGTAGTTCTTAGGAATAAAATATAGAAAGCTTCATAGTGTTAAATACTAATTCTTATTTCTCAGATGTCAATTCTTAAGTATGCTGGGGAAAAAAAAAAAGGCTAATAATGCCCCTGATTGGAGGGCCATTTGTGTTTGAAATGAGATCCCTGGCACACAGCGCTTAGTTCAACCTTCGCTAGTGGCTACTCTGAGTCTTTGAGTAAGAACATCCAACGACATTTGGCTTGATGAGGAATAATTGCAGCATGTGAAGTTGTACCTTAGAGGGACCGGTGCCTTCCCCCGTGTCTGGCCTCTGTGGGCAAGGCTGGTTTTTTGGCCACTGATGTGGTTTTAGGCATTCTTGCTGCCACGTGGGTAATGGCACATGGATGACCCTGGGCTGTGGTGTGTGAGACTTGTTGAGGAAAACCTGCTGAGGGAGGCAGCAGAGGTGTCACACACGTCCCTGATCTCCCCTCCAAAAGGAGGATGTCACCGGTCCTTGGGCAGGACGCACGGGTGTGGTATTTGGTGCTGCCATTGCTGGTGTCTTCTCCAGCTCGTACACACCATGGCTTGATCTGGTGGAGGCTCTTACTGGTGCTGTCATGCCCCTTCAAAGAGCATAAACTAAACCACTGCTGAGGGTAATATATGGCTTGCAGACTGGGGACAGCCTACCTCTGCTTCGGCCACGTCATAACTGTGCAGAATGAAATCAGCTGTTAATCTATAAAACAGTGGTGAGGAATGCAGTAGCTGCCAGTGGGGAGGCAGAATTCATGTCTACCCCCCTTCTACAGTGCTATGGCACCAGCAGTAAAGCTCAAGCTTTGTCCTGACCTTTGTCCAACCCAAAGCGCAGTTTTAAATTGAGATTAAAATGGAGACATGGTGCTTGCCCCACAGTGCTGGGCAGCCCGCGGAGGTGGGTCCTCCCTCATATTTTGGATGTGACAAAAGTGAGGGAAGGCTTCAGGAATGTAGGTGGGGAATTCTATAACTCTTAATGTTGTATACTTGAGTGCATTAATATTTCTATAAGAATTATTAGGATTCTCATAAGGTAGGAAGTCCCCAGGGCGAATGGATGGGGAGAGGGCTAGGCCAGAGCTAGCTGCAGGGATTTAAATCCTTCTCTGATGATGATCTTAGCCAGGTACCACATCACACCCACCTTTATCACCCTGGTACTTACAGTGCCCTGGGATCTCATTCCCACTTTTCCAACACTTCTGGTAGCCCTGTAGCTGATGGGATTTGGGTGCAGCTCTCTGGGTCTTCCTGCTGGAGAGGGATTTGGGTCCAGTACCCGGTGCTCCTTGATGAGAAGAGGTGGGATTTGATCTTCATGTTAGGTGCTGCTTCAGAGAGCATCACTCAAGCAGTGATTTCAGCTCCTCCCTGCTCTGAGCCATCCCTTGATGTCCCACATGGAAACGCTCTATTTTCTTCTTTCGTGTCCTTCTTTCTGCCGCCTCACTGCCTCTTCTCTGCTTTCTCTCCCACTTAGCGTCATCTTTTCTCTTCCAACGGTAAATCTGTCTTGTCCTGTGAGGTTTCCCTGAACCCATAGTGTTTCCATGTAGCATTCTCTATGTTGTCAAGGTCTTATTATTTTTTTATGATGACTCTTTCCAGGACAGGTTTTATGGTGCTTCAGCTCCTAAAACCAACTGAAATGAGACTTGAAGACCAGAGCGTGCAGTCCTCTTCTGTGCACAGCCCTCAGATCTGTCCCTGCACCATCAGACAGGGTATTTTTACCAGCTCTCTGGGCTGGCGTTGACCATGTTAAGGGAGACATGAACTCCTCCGAGCTGCAGCCACCCAAAAGCAGAGGTGTCCTGGGAAATCACTGTGTTGCCTGCCACCAAACTGTGGGCATCTCTGGTGTCACTGTCAGGGGACAGCAAGTGCCTGGCCCTGGCATGGGCAGTGGGCTTCGGCAGGAGACCCGCTCTCAACAACCATGTCCAAAGAAGGCTTTCATTTTTGTTCTGCCTTTCCTAAATATCCTCAGTCATCATCATTTTAAGCAGATGGTGGGCCTATTATATAACCAAGCAGAAGGCTTCGTTACAAAATTTAGCCAAATTGGGTGCTTCTTCAGATAAGACTAAATAACTCATTTCTGGGGTTTTCGGCCCTCCCTGTTCTACTTTGAGTTTGGAGGATGAAGTTATTCTAGGGGGTGAGATTAACAGAAACCTTCCTCAGTTATTAATAACTCGCCTGCGCCTTGAAGAAGCTGTAGGAAAACTGAAAGGCACGATGTAGTAAAAACAAAGCTGTCCACACCAGGTTGCAGGATGAGCCCGCGGGGTTCAGCATCACTCCCAGCTGCTTGTGCTGCCCTTAGTGACTGGGGGTGTATGGATCCCATCGGCTGGGGGTGTAAGGGATCCCATAAGGGATTCTTTCATCCTTGACCGTGTAATGCTTGCTTTGGGTAGAGGAGGGAAGTGCACTGTGTGGGATTTTTCAGGAGCAGTTCCTTTGTTTCCCACTTCATGGGGGAAACAGCCAACCCAAAGTTCCCTGAGACCAAGGAGACCTGCTGGAGCCTCTCCTGGTCCTACCCTGGCTGGCTTGGTCCTGGTGTTAGCCTGAAAAACCTCCTGGCAACAGGGTATCAAAACCCTAAAGCATCCCGTGTGTATTTGGATAATATAGTTTAAACCCAGCATTTTTCGATGTGCTGCAGAAGGCTAGCACTTGTGTGCTTGCTGCATGCTTCAGTCAATGCCCAGAAGAGTTGGATGTTCCTGGGAAAATGGAAAATAATTTCAGTTCAAGGGCATGTTCAAAGCAGGAGGCAGACCAGAGAAACTCAATCTCCCCCAGAAGCATCAATCAAATGAACTGTGCTGGAGCAGACAGCTCCTAGGATGAGCGCTGCTGGGGTGTCCAGAGCTGATTTTTTGAGGGAGCTACGGGAGATTTGGCGCTCAGCATGTCACTCGAGGTAGAAGTTTGAGTGGGGTTTTTTTTTCATTGAATCCTAGACAGTATTTTTTAAAAAAGCAGGTTTTAGCGCAAGGATTGCTGTGTTCTGGTACAGTGCGTGTTGTGCAAGCTGTGTCCCAGTCGTGACAGCCCCGGTTTGTGCTGCTGAGCCTTGTCTGCAGCTCCGAAAGTCCTCACACACCGCAGCGGGGGGAGGCAGGTTGGCAGCAGCGGGGCTGTGCAGGCAGGCGAGCGGCGAGCGGGGCTCCCGACGAGGTGCTCACCTTCCTGCAAATTCACTGCGCTCTCCTTGCTGCTCAGCTGGACTCGGCGAGGGTACCCGTGGCTTCTGGGCCGAGCTGCCTGCAGAGCTGGCTCAGCACCCGGCAAGGAGGCAACAGGGCAGTGTGGCTGCTGTGTCCTCCCCTCCATCCCTACCAGATGGTCCCTATTTGCTGGGTGCTTGACTCTGCTTCCCAGGACGTTTTGGGGAAGGTGCTGTTGTGAGCAGGGGCCTGCTGTGGTTCCTGCACCCTTGATACGGCCGTTTGTGCAGGCCAGCTTGTTGTATCAGCGCCAGCCGTTGCGTTTGCCTCTCCACAGCGTTTGTGTGCCCCTGTGTCCAACCCACGGTGCTTCACTTTTGGGTAACTTCCAGACCAAGACAAAACTCCTAAGAGCTCTGAAAGGAGAAGAGGCCAGAAATAGCTGTTCTAGGCTCAAGGTCCGTGGCTTATATTGGCTCCTTTAGTCACCAGGATCTCTAAGTTACTCTGTGACTTATATTAATTGCTACGGTGCCACTGGCAGTGGTTGCACGACAAGCGTGTCCGGCAGCGTCCAGCATGAGAGCAGCTTCCAGCTCTCAGCAGTCGGGCTGGACGGTCACCACCAGCAGAAAATCCTCTGCATGAAAACCAGCCAGCCAAGTGAAACGTGGTGGCTTCAGATGCTCCAAATCCCTTCCTTGGTGTTCTTCCTGCAAGCTGTTATTAAAAATCCCTCTCCTGGATAGCTCTTAGGCTGGGAAAGAGGGAGAAACTTGCAGAAACCCACCCTCCTCCATCTGTTTTTAAAAGCAGTGTTCTGCCCAGCCCTGGGGCTGATGCTCCTGGCTGCTCAGTGGCCCGGCGGTAGCCACTTGGGCATCCTGCTTCCCGGCCAGCTCCAGCACTGTTGGTACCAGGCATCATTTTAAGCACTGTGCAGATCAAGAATTGGCACAGAATCTAACCAACCTCAAGGGTTAAACTGCTTTTTTACACCAAAGAGGGGTTTCCCCACCCTGCATTTATACCCACGTGCAGCATTGCGAAGGAGTCTGTAATTAAGATAGTGAGCTTAGAAATAACTGTGAAATATGTAGTCACACACACACCGAGAGCGAGTTAATAAGTGTTAAGTGAACAAATAAAAGGCGTTGGCAAATGTACACACTACCTGCAAAGTGCTGCTGGCAGTTTCATGGGTTTGGGACTTTCTTTTTTAACCTTATTTATGACTTACAGCTGACAAGGGGATAAGGAACCTTTTGGATGATTTATTTAAAGCATAATATTAATATCACATTCTTATTTATCTTCCTTCTATCCACAGGATTGAAAAAACGTACAAGGAAGGCCTTTGGTATACGCAAGAAAGAAAAGGATACTGATTCCACGTAAGTCAATGAGATATAAACCACATTAATAGATAACGATACCGGGGAGAAGTTGATGCTGATGTGCCAGGACAGGAAGGAAGTTGGCGCATCGCAGGCATCTGTCATCTTTGGATCAAGTCTTGTAATAACAAATACATTTAAGCTGTTTCCCCTTGTACACCCAGTGACCAACAAATAAGGTATTTTCTCGGTGGCACTGCAGAGATAATAAAGCCAGTTCTCCATGTGTTTGCAATTTACGGTGACAGTTAGCGGTGATCAGAAGAAAATTACTCCTCTGAGAGTTTCAGCAGATTAATCTCTGCCCAAACTACTGATTTGCCCGTCTGCTGAGATCTTTTTAGATGCAAATTCAATTTAAACAGATGCCAGTGCAGGCAGCGAGGCTGGCTGCGGAGTGAAGGGCTGCATGGTGGGGGCAGGCTTGGGACGGAGGGTGCACGGGGCTCATGGAGAGCATGTCCCTTCAGCTTTGCTGTGGAAGATGCTTTTGCTTCCCAGGAAAACATCTGGTGGGGTTTTCCTCCACATCTGGCAGGAGATGATGTGCACGGGTGCAGAACTGCTGGGGAGGCTTGGGGGGGATGTCCCAAAGCAGCGGGGAGCCCCGCTCCCCCACCATCATCCAGGCCTTTCCAGAAGTGCTTCATGTCTGGCACAGCACAAACCCTATGGGTTTTTTCTTTTTTTAATTTGTTTTCCTGAGCTATTTCACATCTTGGCAGCAGTTGATGAGGTCTCCTGTGCGAAGGGATGGCCTCTGCCTGTATAAAAATATGGGGGGACACGGAGCACGTCCCAGACAAGGTCTGTGCGGCGTGGAGCTGTTGTCCTGCTTGTCACCAGGCATGTCCATCCACCAGCCAGGCAGCCAGGAGCTCCAGCCCTGTATGGCTTCATTTATAATTTATCAGAAGGAGGGGTGGGAAACAGGCTGCTTTGCATCTTCCTCTTCTGCTCATGGAAAATCAATGGAGCCGGGTCTAGGTCCTGCCTTTAGCCAGCGCTGTGATTTCCACGCTTGCTTGCAGCAGCCTGCTCTTCCCAGAGCTCGGGGAAGCTGGTGGCACAGGATAATTTCAGAGACATTTGTGCAAAGAGATTAAACACAAGATAAGAGAGACAGGAGGCAGACGCATATGAATTAGTGAAGTTCAAAGGTGTTCTTCTCTGTTAAACCAGAGCTGGATGGGCAGCAGCTCCCTGCAGGGTTTCTATGATGCCCTGAGTCAGACATTAATTTGTGGCAAATCTCTGGCAACGCATAAAACTTGGGAGCGTGTGGGAGGTGGAGGAGCCCGTCTGGTTTTCATAAACATATTTGTCTTTTCACTAAATAACTTGGCATCCTTAGACAGCGTTTAAATACGGCTGCTGAGCCTGCCACGCCGTTTGCTGTGACCAAGGTCCAAATCCCATAAGCAGTTGGGGATTAGGATCCCTGAGGAGTCTCATCAATTTTCAAATCCATTCAAAAGAGAATTGACTGTGCTTCTGGCAGAAGAAAAAAAATCTCTAAGTTGCTCTATATGTAATTTTTATTGTCTCCTGCAAGAGGATGCACACCCAGGGTAGGGCTACGGCTGCGGGATGGGTACATGGATGCAAGGAGCTGCCTGTCCAGCTCCTCGGCTGGGAAAGCGTGATCGTCATCAGGAACCCTTTATTTACTAATAAATATAAAATTAGTCATCTGATAAAATGAGAGCGATGGCACCGAGATCCTTACGCGGGTTTCACGAGGAGTGCGTGACAGGTAACTCAAGATTTGCTGACAACTTCATAACTAAACCCATCGCTGCTGTGGGTTCGTTAAGAAAACTGTTTCCACGAGTTAATGGGGTGACAGCACGGTTTGGGAGCTAACACGGCTGCATTTCTGTTCTTTGCAGAGGGTCACCAGACAGGGATGGCATCGTAAGTATTGCATGGACCCCGGTCCTGCTTTCCTCTCCCACCATGGCCCCTTAAACGCTAATTCCTTCATCAGCCACCATCAGCATTTTGTGAACTGCCTCTTCCTTTCGGTTTAATATAGAAAATAAATTTCAGTAAGAAGCTATCTGTTTAAAATAACGACATATTCCAGGTTTTCTACAAAAATAACATAAAGAAAATAACAATACAGAAACACCTGACAAGCGCTGTGGGCAGAGGGACCAGGTGTCCTGCTAAAACCCTGGGCTCTGCATCCTCGTTTGCACTCCTGCTAATTGGCTTGGGTCAGATTTGCTGGGTGATGAGTTAAGGGAAAATTGCCAGAACAGCTGTTTCCAATATCTATTTTAATTTTCTATATTAAACTGAAAATAAGGAGATACTTGTTTTATTAATTATTGCTGCTTTTATTTATGGTGTTAGCCAGAAACACCCCTGCTAGATCTGGGTATTAGACCATGTCTCCTTTAGCCATTTGATATCAATTTTGCAAATAAGTATGTTGGGTTCAGACTGGGACTGTGCTGGTCGTTATTTCTTGAGTAAATTCAGACATTAGAAGCTCACCTTAAAATAAAAATGAGACCCTCGGGAGGCTCGGCAGGGAGAGCGATGCTGGGGTGTCTTTTGCAAAGCCATACAAAAATTGGGGTGCCAAATTTAGAGAGAGAGAGGTTTGGTTTTTTTCACATCTGACCCAAGATCCTTGGCTTTGGGCTTGCCCTGTGTTTGTAAGCCACTTAGCTGTTAAGAAATAGTGATTTAAAAAAAAAAAAAAAGTCTGCAGCTCAGGGAGCACTTTAACCACGGCTCTATTCAGCAGTAATAAATAAATAAAATGCAAGGAGCAGCCCGGAGCTGTTCCCTCCACCGGCAGAAGTGCCCTGGGCAGCTTTTTCTTGTCAGGTGTGGGTGCAGAGACCTTGGATGAGCTTGGGTGCCCTCTCAATTGGGCTCCTACTCTTGATTTTTCCAGGTGACTTGCTGTTTAAGCTCAGGCCAGTGCTCCAGCAAGCTGAAGGATGTAGAAATGCAAATTTTTGGCAGGTATAAGGAAGCTACTGAATATATTGGTGGTAGGGGAATTTGGAGGATGGAGATGTTTGGTGTAACTTTTCCTCCTACAACATGTTCTCCCTATAACACTGGCAGCCACTGGAGTGGCCAAGAGGCAAATCCTTGGACTGCTGAATAGAGCCCCGTTACCCACCCCAGTAAAAACCACACTTACTCCTAATGGAGCCGCAGCTGAGCCCTCCTCTTATAAAACTGTGTGTTTTGCTAATTCCTTGTAACTTATTTTTGTGTGTTTTTTCTTTTTTTAAAAAAACCCAAACAACAACCAACCACCCGATACTTTAACCCTTTTTCTGCCAACCCCCAATCCCTTTCAGCTGCCCAGCCCTCATCCCAATGAGCCACCTTGCAATAGCAAACCCGAGAGTGTGCGTGAAGGAGGAAAAAAAAATTCGGTAAGGAAAACAGAGCTTGGTTTACAGCTACAAAAGGGTGGTTAAAAACAGGGAGTAATTTTTGGTTTGACATATAGGAAAGTACCATTTAGGTTCAGCCAGGTGGATGTAAATGAGTTGAATAGAAAGGGGCTTAAATACAAACGGACTGGGGGAAAAGCCCCACATAACTGCATCCAGAGTGTGGTTTTTCACCCTTGTACCTCTAACAAGGCTGCTCCATTCTTGGGCAGCATAGTGGGGAGCGTTGGGTGAAACCAGGAGGGTGAGGGTGCTGGTGGCCTGATCAACCCCCTGTGCTGCTGCTGCCCCAGGATGGTGTGTTAGACCCTCAGGCAAGGGTGCTGGGGAGGGGGGTGCTACCTCTGGCAGCTGAAGGGAACCAGATTATTTAATTTAGGTGCCCAAAATTGAGAACCCAGCCTAACTTAATCCCTAAACTGGCCTTGCAGCACTGCTCGCTGGCTGTGAGGGCCAGCGGGAGCTTTGGGCGTTTTTTTAGATGCCCAGAGCAGACCAGCAAAGGGTCCCGCAGGTGACGGATGCCCAAAGCTTTGTCCCAAACCAGACCACTCTCAGTCCAAAGCAGCAATAACCTGTGTGTGTTGTCGGTGTGTCATGATGTGCACTAACGCCGCATCCCAGCTGGGTTAGCCCGGACGCCTCTCCCTGCTGCAGCCCAGCTTCACCGCGGAGTGAAGCAACAACACCCGGCTTGCTCTGCGGGTGGTTTGGCTACTGAATAACACAAACTGAACCCTTCTTTTGGCATGTTCTGGGGAAGGTGTTTATCTCCTGATAAACAGCGGTGCTACCTGTGCTCTTGGGCACTGGGAGCCCCCGCTGCCACCGGCTCTCCCCATGGGCTGGAACACCCCGGCACACGGAGAAATGGCCATTTCGTTTCTCCTCCTTTAAGAAATATATGTTTGGCTAATGAATGTGCAAAAACACAGCCTTTTAGTGCTCTGGTGTGGAAGACTTTCCAAAAATGGGAAATACTGTATTGCTGGTGTGTATGAGCAGAGTAGTGCTTGCACAGGTGGCTGAGGGGTCCGTGTTCCCGCTGTGACACCCAGTGGCATCCTAGCTGTGTCGCTGCACACATGTAAGATACGCCGTGGTCTTGTTTCCTCAATTTAAAATGTGGAAATTTTGTTTTCCAATCTGTTGCAGAAGAAAACGAACGGAGCCCCAAATGGATTTTACGCGGAGATCGACTGGGACAGATACGTAAGTGTCCCGCGGAGCTTCGCCTCCGTCCAGCTCCCGCTGCGGGACACAGGCTGTGCTCACATGCTGCCTTTGGCTTTCAGGGTGGCCATGGCTATTTTGGGTGATGTCCAGGTGTTAGTCGTGTCCAGATATGTATTTCGTATCTGCATGTTAATTAGATTGTATAAAACTTCCCAGAAACTGGGTGGCTCTGGAGAGCACTGCCCAGGCTTGCAGGATGTTGTAGTTACCCCAAAAAACCCCTGGGTTGCAACCAGGCATTGCAAAAAAACATTTTCCGCAAAAATTGAGCGTTGAAAAACTTTATTTGTGAAAATTGAGCACCGCAAAAATCGATCTGCGGCGAGGTGGTGCCAGAGCACGGGTGCCGTTTGCTCCATGTGGCCCCAGGGGCTGCATGGGGCTTCGTTGGACATCGCTTCCTGCAGGAGGAAAGAGCTGCTCCCATTTTCCAGGAACAGAGTTAGCGTTCCTAATTCTTCTGGGTTTTTTGTGCCCTATTCAGAATTCACCTGAGCTCGATGAGGAGGGATACAGCATCCGACCTGAGGAACCAGGCTATATCCTTTGTTTGTTGGCTTTGCCTCTCAGTTTACAAACTGTAAGATGAGCTGGGGTTCACAGGCAGGCCATTGACTAATTTTATTTATTATTATTATTTATTTTTCCCCTTTTCATTCTCTTTTTGAGCTGTCACTCCACACCTAATATTGGCTCCCAGAGGGAATTATGATGCAGTAGAGCAGGAGGTGATTTTAATTGCCTTTGATCCACTGCTATGAAATGAGGAGGAGCGGGTGGTGCCCCACAGAGACCCCGATGTCCCATCCCATCTGTGGTGCTGTGTGTGGGCGCTGGCTGTGCAGTGCTTCATCACAGCTGATGCTGTTTTGGGGTAGAAACGGTCTGCGTGGCAGTGAAAGCAAAATGAGCAAAGATTAATTTGCAGCTCCGGTAGCGTGCCCTGCTAAGGGGCGAGGAGATGTGGATGGCCAGAGCCCGTGTACCTGTCGAGTTTGTAGGCTGGCAGCAGGTTTTAAGCCTCCTCCTTGTAGCTGAAGGAACAGGTCAGTGGAAAAGCAGAATTTCTTCCTCTGCCGCTGCTGAAAAATTCTGGTTCTCTGTGGGGGATGAGTCAGTGCGGTCACAATGGGGAGAAAACCTGGACAACGATGCAAATCACTGCTGGGCTAAACCAGGGCTGGGTTTGGCGCTGTGGGCGCCAGTTCCAGTGTCCCCAGCCCGCACAGGGATAAAGCAGTGAGATATCACAGCAGTGACAGGCACGGCAGGAAGATTTGCCCCTGGGTGTTTGGGATAAACATTTTGGGAACACCTAATTCCCATTCTTCAGGGAGGCTTGAACCTTGGAATGCCATGGCTCTGCCCTCACAGCAGAAGGAAACCTTCTTTAACTGTGCTCTACCTACCAAAGGAAAGCACTTTTACTCCTCAAGTGAATCCGAAGAGGAGGAGGAGGCACACAAGAAGTTCAACATTAAGATCAAGCCTTTGCAGGCTAAAGACATCCTGAAGAGCGCGGCGACAGTGGATGAGCTGAAGGCGTCGATAGGCAACATTGCACTTTCTCCATCCCCTGTGGTGAGTCCTCGGTGTTTCCGTCTCTTCCCCCAGCTGCAGAAGCAGCGGTGGCTCCACGGAGCTTGTCCCCAACGAGCAGGGGGCTCTTCCTTAGGTGACAGTGGTTACACTTGCATTTCTGGCCTTGTTTATAGGATCTAGTCTATATGGTGCCAATAATGGGACTGCAAGGGGGAGCTCAGATGTATTGCAGTGATGTTTCCAGTTCAAAATGTCTTTAAATCTCACTTTCCTTCTCATAAAACAGAGCGGTTGAGATCAGAATATACTACTCCCTTATTTTTCCCCCTTTTCCTCATTTTTTCCATGTCGTCATCATTCAGGACATAAATGGGTCTTGCCCTGATTTCCAGGACAGAGAAAGCATCTGTGGGCTTTTCCACCCCGCTGCTATGGGATGTTAGAGGGACATTTCTCACCCTGGGGGTGAGTCTAGGGTTTCTGGAAGGAAAGGTCATCTCTCCTGGTATAAATACCATCAACTTCTGGTTTTCCTAAGGCTTGTCAAGACTTCTGCCATCTCATCCCAATCTGTTCAGCTGTGAAAAGATTTGATTTTTGTCTCAGTGAGCTTTAGTGTGGGCTATAGTGTCTCTTCAGATGAAGCTTTCTGTGATTTATAAATAGCCTGTATCTGAAGTGTGAATGAATCTCAAACCCTAAGTGAAGAGGAAATAAAATTGCGGTTTATTTCTTTTTTCTAAACCAATGCAAGGTTGCCAAGTTTAATGAAAGCTTCTGGGACAAGCCACTGTCCTTGGAAATGGCAAGTCCCTCCAGCACGGCTCTGCTTCCCCCAAATGCCTGGTCCCTTTTAGTGACGTGCATTTCTGGATGCTTTTTGCACTGTGACCAGGGAGTTTCTGGCTGTTAGCATTCAAGGGTTAGAAACTGCAGTCACCTGCTTTGGGAAGCACCAAAAAAAAAACAAAAAGAGGAAAAAGCAAAAATTAAACCCAACAGCAAAAAAGAAAAAAAATAATCGAAACTTAGCAAAAAAGGGGAGTGGGGAGTTTTGGAGACTGGCAATTATTTGCCAAATAAGTGGATAATTTTGATTGTAGGAGGAAAAACAATGCCAGAACTATTTCTTACCAAAAAGCTAATATTGGTTTTGCAAAGCGATGGCCTCAGCAGTTTGGTGCACATGCGTGTGTACATATATAACGTAGGAGACAACATTATTTTGGGAGGAGGGAAGAAATAGTGCAACACTTCAAAAATGGTATAGGGGGAGCACTGTGAGTTTATTTAAAGGGCCAAGTCTATATTTGGTGTATTCTCCTTCCCTTGTGGCTTTTATTTCTGCATCCCTTGCTGGCAGCAGGCCCCTGTCAGGGGGGTTGCTGCTCCGGGCTCCACGGGGCACTCACCCGTCCCGGTGTGTAGCTGGTGGCTCTGGCACAGCTGTGGCAGAGGTGGGAGTAGCTGCTCATTGATTCCGTACTGCAGTCAGTGGTGTAGGAATTTCAGAGAATCTAGCCAAAAATTATAAAGCGACTTTGTCTCTAGCTATATATAAAGATCTATTAGGAAATTATCGAATGGTTATGCTCAGCTCCTAGCAGTCCAAAGTTCCTTGGTTATTTTTATTCTTACTGATGAAATACTTGAATAGTTTTGCACCAGTGTACGAGGATTAGGCTGATGTGGTCAGCAGTTCTTCTGCACCTCACACTTTCCAGGAAAACAAAACCCCACAAAACATGCATTTTGCTAGATACGGTTTTGTGTCTCCTCCTCTCCGTGGTGTTTTTCCTACGGAGGTTGGGGGCGGTTTTGCTGGTGGTTAGGAAGGATCTAGCCCCTGGTGAGCACACCTGTGTGTGTCAGCGTGGTGTGGTCTGGATCCTGCCCTTTGGGTGCTGGGTTGGGACACTCCATGCTGTGCTTTGGGGAAATCCCTGTCCCCAGCCACCACCGGCAGAGCACAGCCCAGAGCTGGAGCCGGTATCTCCCTGCAAAGTCATGCAGATGTGATCCGCTCACCCCAAAGGGCTCGGGGACAAGCCCTGGGCCAGGCTGGACAGAAGGAACCGTGCTGCTTCCCCATGTCGGGATCCAAAATCCAGCTTATGGAGGAAAAGGGCACAGGTGTGGAGGTGAGCGGTGCCACGGCCGGGCGCTCCTCGGCACACCGGATCCCGGTCTGGGAAAGCACCAGTGCCCTGGGCAGGAGCTGGCTGAAGGAGTTTTGCACCCATGGGATTTTCATGCTTTGCTGTCTGGGTCCCTGCCCTTGTCCTGGGCTCATCTCCTCTGCAAAGCCCAGCTCTAGCATCCCTTCCCTCCTGAGCATCGGCCTCTCCTGGGGGAGAGCAGCAAGATGGGAGATGCCGTGTCTGTAGGCTCTGTCCTCTCCATCCTTGGGGGTGTGAATTATGGTGCCTTGACTCGAAGGCAAGAAGAAAACTGGAGATGCTGTTGTAAACTGGTGTCAGGTGCATCCTCTGGAGCTTAGGTCTCATTTGTTGAGAAGAAGGGGGAAGGTGGGTGTAGAACCGGCCCGTGCCATGAACTGTGCCAACAGCAGCCCGGCATCTTCAGACGTCCCACCCTCTTCCCTGCTCGTTCCTCTGGGCAGCTCCTGCCCGCTTTGCTCTTTGCACTGTGGAAACCTCAGCCCCAGGAGCGGGGGATTTGTAGCGGTCACTGGGCAAAGCTGATAAGTAATAGCCTTAAATTTAAACACTTAGGGGTAACATTGTGCTTTTGACTTTTCTCTCATACGAACCCTCCCAAGAAATGAAACAGGCTGGGAAAAGGCCTTTGGCTACAGCTAGCAGGGCCCACTAACAACAAAGCACGTGAATCCTTTCCATAAGATGGCTCAGATGCAGGTTTTTGTTTCTGTATGCTCTCTCTCACTGCAGTCCTCTGTCTGAATGAACGACATCCTGGCTGGATGCGTGCACAACTCTGCTTTGCTGTGTGTTTAACAGTTATACACCTGATGCTTCTGGTCATGATATGACTCTTTTATTTCTGTATTATCCCTTTATAGAAATTATCTTATATTCTCATTTTCTTTTTTTATTTTTCCTGCATTCTTTTAGAGGAAAAGTCCGGTAAGACATACAGTTTTTTATCTCTTATAATTTTTTTAACAGTCTTGCGTTCTCTTGTTTGCACGGTCCCTGTTTTGCATGTGTCTAGAGCTGAAATGTAAAATGCAAATAACAAATCCTCCTTTTGAAAGGCACGATGTTTATTATTCTCCTTCTCCCTTGATTTAAATTGGAGTATGTTAAAATAGAGCTAGGCTGTCTTTGCTTTGAATGTACGTAGTCTGGGGGTATAGTTTGTGTGAAAAGCTGGTGGTTTTGGACAAGATGTATAAGGGTACAGTTTTATCTAGGCACATTTTACACATGTTGTTGCACATCAAAAGGTATGAGAAAGCAGAAAAACCCATCAGTGGCCAATGACCTCTGGTGCCACCACACGCAGCAGCGATGGCTTCCCCGAGAGGACCGGGCTGCAGACTGTTCCAAGCCCAAAATGAGGAAATTCCCCCATTCCACAGGGTTTGGGGTCCCTCTGGGGTCTCTGCAGTCGCTGCTTCGTGCCCCGCCAGCCCCTGGGAGCAGAGTGCTGTGCTCCCAGCAGTAGGTGCCGGGGCTGGGGGGCTGCGTGGAGGAAACCTCCCGGGTGCAGCCGTGCTGGAGGGGTGCGATGGGCTTTGGGGGACTTGGGGTGCTGACCTGTCGCTCTCTGACCAGGTGTCTCTTCTCTCTTCCTTCTCGCTGACCGCAGCGGCGCAGCCCGGTAAGCACCTGCACCCACTGCTTTTGCCCCTCACCCAGTTCAGGGATGGGGGGGTGCTGGCGGGGGCCGAGTTGGTGCTGGGTTTACGTGGCGAGTGCAGGGAAGGGGAGTGGGGTGCCGGTGCCATTAGTCACCCTGTTTTCTAGTCCCAGGTGATGGTGGGACCTCATCCCCTCCAATGATGCAAAGGGCTCCCTGGTGATGGGCACCCTCTATGATTTGACCTGCATCCTTGTGAACCCCCCTGGAGACCTGCCTGTGGTCCTGGGGTACCCCCACTGCTTGTCCCCCTCCCGGGGGGCTCCAACTCCCCTCTCTGCTGTGCTGGTCCAGGGGAGTTTTGGCTTTTGCTGTGTGCAGGCACGCGTGTGTTGTGTGGCAAGAACAAAGATTTTGATTGCTGAAAATTTGGCTTAGATCGATTTGCAGACATCAAACATGAGGAATTTGGGTTTATGCCATTTCTAACGGGGTGAAGGTGTCAGTAACCCCCATAAGCCCCTGGCAGCCAGGATGGCTGCGAAGGCAGTGCTGCCAGGTGATGGTTTTACGTGGCTCAAAATCCCCTCGGAAGGGTTCTTCTGGCTCCCTGTATGCTGGGAGCAAATGGGATTTCCCAACACACACGTGCAGCTGGGTATATTTCAGCCGCGTACAGTAAATATCACCTTAAATAGGCAATCCCTGCCACATCTGCTGGGCTGCTTTGCTCCTGCTGTGTCCCTCCGTGGGTGACAATTGCTGTGCGTCCGCGTCCCTCTGCATCCCGCTTACCTAGTGTGTTTCTAATTCCAGGGGACGATTAAAAGGAATTTATCCAGTAAGTATGTTCTGTGGCCTTCAAGAACAGTAATTAGTGTTGGCAGGGTAACGGTGGTGGTGTTTTGGGGAGGGGATAAAAAAAAAAAAAGAGGGAGTGGGTTTGGTTTGCTTTAAAGTGATCCTGGCAGAAATGATGGCACCCAAATGTCTTCCTTAAAGAAGATTATATGGGACATCCTTGGGTACCCTATAGAAACAGCGCAGCTCCCTAGTCTTGTTCTCTACAGAAATAAAATCTGAATTAAACCCCAGACTTCTTCCTGCCAGCATCTCCATAGGAGGGGTGGGATGGGGCATGTGCTGTGCCTGGTGGGAGCCCCGCTACCGACACGGGGTGCGGGTGGGAGATCAGTTCTAACCCCTCACTGTTGCAGGTGAGGAGATCGCGCGGCCCCGGCGCTCCACGCCGACGCCGGACCCCACCAGGTCAGTACAGAGGCTGTTGGTACAATTATCCAACACGGGCACATCATCCTGTTGAGGTTTTTAAATGTTTCGGTGGGCAGTTGTGCATTTGAACTGTTGCTCAAAGGGAAGCATCTGTTTTCACCTCCAGATTTTGATCCTTTTCCATGTATACCTGGATAGGTCAAACCCAGAATAACGCAGCAAATTCCCTGGGTGTTTACTGCTGTTTGAATATTGCCAACCCATCATCTAGCTGAGCTGCCCTCATTTGGCTCATCAAAGACACCGCTGTAGAAACATCCCTTTTATAACTTGTTCGGCTGTCTCCTGGGCCTAAAATTTGTGTTTGGTGTTTAAAGAAGCTGAGGAAACGCTCCGTGCTGCAGGACACGGGAGGCACGGGGAGCTTTGGGTCCTGTGTGAGGAAATGAGAAACAAGGGGAGGTGCCCAGGCGGCATCAGTGGATCCCCCTGAGCATGGCCGAACAAAACCGTGCTGAACTGAGGCGCTGATGGTGGTGGCACCCCTGGTTTCAGATGCACGGCATCTATCCACGCTCTCCCACAAGAGCAGCAGGAACCGGGGTTGTTTAGTTTGGAGAAGCGGAGGCTGAGGGGGGACATCATCGCCTTCTACAACTCCCTGAAAGGAGGGTGCAGAGAGGGCAGATGAGTCTCCTGACCCAAGGAACAAGCGACAGGACAAGAGGGGATGGCCTCAAGCTGCGCCAGGGCAGGGTCAGACTGGCTCTTAGGAAGTATTTCTTTGCAGAAGGGGTTGTTGGGCGTTGGAATGGGCTGCCCAGGGCAGGGGGGGAGTCCCCATCCCTGGAGGGGTTGAAGAGTCAGGTTGACCCAGCACTGAGGGATCTGGTGGAGTTGGGAACGGTCAGTGTGAGGTTCATGGTTGGACTGGAGGATCTTCAAGCTCTTTTCCAACTGAGATGATTCTGGGATTCTGTGACATCTGCTGCTGGAAGCCTCCTCAAGCCTGATCGATTGGGAGAACTGGCAAGCGTGTGCTGTGGGCGTATATTGATTTAGGAAAGCACTCAGGCTAGTTGCTACGGAGTGAGGCCAAATCTCACCAGGAGCATGCCCTGTGCAGCTGCAAGGTCTTACTCAAGGTGCATTGGACTCAAGCATGGTCCAGACCCTTGACTTTTTTTTTTTCCCCATGGAGTCTGGAGTAGCTCTGACTAATCCTAAAGCAATCCCCAGTGCCCCAGCAGCTGCTTGGGCACTACTGGGTTTGCACCATCATGATACCGCTCTCCTTTCCTTTTTCTCTGCCCAAAAACCTGTGTTTTGCCAGGTGCCTGTTAATTTAGAACATACCCCCACCCCCAAAATATGTATATTTGACTCCTCTGGGCTTGTTTCATCCCACAGCAAGAAAGCCGGGGAGGACACCGCTGCGCTGGCCCCGCTCTTTGGGCCCCCGCTGGAGTCGGCGTTTGAGGAGCAGAAGCTGGACGGTGGGTCGGGGGACGCGGGTGGCATCTCCTGGCAGTGAGCCCTGGCCGTGCCCTGGGGACGGCCCACGGCACCCAGCTCTGCCAGCAAGAAGGGTAGCCCTGGCAGTTCAGCCCTCCTCTTAACAGAGGGGAAAAAAATAAAATTAAAGCGGATGGTGAAGGGTGGGTGGCTGGTTATAGGCAGTGCAGGGATGGGGTTTATATGGATTATACAGGAACAGAGCAAGTGTTTAAGCCAGTTAAATAATTATGTGGTCTTGGGACAGATCCTGAAAGAGAACAGCTAACAATTATTAAAAATAGTGACTTTCAAATGAAACCCCTCTGTTGCTGTCCCTCAAAGGGGTGCGTGTTTAGCAGCGGCGCTCGTTAGCTTCCGACGCTACAGCAGCGTTTCAGCATCACACTAATTTAATTGCAGGAAGATATAACAGAGCTGTCTGGCAATGCTTTACAGCTCCCTGTGCCAGTGAGGATGTCACACCAATAATGTCATTTTTTTCCCCAGAAACAGTATTCCCCTGGACAGGAGTGTAAGAAAGCTTTGCTGCCCCCCCCAAAATCTATTTTTTTTTTAACAGCTTTCTCGAAGTGCAGCGATCTTGCAAGGCTTGTTCTCCCCAAAGAAAAACCCCATTCACTGCTGGAGCGGTTTGTTCCTGGAGAGGTCTCCTCCTCCCGGCTCCGCTCGGCTATCGTGAAATGGCTGCTGCCACTTGTAGCCTAGTTATGCCTTGTAATTAATGACTCTGGTTAATTCCTTTCATCAAAACTATGACTGCGTGCAGTTCTCTACACATAGCCCCCCAAAAAATGCAAAAAGTTTAAATGATACAGAAGAGGGTTTTTCCCCCTGCAACCTCTGTGAATATAATTGGATCTTTTCATTTTAATACCTCTTTTTTCTGCATATCCTAAAATTCCAGATGATTTTTGCAATTAATGCAATGTTTCACTTAATGGAATAAGCCTCCAAATACATAAATGGCATTGTTTTGTTTGTCAAGCGGCATGAGTGTCAAACTAATTGCATGTCCTGTTTTAAAACTCAAGCAAGCTTGTAATTATCTAACATTATGGAAAAACCCCTGTCTTTAATTAATGAGAGGTTTCTGTCACTATTTAGTTTCCTCTTTTTATAAACCTCAGATGAGCACGTCTCATCTGTGTGTTTTGCTATTTGTAAAAAGGACAGTAGGTGTTATCACTGCCTTTGCATGTGTATTTATTTATTTTTGATTTTTTTCAGCTACTCTGGATCAGCCAGAGATATGGGGTTCAGTCCAGCCCGTCAACACAAGCGTAGAGTCCCCAAAGCTACCGAGACCTTTTCCAACTGGAAGTAAGTGACTGTGCAGGTTGTCAACTGAAAATAAATTAATATAGAGAGAAATCAGATCTCTTACTTTTCCTCATCCAGAGTCCTTGGAGGGTTTTGCTTCCCCTGGCTTGCCTCCAGTGCACCAGGGTGGAGGAATGTCGGGGGTCTGGGAGAGGATGATGGTATCCAGGATGGGAGAGACGGTGCGCATCCTCCCCGGCCAGGGGAACTGCAGCTTTTCCTCCTCCCCAGCTGCAATGTCATGCTTTCCTTGTTCCCCTGCCCCTTTTTCCCCCTCGCTAGCCCTTAGCACAACCAATTTCACACCAAACCTACCCCCAGGCCTGGTGCTGCTGGCTGGCTGGTGTCGATGTGCCAAGGTCAAGGCAACTTCTGGCCACATCATGATCTTGCAACACTCCTGATTGAAACGGTTGCTTAATGGAGCCAAGCTGCTTCCAGAGCAGCCACGGTGCCTCCCGGGCTGCTCCTCTGTTCGATTCGGAAGTTATTTACATCTGCTTTGCAAAAATGCCCCTGTAAAGCTGGGTTAATTAGCCACGG
The DNA here is from genome assembly GCF_047716275.1 of Strix uralensis. Classification (NCBI taxonomy): domain Eukaryota; kingdom Metazoa; phylum Chordata; class Aves; order Strigiformes; family Strigidae; genus Strix; species Strix uralensis. The sequence continues at coordinate 2,168,940 of NC_133979.1, read as the reverse complement.
CGTTCCTCCTCTGTACGTGCATCCCGGATCTGTGCGGGATGGCCACATGAGAAATGTGGAGGCAGATACGTGCCTCAGAGGCTACAGGTTTTAATTAAAATGGTAATTCAGGTTTTTAAAACATGACTACAAGCTAAGATTTAAAAATAATAAAAAAAAACCCCACAAAAAACCCCTAAGACCTAACAAAAAAGTCACCAGCGATTGCTTGCTGCTCAGTGATACACCAAGGAAAATTTTTCACAAAGGGAACAACCCGATATTGGAATAATCTCCCCAGAGAAGTTGTGGATGTCCTAACATCAGACACTTTTAAGCTTCAGCTGGTCAAGGTGCTGGGCCATCTCGTCTAGTCCCTGCTTTTGCCAGAAATGTTGGTCCAGATGATCCTTGATGTCCCTTCCACCCAGGAATTCCGTGATGCTCTTGCTCACCCAGCAATCATCCCAGGGCTGGTGCTGCTGCCCGCTCTGCACCTCGGCAGCACTGCCGGCCCCCCCTTTTCCCAGCAAACTGTGCCTGTTTCCTAACACACCACAGCTGAAATTTTTCTCCTCTCTTTGCTCTGTTTTGCAGCACCTCCGCCGCTCCCACCGAAAAACATCCCGGCCACGCCGCCACGCACCGGCTCTCCTCTGACGGTGGGAATAGGTAAGAGCTCAGCACCGCGCTCTGCACACATGCCGTTGCCCAGCCCCAGCAGCCTGGTGTGGAACCTGGGGGGGGCAGGGGGGGGGTCGGGTCCCGTGGTTGCATTTCGGACATGGATTTGGCCCTTGTGCATCCTCTTCCCTGTGCATCCGCAGCGCTTCAGCAGATGCTGAAGTCACAGCGATGCTCTAGAAGCCGTGCAAAGAGGCTTTTGAGTCCTGAGCCAGTGTTGGCCTGGTGAAATTAATGCGCTCTCCTCCCGCCACCTTTGGGGTGGGTCACTTCTAGAAAAGAAATGCAACATTAGCCTCAAAGTCCTGCTCAAAATTGGGAATAAATGGAGCACTGTTGCCACCCGGAGCAGCACTGCACAGGGTATGCTTATGAAATAACAGGGTGGCTGCCTGTGTCAGGGAAGCTGCTCCTGCCCCCCCAGATTCCTACTGCTGGCAGGGAAGGTGGGAAAACCCCCCCAGTCCCCAGCACGGGGATGGAGAGGGACAGGGGGGAGAGAATGAAACAGTAGCTGAAATAGAGGATGGCCTGAAGGAAGGGATTGAGAGATGTTGAATGCAGCTAGAGGACATAAAGTGCTTATAAGCCTATAATTCATGTTGCTGTCTGTTGGGGGTGCAGGTTTTGAGGAAGGAAGGGCACTGTATGGGCACAGACACATGCAGAGCACCTTGGGGTGTTGTTACCATCTCCATGAAGAAATCCCCTTCCCTATCCATTGATATTTCATTCACGCTCCCATATCTTGATTTTTTTTCTATTCACCCAAGCAGCCAGACAGGCTGAGTGTCCACCCACATACATAGATTCATCAACATGAGCGAACGCGATGCCCAGCCACGTGTGATGGTTTATTTGCTGGCTTGCTGCACGCTTCAGCTTGTGCATCAATTAAAAAAAAGCGAGCGGCAGAGGTCTATTTTTTCCCGTTTTAGCAAAACTATATTTTATCCCCTAAACGTAGAACAGATGGCTCCCCTAGACGCAGGATCAGGGGCGGGATGCTGACGTAAGGAGCCCAGAGGACACGTTAGTTTTAGCCGGATGCATGTGGCTGTAGCAGGGGCCATGGGCTCCCGTGCTACCCTGGTGCTGCGGCCACTTGCTGCCCTGGTCCTCGCCCCATCCCTCCGCTCAGTCTGTGCCGAACGAGGCACTGGGCAGCATTCCTGGCACCAGAGATGCCTCATCCCCAGGCTCCAGCCCTCGGGGAAGAGAAATGCAAGAAAACAGGGCACGGAAGGAAGGCGGGAGGATCTCCCTCTTCTGGATGTGTAACGCTTTGCTGATGAATCCCGTCTCTGTGTTGGTTGTGAAGTCAGATATGAATGTTGTGTGGTAGCTCAGTTAGTGAGCAGAGCCCTAAAATACCCTTATCTGCTGCTGCTTGCATCTGAAATACATACACCCTGTCTGCTTCCCTCTGCTGCATGCCCAGCACCCGTTCTCGAGAGTGTCAAGCCAGCATGTTTAAATATATATATTTATGTGTTTATAAATATATATAGTGGAGTGCGCAGCTGAGCATGTAAGTTTAAGATCTGATAATTCAGAGTGATGACAATGACGCAGTGATGTTATTTAGACGATACATAACAAAGGCTGAGCTCCAGCTGTAAATTTTGGGAGGGTGTGGGACCGTTGAGCGCGAAGTGACAGAGGAGGCGGGCTCAGCTCGCGGTGCATGCGCGCGCTCAGGCCGTGTCTGTCCTTCAATCCCGTGTGGTTCATTGTATAATGAACGTGACGTAGAAACTTTCTGGCACATGAATTATATTCCCCGGCAGCTTATAAGAAAAATGTGCTTTTAAAGCATCTCCTCTAGCAAGTAGCTGATGTAGAGCCCCGTAGAGAATGGTGTGACTGCAGCTTTCTCTCGGTTATTGCTAAGTGTAAAATAAACTACTTTGACCACAGGAGGGGACCAGACAGCAGCAGAGCTCAAAAGTGACAAACTTCCGTCCATCAATGACTTGGACAGCATTTTTGGCCCCGTGCTATCCCCCAAGTCTACTGCTGTTAATGCAGAAGACAAGTGGGTCAATTTTTCTGATCAATCCCCGGAAAATGTGACTCCGGAGTTGACGCCCCGGGAAAAAGCGGGGTCCCCACCGGCGGCAGCGGGCAGCCTGGCCGATGCTCCAGCGGCCGAGCCCTCCCGCCCGCTCCCCTCGCCGCTCCACCTGGAAGAGGTTCCCAAGAAGGTTTCTGAGCAGCCCCACCTTAAGGATGATAACTTGGAGCCGGTCGCCTCTCCCAAAGATTTTGGGTCGGGACAAAGAGCGACCCCGCCTCCCCCTCCGCCGCCCACGTACCGGACGGTGGTCTCCTCACCCGGACCGGGCGCCAGCAGCGGCACGGGAAGCACCAGCGGTACGTCCCGCGGCGTTGGGTGTGCTTCGGTGTGGCCGTGACCGCATCCGCCGTCCCCTCCCGCCTGGTTGTGCCTGTGCCCGGCGCCCGCCTTCCCACCCGGCCGTCTTGTGCTTCCACGTCCAGCGTCTGCCCTCAGCCTCCTGTGTCCTCTCCCCTCCCTGCTCCTTGCTGCGTGTCTGACGGTCGGATGGGTCTGACGCCCTCTCCCCAAAGCTCCCGCGAGCCGCCCTTCCCACGTCTGCTACGCGCGTAACCCCTCAATGCAAAATTTGGCACAGGATTGCTGTTGCTGTGGCTCCATCCTCAGTAGGCTTCAGAGTGAATATAGGTGGAAGCATTTCAGGCAAATAATCTGAACAAGCCTCAGCACCAGGGGGCTTTAAATCTGTCACAGACAGACAGATCACTGCAAAAAGTCACCCTAGGGCTGCTGAGAACAAATAACTCTGAACAGCTGAAGGGCACTTGGTCCCTCTTGGCTGTGGGAGCGTTGGGCTGGAGAAACATCTTCCAGCGTGAACCTCTCTCAAGGGCAGAACCGGATTGGTGTGTCTGGCTGCCTGGCTTCACCTGCTTAATTATAAATGTCTGTGTGCCCATTAGGGCAAACGAGCTCACAAAGGTGCAATGTGATCGTGTTATATTAGAGGCTGACCCCAGGGCGCTTACTGTACCTATGCAGCCATGATGTGCAAATCCCCTCCCCACCAGCCACTGTCCTGCAGCCACGAGGAATTATTTTTGAGAGGATTAATCCCACAGAGCCCTGCAGGCACCTCTGCCCACGCAGGCAGGGGTGGGTGATGATGGGGGAACATTGGGGGTCTGTGTCCCCAGTCCTGTACCCATTGTCCTCAGCCTTCTGGGAGCTTGAAAGCTGTGTCACTCCCTCTGGGGGGATGTGGGGGGCTGCTGGGGGTGTCCCCCCGAGCGTGGCTGTTGCTGTGAGTGTGGCTTTGCTTCCGTGGTGGTGGCTTTTCTGTGCCGGCTTGGTGAGGCGGCTGGGGGGTGTGGGGGGGATCCGCACAGGGCCTGCAGCTGCCGGTGGCACTGGTCGGAGCTGGGACTTCCCTGGGAGATTGGCAGCAGGAAACAGCAAGTTTCTTCCTACGTTGTTCTCCACCCCGATGCCAACTGAGCAGCTGCCTTGCGCGAGCGGAGAGCTGCAGGACGGGGACATTCAGGTTGCTCTGTACGTGGGGATGGATGGGGAATCCCCACTCGGCGAGGCAGCGCTTTGGGAAGATCCACGTCTCTTCCCCAGAAATTATCTCCTGTCTCAGCCCGCTGACACCTCAGCCTTACCCGGGACAGTGAGCTGTGAAAAATACAGGGCGTTGAAATACGCACACAAACATTGCGCAGATCTTCAGAAAGCTGCATCCTGTGCCAGCTGGTCTGGGTGCACAGGGAGGATTCGGCACTCTCCACCTTTCCAAGGCTTCCGTTGCTGCATCTGTCTCCAACAGTGTCCAGCTTTTGGATCCGTGGAGCAGAGCCATCCCAGGACACCCTCCTGCCTTTGCATCCCACGGGAGTCCAAGCAGGGGTGTGGACCAGCATCCCAGCAGGCTTCTGATTTCGTGCTGATTTACAACATGCTGCCACAGTTTCTTGTAGAAGATGTCTAGAGGTGCATTGGTCTCCCAGGGACCTTAAATACTTGAGGAATAAACCTCCCTGGATGAGAGCTGATGTCTGGCAGGGCTTCAGCTAGCTGGTGGCTGGGACTAAGTATACCCTCAAGGTCTCCGTCTTGTGATACACTTTCAGTCCTGCTAGGTTAGTTTCCCTGAATGATTCCTATTTTGTCAGACTTTTATTGGGATAAGGAAGGAAAAATTCAAGCTTTGGTTCCCAAATTAGGCTTCTGAATAAAAATGCCTTGAATTTTGGAGTTGTGCAAATAAATGGCCAGGATTTACTCTCTTTAAGTCTTAGCCTTCTGTCGTTTACTGCTCACTCTTATCTCTATAGATCTAGCTTTGATATTTCCGTAGTCTGAGCTATTGCCCAAAAAACTTAGTAAACTGACGCTTGTAAGCAGAAAAAATAAAGCTGAAGACATCATCTTATTGTCAGTCTGAGCAAAACGTGCCACTCTGCAGATTGTAACGTGCTGCCATGCGCCACGGAGGCTGGTAGAAAACGCCAGCTCAGCCATCCTGCAAAAAGGGGGCTGTGTCCCCCCACGCTCCTCCTGCCCCTCTTGTGCAATCTCCGACTGCTCTGCACAGCACCGGTTATATTGCTGAACTTACCCCAGAAGGAATTTCTGTACGTGGAGCCAAACAGCTTGCTGGCTATCCTCTTAAACATCTGTTAAAATTTCTGTTTGACTGCAAAAAGTTGCCCTTCGCAGCGAGGCAGCAGCCACTGGGGGCCATGTGAACTCTGACAGCAGCACCCTCTTGTTCTCTGAAACTTTTCTGGAAGGCTAGGAAACACATTATGCTCCCAACAAATCTGATAATCTTACTCTTCCACCCTTCCTCTTCTTTGCTCAGACAAAGCTTTGTCCCTCTTGCCAGGACCCCTCGTTCCTGTAGTGAGGGGCCAACCCCCCTCACCGGGAGCTGTGGCACCAGCATCAGCTGCTGCAGGGGTTAAAGCATAACTTTTTTTCCTGCCTACATCTGAAAAAAGCTGTAAGACTCCTCTGATAACAATTTTATGCAGCGCTCCTGGCCAAGGGAGCCCCAAAATCTTTTTCTCCCCTGCAAAACTGCTGGTGTGAAGCAACAGTCAAGGGGAGCTTGCGCAGGGTGTGCGTGGGCATTCACGCTAGCTCCCAGGCGAGAAACCTTTGCTTCAAGATTGGGTATGGGTGGGCACGTGGGTCTGGGGGTGGGTAGCCATGGGGGCCAGCCTGAGATGGGCTCATGGCTCCTGTTTTGTTGCAGGTTCCTCGTCCCCGGCTCGCCCCGGCACGCCACTGGCTGCCTGCAGCACCCCCCCGCCGCCGCCACCCCGGCCCCCCTCCCGGCCCAAGCTGCCCCCCGGCAAACCCGCTGTCGCCGATGTGGTACGTTCACAAGCAGGAGCGGGGGGTGCATGGGGGGGGTGCATGCACCGGGCGGGGGGGGTGACGGGTCTGTGTTTGCAGCCCGTTGAGATGGATTAACGGAGCGGAGCAAGAGATTCAGGGCAAGTAACCAGCGGGCGCTGCCTGGGCTGGTTGGAGTTTTCTAAAATTTGTTCATCAAGATAAATTACGTGTGGAAAAACGGCCTGTGAACACCTCCTCTGGCCCGGCGAGGCCAACGTGGGCGAGCGGTGGGTTGTGGTTATGGTAAAGGCAGAAAATGGGTGTGAAAAGGGGCTGTGCCTGCCCACCCTGGTGAGGCAGTATGGGTCTGGGCAAGCTTTGGTGGAGCTCCCCACCGCCGTACCACGCCGGCTGGGCCTCCGGGTCCTGCCCCACCACCCCGGGCTGCTTCAGGTAAGTGTAGAGAATTTTTGGATCAATGTTATGAATATAAAATTATCCCCGAAGGATCTCTAAGGACCCAACGAGTGGCTCCCCGGTGAGCTGGCACGTGGTGGGCACTGGCACCGCTCCCTTGCCGATGCCGAGTGCATTAAATCCATCCCATGGCCCCTGGAGCTCCCGTCCTCGCTGCAGACGGGGACTTCAAACACCCAGACCCAGAAGATGGTGGAAATCATCTGCCATTTTTCTAAGTCGAGACTAAAATGCTATCGACACTAAAAAAACTAAAGTTGTTTAGTTTTGGCCTAACCCAGCGGGGCTGCCTTGGGACCTGGGGTACAGAGAGTTACGGCTTCAGGCAAAAGCTTCTGTTTGATGCAAATGTCGCTGTGCATATTTTCTTTAACCGTTTGTTGTTTTATGTTTTTCTACAGTCCAGGCCTTTTAGCCCTCCTATTCACTCATCCAGCCCTCCTCCGATAGCACCTTTAGCCCGTGCTGAAAGTACTTCTTCCATATCTTCCACCAATTCCCTGAGTGCAGCCACCACTCCCACCGTCGGTAAAAGCATACAGCACTGCTGTTCTTTCACCTTTCCTACCTCTTAAAAGATTCCTGAAACCTTTTCATTTGCTAGATGGTTCTCTTGGTTCACATTCATTAATTTTCATCAGGTTTTTAAATGCAAAAAGGGATCTGAGGGGGGTGTGACGGATCATGAACGTGATGCTGCTAGGGAAGCTGTCTTTGTCGCAGCTCTAAATGTTGTGAAAAAGTGAATGTTTGGTGAAGGTAGAGGTTATCGCTAAGTAGAATATAATGTAAAATGTGCTTGTGGTCTGTAAATTTGGTCAAAATAAGCTTCTTTTTTTTTTTTTTTTGTGGGGGATGCTTGTACCTGGAGGGGAGGGGGGCTGGAAGCCAGACCTTGGGATCCGGGAGACAACTACCATTAAATCTCTTTGAATGTCTTAAATTTGTACTTCCCCTTGAAGTGGTAGAGGGAAACAGGGTCTTGGAAAAGGCTCTTCCAAACCGTTAGTTTGACACGTTGTAGACGAGAACAGAGTGCTTGCAGTTTTCTTTTGGAGGAATGTCCTGAAAAACATGGGTGTTGCCAAAGCCCCCAGGTGCCCCCCGGGGCCTGAGACAAGAAATGCAAATAAAGTCTGGCTGGCAGCTCCCAGGCTCCATGCGCTGGGTCCCCCCTGCCTCCCTCCTCCGTTCCTGCTGCCAGCGCTCCCTCCTCCTCCTCCTCCTCCATCCCTGCCATCCCATCCTGCTGCCAGCCCTACCACCCCTTGCTTCCCGCAGCTCCATCTTCTACCAGGAACACCTTCCTCCTTTTTTTTCTTTCCTTTCCATGTTTTTTGCGATGAGCACGCCGGGTTTGCGCGACAGGGAAGGGGCTTTGCAGGCCGTCGCTGGCATAGGCTGGCAGATGGGCTCTGCGGAGGGGCCCGAAACCCCAACCCTTCAAAAAAACAACCCTGGTTGGTGTTCGTGTGCGCTCAGCCGCGGTCCTGGCTGCAGCATTTCCCATCTTTGATAGCTGGAAGACGATGGGGTGGCCTGAGCCGTGTGGCAGATGCCATCCCCACGGTGCCAGTGGCCACATGTGCCCTCCCAAGCCCTCCCAGTAGGTTTGCTGGAGTCTCTGACCTGCGTCTCCGTCCTGTTGTTTGCTTCGCTCTCGAGGTGTCGTAGATGCTTGTACTGGCTGTTGGTCACCGTCACAGCATGCTGCTGAAAAAAAACCCAACAACGTACCTCAAGCAAGGGGCCAGCCAGCCCCGAGTGTCCCCAGTGTGTCGGCTGTCGGTCCTGTCTGTGCCCGCTGTTCCTCAGCTTCAGGGGTGGGGCTGGTGGTGGCCTGGGCCGGTGCCCACGGGCAAGGTGGCCGTGGGGCGCCTGGGGCCACAGTGGTAACCACAATTTTGGTGGAGGGGAGCAGCCAGGCTGAGGACAGGGACGGTCTTGGGGGTTTCAGGAGGCTGGGAGACGTGGCTATGAAATGGGGGCTGCATGCTGGCCCTGTAGGCTGAGCAGGCAATGGGTCCCTTAGGCGCTTGGTTTAAATTTTAATTTTTCAATTCTCTCTAACTCATACATTTCTGTGAACAAAAATTGCTGCTTGATGTTTTTAATGAGCTACCCACCCTGAGCCCAGTGTAGCTGCAGGGGGGGGGAAGAAGCTGTGTTCACTGGCCCCAGTGGTTCCCACCCCCTCCATGGGGTTTTTTTTCTTGAAAAAGAGCCAAAATCAGGGCTCTTGGGTCACAGGGGGACACTGAACGGGGCAGCCAGGAGCACCCCCAGATTGTAGGTTTTGCACTTTCAGCTCCATGCAAATGGTTGCTGCATTACCAGGATTTGGCTTGGGAAAACTTGGATGGGGGGCAGGCAGGGGCAAAGGGGGTTTGGGAGCCGCTCTGAGAAAGCCCAAACATCTCCCCCTCATCCCCACCGAGGCGGCCGGGGCGAGGGTGGGCACCAAAGATAAGGTGAAAGGGGTGCAGGGCAGAGGAGGGGCTGGGAGCAGGGCTGCGTGGGCACGGCAGCGGGTTGGGGACCGCGGAGGGGGCGTCCCCTGGGACTGGCATGAGGCTGGGACACCCCAACTCGGCGGGGGCTGCCCACAGCCCTCGGCTTGCCGCCGAGTCTGGCTCCACCACACTCTCCAGCTCTTGTTTCCTGTGGCAAAGTCCGACGGAGTTTTGTCCGAGAGCATGTGGAAGAGTTATTTCATTTATTTGTCCTCCGTGCTGTTCAGGTTTGCTTTCGTTGTGGTTGCATGTGCAGTCTGAATAATTTATTGCAAAGAAAGAAGCTGTTATTTCTGTGTCAGCGCCCCTTCCGTTATTTTTCTCGTTAAAAGCCTTCTCTGTCTTTTTTCGTGCACTGCTCGATTTCATTTGGGATTCATTTTTTCATTCTTTTTTTTTTTTTCTTTCCCCTTTCCTTTGCGTTTCTTCTGCTTATGTTATCAGAAGATGATGCTTTTAGTGACAAACTGCCCGTGTTTGAAAGGCGCTGTGAAACGCCCGCAGGTACTGTACGAGCAGGGCGCTTTCGCCACGTCTGCCTTGGGAGCGGGGGGCTGCAGGCACCCTGAGTGCCTGAGCCCCGGCACCCGCCGCTCGCAGCACCTTGCATGACAGTTTCTCAGTGAAAAAGGACTGCGAGGTGAAAGGCTGTCACCTCCTGAATTCAAAAGGGTTAATTTAACAGCTCAAAAAGCCATTTTTTCCCCCCCCACCTCCAGTTATTTCAACAGTACCTGGTGTCTAACGCGGCTTTTGAGGCGGTGCGAGTGCAGGGAGCTGGTGATTGTAATGGGAAAGGAAAAATTCCAGCTAGGCATCTCCTGCTCTGTGTGCGTGTGTCTGTTTCTCTGCAAGTTTTATGTCCTGAAACGCAACAGAAAGTACCTACGTTTCACTGTCACTCATTTTGCACACCAGTGTGGCACGCGGTTGCAGCATCCCGCCGGGGAACGCTCGCTGCTGCGGTTGTAGCACAGCAGAGACGTCGCCGGAGGTGAAGAGGATAAGGCACGTGGGCCAAAATCAGCGCAGTTAGAATGTGCTAATGGAGTGCATGAGCAGAGAAGCCTCTTCTACTCTAGTCCAAAAAAGAGAAAACCCCCCCAAAACACTTACCAAGCAGGCAAAAATACTCTTCCATCTGGGCTTCCATAGCTTTGCTTTCTGCTTTCTGTTTCCTAAGCCAAAATCAGCGTTTAAAACCCCTTTCCTTGCACGTGAACGGCTTGCAGCACCTCGTCCCCTCCCCGTAGCGAGATAAATGACCTGCTCTGTGACTCACACTGTGTCCTTCTCTCTCCCTCTCCTTAACCTTTCCCATCCCGCTTCAACTCCTGGCCATACAGAGAATGAACAGCCTTCCCTCGTTTGGTTTGACAGAGGAAAGTTTTATTTGACTTTCGAAGGTAAGTAGTGCATAGCATACCCAGTAACGACTTGCTCCCCTTGCTCTTGCTCTCTGACTCCCGGGGTTTCCTTCAAAGGCTCCAGTCCGGCTTTCTGTGTGAAATGCTATGGCTACTTAGATGACATCGCAAGTTCAACCAGAATAATTTTGATTTGATTTGTGCCATTTATCCCGATGATCTGTTTCCCTGTTTATTATTAAAAAAACCCCAAACAAACAAAACCAAAACCCAAAAGATTGTTCTCGTACCGAGACTGCGGTGAAAACCAGAGAGCGAAACCACTTGCACTGCCGAGGAACTTGACTCTGTCAACCAGGGCTTCTTTCTACTCTCCCTCGCAAGCTGCTCGATACCCTGAGCGGGCTGTGGCACAGTGCGGTTAATTAAAAACAAAGGACGACGGGTTCTCTGCCAAGCTGGGACCCCCTCCCCATCTCCTAGATTTTTCCATGGTGAGGGGTCAGGAGTGTGCCAGCAACACCAGCAAGCACAGCCAAAACGCCACCAGGTTGTGCTGCTGGGGTGGCTGGTTTTGTGTTGCAGGTTTTGGGGTCCCTCGTTGATGAGAAGGTGTGGTGGGGAGGATGCAGGGGAAGGAGAGCTTGTTTTGGGGAGTGGCATCACATCTCAGAGAGGGCAGAGGCACAGGTGCCTGGAGAGTCCTGAGGCTTTGGAGGAAGCCTCATCTCATAGACACTGTGACTATATTTTTCTTTAAAAAAAAAGTGGGGAGGTTTGGTGGCAGCAGAAATAGGTGCTTTAAAACCCGAAGGAAGCGCTTTGAAGCTGTGGTGCTTGCAGGCAGAGTGGGGCTGGGGCTAGCTGGGGGATGCTGGAGGCACGGGGCATGCCGGAGCACGGATCCTGTGGGTCTCGCTCTCTGTGAAGCATGTGACCCGCGTCCCCTCCAGCAAATAGCCGAGTGCCCCGGGATTGTGCTGCCCGGCCGCCGAGCATGGGCCGCTCGTGTCTGGGGACCGAACCCCGGTTTGGTGAGCCCGATGCCGTAGCAGCAGCCAAAGGCAGGGATGGAGGTGGTGGTGACCAGGGGGGTTGGTTTCTTCTTCTCCTCCTTCTTGTATTTAAATGGTCCTTTGGGAAGAGCTGAGCTCAGCGGGGCAGGGCCTGGCGAGGTCTGTGCCGGCTGATCACTGGGTCCGAGCCGTTATCCCTCAGTCCGTGTACCCTGCGCATCCCCACTGACCCCCCCTGCTCTGCGTGTCCTCTGCCCCCCTCGCTCAGCCTAGCACCAGCACTGCGAGCACCTCGAGCGTTTGGGGGTTTTCTTGTGGTTTTGCATATTAATCTTGGTGAATGATATATTTGAATTCTTGTCCTTTGTTGTGGCAGTGTGAATGGTCCAGAGCCAGGGGGTGGGTTTGTCCAGGGCACGCCGGCTGGCCAGCACAGCACGAGGGCTGCGAGAGCGTGGCACTGCCTCCAGGCTCATCTCATGGCCCAGGAAAGAGCTATGTCGCTTCCACACACTGGATTTCCTGATGTATCCCTAAATCTTTGAGTCCAACTGAAAAAAAAAACCAAACCACAAAAAAAGCTAAACTTCAAGGCTCATCTCTAGGGAGGTGAAAGGCGATCTGCTGAGCTTGGCATCTATAACTCAGGGCATGAAATGCCAGAAGAGAAATTACCTTTTGTTTCTGGGTTTGGCTTTTTTTGTGCTAAGATCCATGTATCTGCAGAACGTGGGGTGGTTTGTTTGTGTGAGAAGAGGCGTGGTGCAGCTTTGGGGATGCTCTCCTGGGTACACCAGGATCGCTGGTACTCAGCTGTCCTTGCTCCGCGTCTCTATTTTCCACCTTTGTGTAGGGAAAAGTAAGGCAAAAGAACCTGATGTGCTGCTTATGGCTGGATCCAAAGCTCCATAAAGTGAATTTTCTCCAGTATTATCAGGTCATTTTGCCAAAATGAGCAGTTTCTAAAAATAACTGCTGAAGCAGTCACTGAAAAGCCAGATTTTTGGTGGAGATGTGCCACAGTGACTACACTTGTCTCTCAAGTTTCTAGATAAGAGTTTTAGGGCTTAAAATAGATTATACTTTTTACATTAAAGTTTTTATTTAAAAAATTGTTTAGTCTCTGAAGCCATTAAGAGAGGAATATATAGGTTCATGAAGGAAGAGTGGAGGGAACCGAGAACGCTGAATGCCAAATACATCCCCATGATTTTTATTGAAAGTCAGATTAGAAATGTGGAGGATGTTTTGTGGCTGTTCAGATGAACTCAGATTTTCAAAGGCCAGCTGAGTCTGGTAATAGAGATAGGTGAGACAAGCAGGTTCCTTCTTGCACATACAATTTTTCATTCTGGAGAATGAAGACATCTCATATACATACAGAGAAATGGTGGAAGAAATGAGCTTGAAAATCAGGGGAAAGGCACGTTGGCATGAGAGACATCTACCCCTCGTTTGATGCGCCGGTGCAGGGTCTAGGCTAAACCCAGCTGCAGTCGGAGCGCGTAAGTTTGGGAGGTGTTTTATTTTCTCTCCCAAAGAATAATGATTATATTGCCAAGAACTGTGGGCTCTGCTGCTGCTGGATGGCTAAAGACCTTCCTCTCACCTTCCCTGCTGAGATAAGCCTGATGTTCCTCTGCTGGGTGATACCTCCAGTTCTCACCCCACTATAGCCAGTCTGCATTGACGTTTTTTGAATCTCATCTGTATTTCTGGGTGGATGTGATGAGGATATCCCACTGCATGCAGCTGGATTCAACGCGCTTGGGGGGGGCCGTTGCTCTGGGTGTGGGGAGCAAGGACGCACTCTCTGATAACCCAGCAGTGGTGGCTACGGAAAGAATTTATAAAAAAAAGACATTACCTTCCCAGTCTGCGGTGCTACCCCGTGGCCCTGCATGTCCCCTCTGCCCCACGGCCAGGGATTGCAGCGTGGCTGAGATAATCTGTGTGTTGGGTGGGTGCCGTGAAGCACCTGCTCTTTAACAGGACGTTTGCCGAGTCCCTGATGGGTAGCTCGGGGCTGTACCCTCAGAAGCAGAAGGCTTGGGGAGGCATGTGCTGCCTCCCTGGGGTCATTAGGATAATTAATGTGTGTGTGTGGTGATGGGTCTGATGTGAGATGCTCGGTCTGCCTGTCCGGTGCGCTGGGACAGCCGGATGTTCTGCACTTACTGAGCATCATTATTCTGGGCTGTGGCTGAAATCACTCATTCCCCTGAGTCTCTTAAGACGTATGACCAAGAGGGAAACACGTGGCTACATGAATATTTTACACCCTTTCATGCTACATTAGACATTTGAAGGGAAAATCCCCGCACCGGAGAGGCTCATCTGTGCCTTTAGGAGAGAGCAACTTTGCTTTTATACATTAACGCACTGCCTGCATGGACGCATTTGTAAGGCGTGAGGAATCCTTGTCTGCGAATAACATGGTTTTTCACCTTTAATATATCAAAACTCAAAGTGTAATTTAAGTGACAGAAGTGCTTTCCCCAGGAGACGCTATGAGTCCTGATTTCTTGCACCCAAACCCTATTATTTACTCACACAAAATTTGCAGCAGCCAGCCAGGACCTTTTAGTACATCACACAAAACCCAGGGCAGGTTGCTTAGATGTGAGGTGAAAAGCAACAGGCAACGGGGCAGCGGTGGGAAGCAGCCGGTAAAGAAGGGAGGGGATTATTTTTCAAGATAGTTCAAGCAGAAAAGCAGGAGCTCACCAGAAAGATGCTGCATTTCTCCCGGTTGTTTTGCTTTTCCCCCTGCCCCACTGCCTGCGGAGGTGTTGCCCTTCCCCAGGCTGGTGTTTAATCTTTTAGCTGCTTCAGCTGAAGCTGGCACATGCTTGCATGGCCTAAAGGAATTAACGGGCTGAATTAACGGCCCGTTTCACCTGCCTGATTTGGGACCTGTAAATGAAGGTAACAGAGTAAGGGGGTCCCTGGGTAAGCTGCCCCTCCACAGACCTTTGCTGTTTCTTTTTAGCTGGTTTGGGGCAAAATTATCCTTGTGCTTAACCTGATGTACAAACTGTGGTATAAAAAAAGGTTCCAAAATGGTGCATTGCAGAGAAATAGATAAGGCTGAGCTGGTAGTGCCAGGGCAGGGATGGTGACCTCTTGAGGACTTTTTTTGGGTGCCTGGGGAATCAGTGGGCAATCAAACACTAACCCCAGGCTGATTTTTCAGCACTTTCCCTGGGGAAGAGGCAAGAGCTTTGCCGCGTCAACAGCCCCTGCTCGCTCTCCTCTTGGTGGCAGGTGCGAGGAGTGGGACATTGTTCACCATGCAGGGTTTCCAGCATGCCCAGGGCTTCTGGTGTACGTTTGTGGTGATGCTTTCATCCTCAAATGTTTTTTGGACACAGGCTTTCCTGGCCAGCCAAGGAAACCTGCGTGTGATCATGCAGGGCTGAATTATTTTAGAGACTGGCTAGCGTCCATGGACGCACAGCATGACCAAAGCAAAATTTCCCTTTTTTTTTTTTCCAATCACCTAAATAGCCCGTGGATTGAGCATTCTAGATTTGCAGCCAGAGTCCCGCATTCTCCATAGTTCCAGATTTCTGACGATTTGCAGATTTGCTGTAGCGTACCACAGGCTTTGTGGGGTGAGCAGCTGTGGCGGGGGGGTTTGCCAGGCACGCCGGGCAGGAGAGGGGAGTGTGTCAGGGATCCCCACAGATTGGGGTTCCCGCAGGCAGGAATTGAGGCAGCGTCAGCTTTCCCTCAGGCAGCCTCAGCTATCCAGCCAAGGGACAACGAACCTCCCCAGCCCCTCTTGACAGGGCCCAAAAACCTACTGTAAAAACTGTCATGCAAAGCCTGCCGTGTGCAGCCCCTCCGGAGCCGTGCCGGGGGGGTACTGCTGCCCCCGCATGCTGCTCGTGGCCGGGGCTCCTCCATTATTTTCTTTGCTTGCTTTTGCAGGGGAGGGAAAAAAATAATTTTTAAATGTTTTTAAAGCCTCATCCAAAGCCTGGGGGATTTTTTCTTAATATTTGCCCATAAAGCTAGGCTGGGGTTCTTGGTGAGCACTCCCTTGCCGCAACCCAGGGGGGGAGCGGTGCTGTTTCGCTCTGCACGTAAGAAATGGAGGTTTTTGCTCTGTTGCAGGCTCGTCGCGGGGACCCAGCCCCCTCACCATGGGGGCACAGGACACCCTGCCTGTCGCCGCCGCCTTCACAGAAACTGTCAACGCGTACTTCAAAGGGGCCGACCCGAACAAGTAGGTGCTGACCGACGGGGTCTGGGTGTGGATACGGGCGGTCCAGGGCTCAGGACAGGCTTGGGGTGCTGTGGAGGCTTTGGTGAGCATCTGGATGGATGGGGAGGGAGGAAAGGATGGGCTCTGGGCTCCGCACACGCACGTGCTGGGGTGCCAGTGCACTGCACCTGGCAGGGTACAGGGTCAGGATGCTCCTGGGGCGTCCCCACAAGCATCAGTCCCCATCCCCAGCAGGCTGCCAGCCTTTGCTGCTATCTCAGCTCGCTCTGGTTTAGGATAGTAAGAAGCTTAATACCCTGGCACAGTGGGTGGGAAGTGGGGGGCAAACCCTCCCCTCCTGCTGCATTTTGAGCCCCCCGTTTCCTCCCCCCCTCGGTCTCTGTGTCCGGCGCCACAGGTGTATCGTGAAGATCACGGGGGAGATGGTGCTGTCGTTTCCAGCGGGCATCACCCGACACTTTGCCAACAACCCCGCTCCGGCGGTGCTCACCTTCCGCGTGCTGAACTACAACAGGCTGGAGCACGTCCTGCCAAACCCCCAGCTCCTCTGCTGGTAAGCCCCTGCCTCACCAGCATCCCAAAGGAAGAGGATTTTTTGCCAGAAAAATGGGGTGCTTTGCAAAAGCACATGGCCCAAAGTACGCCCTGATTTGGGGAAGGAAACTCTCAAGCCCTTAAATATTTGCTGGAGCACTCCCTCTGAGAGCAGCCCCTTTGCCAGGTGGAAGCGCATCAGGAGAGAGGAGCAATTGCTTTGATGGGGTTTGCTTGGTTTTTGTGCCTCGCTCTGCTCATTAGACCTCCTTTTTTGCAAACTGAGATGACCTACAGGTTGTATCTGCCATGCCTCCCCGGAGATATCTGAGGACAAGGCAGAGATGTGCGGGAGGGAGGCAATATTTCTATAAATGTGGGATTAAATGTGATCCCAGCTGGCAGCTGGCGCTGCTGCCCTGCGTGCGTTGTTGAAAAGCTTTGTTCCACCGAGGCGGCTTATGTGAAGGGTTAATTCTCCCTCTGTGCAGCGACAACACGCAGAGTGACGCCAGCACGAAGGAGTTCTGGGTCAACATGCCAAATCTGATGACTCACCTAAAGAAGGTATCGGAACAGAAACCACAAGCCACCTATTACAATGTGGATATGCTCAAATACCAGGTACGGAGTTTTTTGTAAGATAAAACTGTGGTGTAAGTCTGTGCTTAACTTATAGATGTAAAAGATGGTATTTCCCTAGTGCAGAGCGGAGATTACGTGAGTTGAGGGCATGCTATCCCGCTAGTCCCTTCTGTACGTCACTAAATTGCCTGATTTTGAGCCCAGTACAAACTTTCTATGAGAATACAAGGTATTGTCTCCTCTGAAACCAAATGCAATGACCGTGTCTGTAAAATGGGATTTCTCCCTTCACCCCTATGGAAACTAAATGTTTTTTCTGTCATTTTGGAAGGTATCTGCCCAGGGTATTCAGTCTACTCCATTAAACCTTGCAGTGAGCTGGCGGTGTGACCCTGCAAGCACTGACCTCCGCATTGACTACAAATACAATACAGAAGCAATGACCACACCAGTAGCTCTAAACAACGTCCAGTTCCTCGTCCCTGTCGACGGAGGAGTAACCAAACTTCAAGCTGTGCTTCCTCCTGCTGTCTGGTAGGAACTGCTCACCCGACAAAGAGCTCGTTTGCTGCCTCTGCCATGTCCCTGCCTAAAAGAGCCATCCTGCCTGCTGGCTGCAGGAGGGGGATTGCCCTGGGAGGTGTCTGCAGGCAGGAGCTGGGGGCCCAAATCTGTCCTCCTCTTGCAGGAGTAAATGCGCAACCCCACTCTGATCTTTTTTTTTTTTTCCTTGCCATTCCCACAAGCAGTCAGAGCTGAACCCATGCACGCAGGCAGTAGAATAACAACCCTTATTTCGTGTTTTGGCTACTTTTATCTGGGGCTGAGCTCCCAGAATTGCAGCTCTGGAGAGCAGCACCAGAGCTTCCCCCTCGGCCCACAGAGCCTTTACCAAAATTCAAATGACTCCTTCGTAATTTCTCGTTTCCTACAGAAATGCTCTTCTTCATGTGTTTTTAGGAATGCCGAACAGCAAAGGATATTGTGGAAGATCCCTGATATCTCTCAGAAGTCAGAAAACGGAGGTAATCTTGCAAATGTGCATGTTATTAACTCTGAATACTTAAATCAGACACTGACCCATTTATCATGCCTGCACACAAGTCCAGACACACGGATTCCCACTGGCGCTTGCCGGGGGAGGGTGCTATTTAAAGCTAGGGGTGAAGAGCTTTGAAAAGTGGGGATCTGTGCCACTGATACCTCTTTGCCAATCACTGTGCCGTCATGGAGGAAGGGTATTAACACCCTGGGTTTGGATGCGGTTGTTCATCAAGTCCTTAGCTTCATTGACCCTCACTGCGTTTGAAGGCTGAGGGCGTACATTGGATCCCCGTTGCGGGTACCACAGCCTCCCGTGGGTTGCTTCTCCACACGCAACCCACCCAGCTCAGCTGCTTTGTATCGCTGGGGTGTCTGAAAAGTAAAAATCTGCTGGGAGGGTGAGGGGGTTTGCCTCTGGTCTCACCCCAGGGGTGCTGCTGGCTCGGGGACAACAGTGGGAGAGGGCTTCGCTTGAAGCGCTTTGGGCATTTCCTTGCCTTTGCTGGCAAACCTGGCCCTAGGATGCGCGACGTGCCTCTTCGGGCTTGTAAGGGTCTCGTGCGGGACTTTTAAATCGCAGGTGTGGGGTCTCTCCTGGCCCGATTCCAGCTCTCAGAGGGGCCGAGCACCCCGGCCCCCCTGGCTGTGCAATTCACCAGCGAGGGGAGCACGCTGTCCAGCTGCGACATTGAGCTCGTGGGCGCTGGGTACCGCTTCTCCCTCATCAAGAAGAGGTTTGCAGCAGGTAGGTGCCTCGCCGGCGGCTCCTCTCGGGATGGCAGTGGCCCCGACAGTCCCCTCCGGCTGCGCTGGCACACCTGGCACTGCCCTTGCTCTGTATTTGTTGGCTGTTCGAGCCCAGAGGTCCCGCTGCAGCACGGGGTGAGGGGCTAGCCGGTAGCAGAGGAGCAAAGCTCCCTTGCATGAAATAAATCCTCCTGCTGCTAACAAGAGCCTTGAATGTCATGGGCTCTTTTCTGTGCGTGGGTCCTGCGGGAAAGGCAAGGTCTGGGGATCTCCAGGAAGAGCTTTTGCCCCACTGCTACAGAGAAAGACAAGTATTTTTTCTTTTGACCCATTGCTGCGTAAAAATACAAGTATTTGTATTTTTATTGGGAATCGGGGCTGCTCCCTCCCCGCAGCTGATGTCTGATCCCATTTCTAGGTAAATACTTGGCCGATAACTGATGGAAGCTTATGCAAGTCTATGGAAAATAATATGGAAAATACCCAAGGACTGCTGTGCGCGGAACGGGTTTTAATTACAGTTTAAGGAAAATGAACTAAATCCTGCACTCGGGACATTTCTGCTGGAAGTGTTGACAACTTTCAGCATTTTTTTTCCTTGGAAAACACCGTCTTGACCAGTCCTACAGTATTTACTTCTAGATGTAACATTGTTAATGGTTTTAAAATGTAATTATTGTATTTGTAAATTGTACTCATTCCAGTAAGGCTGTATTTTGGCAGTTAGACACTTGAGTTTTAGCATTTTACCATTCATGAAATGGATGTAATTTAAACTGTGGTATATAAATTTAATAGTAGTACTGTTGAATGGCACAATGCTTACAGAGGTAGATTACATTTTGTCAATATATACGATTTAAATACAATATGGATAGCTGTTATGAAGGGGGTGCCTCATAAAAAAGAGTTAAGTAGAACCGACATGCTGATTTACTTTTTCTTCAGTCCTTAGTATGTCTCATGGTGATGAATAAAAAACTCTATCTTCAGGTTTAGCTGGTTTAACTCCAGAAAAATATTGCTGTAAATGTGGAGGTTCCTAATACAGTCTCCCAGCAAAATGCAGGAAAAAATGTCACTTCTACAAAGAGTATTTAGTTCAAATTCCAAGAAGCCTCCGTGAACATGCCCGTGTTCTCTTACAGCTGCAGATTAACCGTCAGGAGTCCCAGCAGTGGGTGCACAGGTGACGAGAGCTTCTCTTTGCCCCATGTCCTTACATTTTGCAGTGATGCAGATAAGGAGATTAGCAGGCAAAGAGGCTGGGTAGTAAATCTGAGCTCACAGCACTGTCCAGAAATGTTACTGCTGTTTTTAAGGACGCATTTTCCGAGCAGTCTCCAGATTTTGGGTTGTTTCTACATTCCTTTGCTTGCTTCTTCTGGTTCTTTTCCCCATTTTTGAAAGCCCCACGGGTTTAGAAAATGCTTTAAAGACATGCAGCCCCCCCCCCCCCAATGCCTTTCCATTTTACCACCTAGGCAGGAAAGTATTTATGTACAAACACTGGAAAAAAAATGCAGCCTGAGCCTGACCCTTGGTTGGATGCCCGGCACTGGCGGGGGACGGGGGAGCAGGAACAGCACGGGGGGGCTGCCGAAAACAAGCAGCTATCTCGTGGAGATGGGAAAACCCACAGAAGTGCTAAACAGGAGCCTGAGGGGGAAAAACTGTCCCTCTGTGTTTTCCCTGAGCCAGCTGGGCACTGCGTGCTGCTCCTCTCCGTGCATCGCCTGTGCAGCGTTTGATTTCTAGTTGATGTTAGTCTCAGCCTACTGCTGGCAACATGGTGATAGCGTTCACGGCACTAACGGGGTGGAATCTGCCAAGATAGAGAACTTGTTTTAGTGGGAGAATTTGGTGATATGAGGAAAAAAGAAGGGATCTTTTTGAAATTAATTGCAGTTGCTGTTCAGATGCAGAGAAGTATAGGATCATATGCTGAACGGGGTGCTGGGGACTCTAGAAATGAGTGAGATGACAAATAGTGCTAATTTTACAGTCACAAATGTTGCCAGGATTAGGCTCGTGCATTTGCGTTAGAAAACAGACTGTGCATGTTGGGAAGTGCTTGCTCACAGAGCAGTTTGGAGTGACGTAAGGAAACAGAAATCCATGCCCATCTTAAAAGAAAATAAGGAAATTTGAAGATATTTCAGTTCTGAGATGACTCCCAGACTGAGATATGTATGATAGGGTCGTTGAGTTGTGTGCATGCTCACAAAAGGTACCAACACAGAAGATAAAGCACAATTCAGTTATGCAGCTTCATAAATCTTTGCAGTTTTTGAAATCAAGTACTCCTGGATGGAGTGTTCAACTACATTAATAATTTTTCCCCTGAAATGGAAATATGTATAAACTGTGTAGCCTACCCCTTTCTGACATAGGAATACGGGGCAAAATCTAAGAATCAGTTTTTGCATAATTGGTTCATGCTGTGTACAATTGTTATAAACTCATGCTTCCAAAAGAGATCTATGTTGTAGTCCTGAAAATAAGGATTTTATAATGTAAATATTACCAGAACATAGATATTTTACTTTATATTTCATTTGAAAGACAAGGTGTTTACATTAGCATTGGGTTTTTAAATGCTTTTTAAACAAAAAAACCCATAACCCAAAGCTCCCAAGCTTGTCCCATTTGTGCTGTCCCACAAAACGGAGGTCATATTTCCTGGGCGCATGGTGGTGCTGGTATACAGCCCCCGTGGCCTGGGTAGAAACATGAGGAAGTCCTGCACCCTTTCTGGGGTGAATTGGCTGGCAGACCAGAGTTCGGTGTGCCAGCACACTTGCAGCCCTGTGGGGACACAGTCCCTTTCCAGCCACCGGCAGGTGACACAAAACAGCTATTCCCAGCCTGCAACACAAGGACCAAAACCAGCGGTTTGGGACAGGTTTTTTGCATACTGCTTTTGCCAATTTTTCGCGTAGTGTTTCAGTTCACTAGGTGTTTGTTTGCTCAGGAGCGTTGAACTGCGTGTCTCCGCTTTCCCTCCCAGCACGACCACCCCTCTGGGCTCCCTTGCAGGGAGATGCTGGTCCGTGTTGATGTTTTTTTTCCTGCCCTGTTTGATGTCTGAGCAGCGAGGCAGATGCTTATTTTGTTGGGTGTTCATCTTCTCGCACGCTGTACAAGCGTGGCACCCCAGTGTTACCCCGTGTGGGGAGGGGAACAGAACAGTTGCCTTTCTAAGTCTGAAGTGCAGGAGCCTGGCCTTTCTGCCTGGCTTTGAGAAGGTGTCAGCAGAAAAAAAGATTATGGGCAGCAGCTTGGGATGTATCCAACTTAAATTTAGAGCACCAAATAGGGGCACATACAGGGATGTTTATCCCACTTCCAGCTTCTGTAGTAGCGGCGAGAGCCCAGAGAGGCCACTGGGGATGCGCTGCCCTGTGGCATTCAGGGCACTCAAGCTCTGCAGGCTTCTCCTCTGCTTTTAGGCAGGAAAACCTGTGTATTTTCAGGGAATGCATCTGTTTGGTACTCCCTGCCCGCTAGCGGAGAGCAGCCCCGTCAGCAGGGAGTTGAAAAGGTGGCGATTTGGTTGCCTGTGTCACCTGCGTTTTGGGAGCTAAGCGTCGGCGCTCAGTTTCCAAGCGTGTGGTCCAGCAGATCTTTTGCCAAGTCAGGCTGAGGCTGAAAAGGGGGCTCAGCCCTCCAGCACCGCCCAGCACTGGCACCCCTTAACTCAGCAGCACTCAGATCTAACTATCTGAGGAAAAAAAAGATACATAAAGGAGGCATTAAAATAATAAATAGGTATGATGCATGCACAGAAAGGCTTTAGCTTGGTTACTCGTGTGGACCTTTCCCTTTAGACTGTGTCCTCAGCCACGGAGGCTGAAAATCCCCTGAGGGGTTTTCCTCTGGGGTCCCTGGTAGCCGCCAGCAGCCCATGCCGGCAGGGTCAAGGTGCCTGCTGACGGAGCGGGAGCGTTTTTCCCCACAGACACCTGCAGACTTGGGTCTTTAGATATTAGGAGCAGCAAGTCTTTTGTTTGCAACTTTCCTTCTTCTGTTTGTTGCAAATATTGACGATTCTCAGCCAGCTTACGGTGCTCCTCACAGGAGACATTTCAGACCAATTTTCTACCTTTAACAGTATTTCTTAGTAACTATGAAATTGCTCAATAATATGAAATACTACCAAATAATAAGCTTTTCATCTGGTGTTTGCATTTGTTCTTAAATATCACTCCCCTGTTGTAAAGCTTCCTTTTATTTTTGCTGTGAGGCCACTGTCCATTAAATTCCTATTCCTGCCCAGCTGGTGTGAGTTCTCAGTGAGAACGTGTGTGGCTTCACTCGCAAAAGCTTTGTCACACGAGCGTGATCTTGTACCGAGGAAGTTACACATCTGCGTGCTTCTCCTGACGCAGGCTGGACTTAAAGATTTTAGTGCTGTTATATGGTATTTCAGTTAAATTTATTTTGTCTTCAGTGTTGCCTTTCAGGATTTATCTATTAGTTTTTTAAAACGTAGGTGGGTGGAAAAAAAAAAGTTTATGTAAAAATGACATCCTGTTTTGGCCAGGCAGGGAGGGGATGGGGAGGAAGGGCAGTTTCCTGGGCAGGCTGCAGGCACCGTCACACCGTTGCTGTGGGATGCTGTCGGGGCATCTCTCACGGCAGCGCCCAGGGTTTGGGCTCTGTGGGGAACACCAGAGAAATATCCTACTTAAAGTTATCAGTTTGAAGCCACGCATACCTGCAGGTGAGACCCGTCTGCCTTCTCCTTTTAACAGGATCGCAGGGCCCCAGGGTAGTTGTTTAGTGCCCAGTCATAAAAATTGGTCAGTTCGTGCACGGGCGATTATTTTCCTACCAAGGTCCCTGCCAAGACCTT
Organism: Strix uralensis; assembly: GCF_047716275.1. Classification (NCBI taxonomy): domain Eukaryota; kingdom Metazoa; phylum Chordata; class Aves; order Strigiformes; family Strigidae; genus Strix; species Strix uralensis. Next base: position 2,145,534 of record NC_133979.1, on the reverse strand, counting down.
GCCATGCTGCCCACACTGCCACAAGTCATACTTGTCTTCATTTACCTAATTCTAGATGACTCGAACCAGCCGGCGATGTCACTGTTGAACTGCAGCTGCAGAGATTCCTGCAGCAATAGCACCACGTACAGAGTCACCGTTTCACTTTCTTGCAGCAGAAGCATTTTTAAACGGCTGGACTGCAATGAAAAGGTGACATATTTTTTAAATGACCTAAAAGAAAGTCAAACACCTTTTACTAAAAGTGTTCAGCCCTCCTCGGACCTCTCCCTCAGCTCCCCATCTCCTCCAGCAGCAGTGCAGTTCCTGGGCCCACCAGGCACGTGGTGCAGTTCTGTGTCGCAGAGGAATCCTGCTCCATTTTACCTTTTTTTTTTTTTAAAATACGGCCCACAGGTCTGTTACCCAAACACCCAAGATCCACTTGAGAAAGCCACTTCAATGCACTGAATATGGAGTGATTTCTTTCCCTACCCTTTTATTGTTTTTATGTGAAAATGTCTTGGTTAAAAAACTTAATTTTGAAGCTTACCATGACCAAAATACATAACATCATCACATTGCACTTTCATGGTAAGAAATTACTGTCTCAAAGATTTCATTTCATAGCCAGAATTCTTCTTTTCTTCTTTTTCTCACAATTTCTCAAGGAAATTAACTCTTGCAGAGCTGGGGAGTTTTTATGATCATCAATATTTTAATTCTTATTTCACTGCAATGCGAGATAAAGATCTGCAGAAATACTCCCCACCTCCTGTGTGAACTCCCCTATCACTGCAGGAGGAGTGCAGATAATGCTGCTGACAATTCTTCTTAAAATCATGAGCGTTAGTGTGACAATGCTCTTCAAAGGTTTACACACAAGCAGGACTTCACTACAGGCCAAGCAGTATGTGACAAAACACGCCAGGTTTTAGCAAGGCATTCAAAATACCTTATTCCTCCGTTCAAAATCCCTCTCTTTCTGAACAGAGGGCAAATTGCAGCGGACGTGCCGTCCTTCTGTTGGATTCATAATCCATGCAGGAGGGGTTTTCCACCCCAAAAATGCTCTAAGGTTGATGAAATCACCCAGTTGCTTTGACGGCATAAAAAGTATGGAGATGTTTATCGTGGTCTGAGAGAGGAATCGAGTCAGGTTGTGGTCTGAAGCTCCGGCACGGGCTGGTGGGTGGAGGGCACAGGAAAACCTTGCCGTGACACCTCTGAACCCCGGGGAAACCCCAGACTGAATTGGATTTCCCCGTGTATTGCCCTGTATCATTTTATGAACTCCCTCGTGTATAAAATGTTTATAAATATTTGTGGATTAAGATACACAGGTCTATTTTTAAGATTTAAGTTAAATAAGTTAATTAATGGCTGGCCTTTTTTGCCTAAACGTGCAATGAGATATATTATACCTTTAGTCTACGATGGCCTAGGTACTGCTTAGTCTGTGATGAAAACTTTGCTGCTTACCTACTGTTCTCAGAGAAAAAAAACTGTAAAAGACGTACAGGTTTGTTGCACACGGACTATTGCAGCAAAGCTTTGTATTTGACCACTGGTAATATGAATGTGTTGTATTGACTTGTTGAAGATAATCATGAAACAACATATTTTAAATGTTACTTGCCTTATAGATTAGAATACGACTATGTGGATATCATTTTTGTAAATAAGGTTTTTTATAAATGTCTCTCCTCCATTCTCCCCATCACCCATTTCACAAAATCTTGAATATGCAATTATTTACCATGCATAATGTTGCAACAAATAAATCCCCACATCAGAACAAAGTTTATTAATTCTATACATAAGAACTACATTAAATACCCAATTGAGTTGCAATTTAAATGTGATTTTTTTTTTTCCTTGAAAATAAATGAAAACTGTAAAACACTACTTTGTCTGAGTGAGCTTTGCTTGCACATGCAGGAGCACCCAGAGGAGCCGGGCAGAGGTGTCAGGGGCTGCCATGTCCCCAGTCTGAAATGTCATCGCTGCTGGAGCTACGTGCAGCTTCCCGGCCTGGGGACAGGTCGGGGTTGGCATGTGGGGACATGTGGGGATCCCCAGGGACTGTGGGGACAGATGGAGCTTGAGGGGTTACATGGGGGCTGCGGGGACACAAGTGACTGAGGCTGTGGGAGCTCATGGGTGTTGAGGGGGACCCATGGAGGTCATGGGGACATGTCAGGGCTGTAGGGAGACAGGGGGGCTGTAGGCACAGGTGGGTACCCATGGGGTCTGTAGGGACCTGTGGGATCCACAGGGATCCCCAGGGATCACGGGCACCTGTGGATGCCTGAGAGCAGCTGGTGCCTGCAAGTTGAGGCCTGTAACAATTAGTGATCCATTATACCTTAAATATTAAGAAATTATTTTATCAAACAGCATTTAACTTTGTATTTAACAAGGCCTGAGTGATTAAAATGTACAGAGAAAATATCCTAACTTTGAGAATAGATACATCCTGGCAGAAATGCTCAAAGGCGGCAGATAAGAAAGAACAGAGCTGGGAAACATCCAAGGAGAAGAAATTGTCATCAAAAGACTCATGACCATAAAAGGGAAAAAGGAGTAGGGGGCTAACTCCCCAAAGGACCACCCGAGACCCCCGTGTATGTGTAATTTTGCAACGCCAGCATTATGTAAATGTAATAGGCAGAAAGGTGGAGACTTCTTGGAAAATATATAAATGTTCATGTCTTTAAGGTATATAAAGGATAAATTTTTAGTATATGCACGTTAGGCAGAAGGATCCCCCCGTGCATGCAGCGCTGCAATAAAGAATGCCTGCCTTCTAAAACTTCAAACTAAGTCTTAGAGGGTTCTTTTGAGACCGAATTTATGGTACCAGGGTGTGGGCTATGGAGACGTGGGGACCTGTGGAGGAGGCCATCGGGACACATGTGGGAAGCCGGGGAGACGCGAGCCATGGCGACCTGTGGAGGTTGCAGGGACCCTTTGGAGCCATGAGGGCATAAAGGAGCTGTGGGGAGGCCACAGGGACCCACGGAGGCTGCGGGGACATGGAGGCGGGGGGCGGGAGTGGGGAATGGCGGCCTGTACCGGCGACACCCGCTCGGGCTGGGCGGGAACGCGTAGCGGCGGGAGGGCGGCGGCCAGCGCCGACCCGCGGCCGCCGGGAGCCGCTCCCGGCGGCCGCGGGTCGGCGCTGGCCGCCGCCCTCCCGCCCTTCCGGCTGCCCTCAGCAACGGTGCGGGGATGCATGGCGGCGCAGCCGGCGGAGACCCCCGCTCGGGTAGGTCTGAGGGCCGGGCGCTTCGGGCCGGGCTGAGGGCACTTACGAAGCGCCTTCCTCTCTGGCTTCAGCGCGGTGGGTTTTCCCTCAGAAAAACTCGAGTTTAAGCTCGCCTCCTGCCTCTCAGGTCCCCCCAAACGCTTCCCGGTGGCGGCGGTGGATGATATCCTGAAGGATGTGCTGGGGAGCTGCCTGAGGGAGCAGCGCTACGAGCCGGGCTGGTGCAGGGACATGGCGAAGGACATGGCTGAGGTACCGCTGCCCTCAAGGCGCGAGGCGGCCATTTTGTGCTCACGCCTCGACGGGGTGTCAGGGAGGTGGCCGTCGGGGTGGGGAGGTTCCCAAATATAAATATAAAGTGTAAAACAAATGCTGGAGGAAGCCATCAATATGCATCAAGAGTTGCTCTCAGACAGGTGCAGGTTCATACAAGCTAATGATGACGTTTGTTCGAGCAATGGTGGCCGAGCACACGGTTCAGTAAAAACTCCATGCTGTGATTACCCCATCCAGAAATGCCATTAATAACTTTTAAGTATGTATCAGAACTTTCCAAAACAGGCCAGTTATATTAGTGGCTGCATTCTGCACAGTGATGCATGTGCAAGCTCCTCATCAGTTAAATCCAGGCTTGCTGCTGAGAAAAGACTACCTTGACCCTTTATTCTTTCACTTAATTTGGCCCAGAAGAGCTCATCAACATTAAAAAAGCAGTACTGTCTGCTCTCCCTTTCCCCTCTGTAATCATGAGGTAACTGAAAGCACATGGAGGAGAATGTGGTATTCACATACAGTAACTCCTTCCTTAACATCTGTGCTGGCATTTCTGTAGTCCAGCAGGATGGTGTGCCTGTTTTTAGCAGAGGGAAGTGTTGGTTCTCTTGTGAAACGACCGCAGCAGCGTACATGCCACCTGTCTGCGGGGCTGGGGGAGTTTGCAGGAGGTGTTTCAGATGCTGCAGTTCAAAGATTGTCATTGCAAGGGCTCAGTACTGCAGTGCTTGCACTTGTCTGTCCCAGAAAGCCAAATGCCTGAGCATCCCCTATAAAGAGAGCTCAGCACTTGTGTCTAAACATGTTTTTCTCTTGCAGGTTATTAAAGCTCGGGTAAAAGACCTTATGATACCGAGGTACAAGATTGTTGTGGTGACACATATTGGGCAGCTGAATGAGCAGAGCATGCAGATCGCAAGCAGGTGCCTGTGGGATCCTGTGAGCGATACGTTTTCGTCGTATGTGTTCAAGAACACTTCACTCTTTGCTCTTGCAAATGTCTATGCTGTCTATTTTGAATAAGTAGGTAGTTGAGTTTCACAGCAGAAGTGAACATTCAGACTAACTCTTCCTGTTCCTGATGTGGAGGACCTCCTGATCTGGAGTTGTGGAGGACCAAGGCAACTTTCACCTGTTTTGAAATGTGGTTACAAGAAGTTTTTTGGCAGTGAATGCAATAACTGTATTTCCCAGAGCTTTCTGTGAGAAGTGATTCTCTGTGAAATGCCTTTTTGCACCTGGTTCTAGCTGCGTTTAGAACCGAATATCCCTGTAATACTTTTTTCTCCCTGAATCTGCCCTCGCTACATGATGCCCAAGTAGAAACCACAGAGGGATTTTGGGAAAGTAAAACAAAAGCATTTTTATCCCCGTTAAATGGCGTTTGTGGGCAGTTAGGTTTATGCCAGGCCCCGTGGCCCCGGCTCCGTGCACACACCACGTTGCAGATGGGTGCCGTGTCCCGTCCAGCTGCCGTAGCTCGATGCTGCAATCCCCTTGCCCTGCCTGGGGGACGGAGGGATCCCTCCAGACCTTCCTGCTGGGCCGAGAGTTATCTTGGGTGGGCTCTGTGGTGGGAAGGGTAGAGCTTTGCTCGCCAGGGGCTGGCCTGCCTGCCCCAGAGTCCCAAGAAAAACCCTGAGTGCAGAGAAGGTGACCCAGAGAAAGTGGTTAGTTCTGCTTGGAGAAGACTATCTCAGCCCCATAGTGTTTGAAGTGGCTTATTTTATTACATTTTATGTGCAAAGCTGAAACTAGAACAGTAGTTAGATGGGAAGAAATAGTTGTGACTAAAAGTTTTAACTGCTGTAAACGCTTTGTGGAATCCAGACAATCCAGCCTGAACTGTCGCTGCAGCTGGTTTACACTGCAACTTTTAACATTCAGCTTTTACTCCCTAGTGTACTCCAAAGAATAAAGCTACAATTAAAGAATACAGCTGAAATTGTTGTGGTCGTGATTATTTTAATGCATGAAGGCTGTGACATTGAACCTCGTCAGCATCTGCTGCCTTTTAGCACAGGGAACTGATCTCTCTCTCACTGCAGCCGATGCTGCAGCAGGATGTAGTAAGCAACTTGGCTACTTCACGCTTTTTTAGCATAGACGTTTTCCTGGTGCGGTGCAGGTCTCGCTCTGTCTCAGGCTTGGTGTTGTGGATTTCTTCGCTGTCAGTCTCCAGCCTCTGGTCTGTGTATGTCGAGGAGTCAGCATAACCGTTTTCTTGTGAGAACGGCAGGGGATTTTCACTCTCTGTCATGTAAAAATCAGAAGGTAAGAATTAGAAGTCATGGAATCATGAGTAGTTATATTTATTTTTACTAGAAAGACAGACCAGCCTGCAGCCAGGGAGCTGAAAGTATTATCCTCCATGTTTCTGATGTACCAAATCCCCAACTTCCCACCAGGGCAGTATTAGATATGCAAGGCACACATTCTGTGATTAGCATGTTAAAAAACAGGAATTTATGGATTTATATTGAAGAGTGTTCTTGGGAGGAGTAGTTGCCTTATCAGTCTTACACTGATATATTTGCTTTGAAGAGTAAAACCATTACTTGATGTGTCGGTGGTGCTTGACCAGCATGTTAACCTGGAACTGCTTGGGGGTTTCCTGAAATGCAGATACTACGTTAAGGCATCGGATACCCCACATTTTCAGAGTTTTGGATGTTCCCACTTAAATTACGCTCAAGATTCACGTGTGTTTTAAGTACTGCAGTACAATCAGGGCGCTGCCTTGTGGAGTTTACAAAGGTATGGTAGTTCTCTTGATTAATTTAGCAGTGGGGGTTTCTTCTCCTTTAACAGACTCTGGGGTAGGGTGTTGCGGGTGGCATCACTTTTTATGTTTGTTTAAAGCTGCTGCTACAATAGAATTTTCAAAACAGGCAGATGTTACTGCATGGAGAGTGTAGAAAGCCTCTGTTCCTGTCATCTGCCTCATTTATGTTTTCTAGTTACTTTAAGCTATCAGAGTACAGGTTTCTAGCAGTGCATGTAATGGTTGAATTTTCTGACTCTGTCTAAAAATATAAATATATACAACACCATGTGAAATTACTTAAATTGCAGAGTGTATATTCAACATATTTTAATTATAATATTCTTAAGTTGTAATAAAGTTTCTGGTTTCTAGTGGGGAAAGCGGTGAAGATCAGCAGTAAAAAACTTGTCTCTGACATTTAAAATGTCATGACACAGAGATTTTCAGTGGCAGCCTTGGGCTTCACTCGTGGTTCCTGGGTTGACTTGGGAAACCTTGATCTTAAATGTTTTTTTATGTAGCACTAAGCTCAGCTGAGCAAGCTGAAGTTGCAGCAGCTCGCTGGCTGCCTCAGAGCAAAGCCCTTCGTGCCAGAGCTGCTCGTGTTTGGGGGAGTGGCAGGAGCCGGGGCACAGCTCTGCCCTGGGGTACAGCCCGCAGGTGAGTGGGTGCTTCCAAATCCCCTCAGAGCTAGGCCATAACACATTAATTAGTACTTACCAAACAGGTAGTGATAATCAGTCAAATGCCTTTTCCACCGAGAGCCGCCGCAGGTGAAGACGACGGCTCTGACAAAGTCCCTCCCGCAGAGCTTCACGGTGGTTCCTTCGCCTCTTCCTTCGCAGGCCGCGGCCAGGAGAGCCAGCGAGGCCAGCGCCAGCACCGCACCCCTCATTCTGCAGCTGCCCCACGTCCAGGCCGGGTGTCAGCAGGGCAGGAGGGAGCTGCGGGGCCAAGGTGGGGAGTTCGGCTGAAATCCTCTCATTTATACTGAGGGCCCATCCGCTCCACTGGGTAACGGCTTGTTCTGAGGATGACTTAATGTTTGCTAAAAACAAGTTAATCGCTTGTTTCCGGTAGTGTTTTAAGTGCTTTGGGATTTGTGCTGGGATTTCGGGCAGGTATTAAAGACTCCTTAGGACTGCGTAACAGCTTTACTATAGGAACACGTCTAGTATAACATGTTTATAGGGTACAGGCTTAGATCAATACCATTAATGTGTATGTTCTGCAGAAGTGAAAGGGTGTTTATTACATGATTTGCAGATAATGGGTTTTGTCTCTGTGTGCTTCCCACACAGCTGTGCTACTGCAAGCCTGTTGCCCAGTTGTGCCCGTTACCATAGTTTAAGCAATGTTGGGGCTTTTTCTGTGAGTGATCCCAAACTAAAATGGAGTTATCTCCTTCCAGTGATGTCAGCAGTTGCGTACCTCTTCATTATCCCTGCCACCTTCTCTGGCCAAGCATCCCCTGGTCAAGCTGGCAACCGCGGGCGCTTCAGAGGAACCTGCCAGTGCTGCACCCATGAGAAAATCAGGTACTGAGGGGGTTTTTGTGGCAAATATCAGCTTCCAAGTCTGCAAACGCCCTGCTGTGATTCCTGGTGTGGTGAGTGATAGGACACGATCCCCCAGCACGTGGAGCATTGGAGCTGTAGTAAACTGTACAGAGCAGCGTAGTTGTTTGATAGCTCGCGTCCGTAGGTATTCGCCTCGCAGCCACTCGATCCAGTGGAGTAGCTCCACTGCACCTGCACGGCACATGTTTCTGCAGCGAGGCCTGTGGTTATGGCCCTTGTCCCAAAAGGCATAGAAGAGAGAGGGAGAGGCTCTAAACAAGACACAGAAGAGCTCCAGATAGGCATCCTGGCTGTCCTTCTCCTCTTGGTACTACCTGAAAGACAGAAGTGGGTTCCCCAAAGCAGCGTGGAGCAGTGTTACTCTGCTCTGGGACCAGTAGCTCAGTTAGGAGAGCAGTCCCTTCCTATTGCTTCAGATGTTGTTGGCTGTAGCTGCCGTCTATAAAAAATTCTTGCAATAAAATGCCTTAAGGAGAAAATTTGACAATTATGAGGTCAGAAATCCCACGCTTAAGAACAAAATACATGAGGAACTTTGGAGATCTTTAGCACTTCCTAGCACCACAAGTGTTTTCCAGCACCATAATGTTGCAGTTAATTAGTTTACATGATGTGCAGGGTGAATTACGATGTGTTACAGCCTTGACAGAAAGCTCATTTTTTACCAGTAGCATTGGTAAGTAAACAGTCATCACCACCGATGGAAAATATATGGTGTATTTTGTACAGATTTGTAATAATGATTAACACATGATTCACCTTAATGGGTGTCTTTCTTTGAAATGTGCAAAGATTAATTTTATGTCAAGGATAAGCTTGCATGTTCACTGTAAAATGTGCCGAACACAGAAGGAAGTGAATGTTAATGCATCACAAATGATCTTTAACTTCAGTGATGTGTTTAAATGTTGGACGTTTATTGTCAGGCTAATGAGAGAGTCCGAATGTTCTGTATCTATAAAACACGCGTCTCGCTCCATCGTGCTGTCAGGAGCAGGCAGCTCTTACCTCCGTCAGTTGGCAGGCAGAGCCGGGCTTTTGTATCACCAGGCGGCCCTGCTGCACTCTCAGGCAATAGGCCTAAGCCTAGATCTTAGTCTTGACTACTCATCTGTAGGGATGCCCCATCCTTCCAGTGAGTAGTCAGTCTCTGAAAATCCTCAGAGACCCCATGGTGGCTCACTGGGTGCTTTTTGCTGGTTTTTCTGATCTGGCCCCCAAAAAGACAGCTTAGCCAGCCAAGCGCTGCCTGCTTTCAACTAGTGTGGCCTGAGCAAGCGTTCCCAGCAGCTCTCCAGCTGCCAGGGGTGGGCATGGGGAGGTGGTGAGATCCCCAAAAACGCACAGCTGGCTGCTGGAGCTGCAGAAATCCATCCTTGCTCCAGGACCACCCTGTTACCTCCTGTGAGGAGCTTTCCGAAAAGTGTCATTGTGGAACAGAGTGAATTTAAACTGTGATTTTACATTATCCTGATTTGTCGGGGAGTTGAAAAAGTGGGTCTCAGCTTTTGCCTGGTATGGGATGATCTGCAGGTCGCAGGAGCCCCCGGTGCCCCTCAGAGCTCAGCTGTCAGCCTCAGCGGTGACAGGTGGGATGACAGACGGGATGGCTCTGATCAGAAGGCCGGTCATTTACTGCACGATTCCACAGGGAAGATACAGACTACATCAGGTAAGGATCTGGCATTTTTGCTTTTTGAGTAACCCAAGGAGAAGAGATCTTGGAGGAAAAAAAACCCAAGAAGAAAAAACCCAAGGAGAAAGAACTATGGAGACATTTCTATTACCTTATTGGTATTACAGGGAAGGCCATGTCTAATGAGGGGGGAGATTTAGAGCATTTGAAAGAAGTTTCTAACCAGTATGGTTTCAAAGAGAAATTTTAATGATTGAAAAAGAATGAACAGTTGATGTCAATGCTACAATAAGTCTTTTCTTGCTGTTTACCAGCTGAGAAGGGCTATGGTTTAGCTACTGTTAAAGAGCTAGAGCAGGACCAATTATGTCATGTAAGGTATCAACCTGTAAAACGAGAGGAAAAAAAGAGCTGTATGGGAGTGCAATTGCAGTGTAAGGCATGCAGTGATCCAAAATCCTTGTTTATGAACTGAGAACAGAACCGCTCGTGCAACGAGCACCCAGAAAGCAGGCGAAGGTGGTTCAGATCACTGTCTTCTTGGGAATTCTGTTAATACTGTGCTTCCCTCTAACAGTGCTCCTTGAAAACAGGCCTCTTTGGATTGTATGTGTAGCGCCACGCTTAGCAGCATTACAACATATATCTTGTTTATAAAGGAAATTAATTTTCAAGATGATATACGTATGGTAGCAGTCCTTAGGTGGGATTGCCCGTGAAGTGATTATTTCCCTTCGAGTTAGTTGTAGCATGGCCCCTGTCGTGCTGAGCCTTGTGCAGACCTAAGCTGAGGAAGAAGGAGATGGATGGTGCTAATGAGGCTCCGTGACTCAGTGGCCACTTATGCCACGTGCCCAGAAATCTGTGAAATTAAGCACTGATATTTTCAGTCCTGTTCTGGTGACACACCCAGAAAACTCTCCCTGTACTCTTATTAACAGAAGAACTCTGCTTGGAGGACTTGGGCTGCTTCGTGGCGATTTGTAGGAAAAAAACCCACTAATTTTATTTTCTAAGTTTAGCAACAATGGCCTCACTTCTAATTTTTAAAGGAAACATCTTTGATGGCTTAAAGCACTTGGCAAACGAGGCTGGTAATTACCAGAATTTTAAAATGTGCTAACAATTGTGAATTATTCATGCTTAATACCCTAAGAATGAAGCTTAGATCAACATCAGCATTTTTGTTCTCTCCAACTTTTAGTGTTTCGCACCATGCAACTCCAAAGGGATTTTACGAAGTACCGGGCCCGCTTCACAAATTGGGAACCCAAGTCCCGTCAAGCCAAAGCTACTTGCTCAGAGCTGGAAGGATGGAGGGAGCGGCGCAGTTCGGGGCCACAGGCCACTGGCAGGTAGATCCTGGAGGTACCCAGGGTAGCGTCAGGATTTTGGACCTGGCAGGGTCTTTGGTGTAAATTAGCCCAGATTTATGCAAAAATGCAGAGAAGGGATGCCCGGTTGGCAGCTTGTACACTGCAGCTGAGAGGGAATCTCCGCAATGATAGGATTGGAACAGAACCTAGTCCTGAGGCAAGTCAAATCCTCCCCTGCCAGCTAGGACGGAAAAGCCCTCAGTGGGGTAAGCAGCGGCTTCTCCGGGGCGAAGGCAGCACAGAGCTGGAGGGCTGGCGGGTTTGCTGCCGTGGCGAGGCTATCTTGGAGGTGGCCAGGAGAGGGCAGGTCGTGCCTGCCTTCTCAGCAGGTGAGGGCGTCCTGCCACACGCATCCCGGCGTTCGGAGGAAGCACCACTTTCCTGCCCTTGCCCCAGTGCCCCTCCCAAACCCAGCTGTGGCCAACCTCTGGATTCGTGATCCATTGAAACCTGAAGTTTGACACTGACTTACCTGTTCCTCAAGTTTCTAGGGGTATGGCATGCAGGAGAGCAGGAACTACCTCAGCTTTCAGCCGGGTTATGAAATCGTGTCTGATTCCACCAATTTCAGTATTTATTAGCAGAAACCCCTTTCTGAGGAACGAAGTAGCAGCCAAGCATGTGAGCCTCTGAGGAGCACGACCTTCTCCCAGTGAATCGTACCTTATCGCTGGGGGGAGCAGTCAGGTTGTGCAGCTCAAACACACTGACTTCCCCTTGAGTGTCTCCTGCCAGGAGGCAGTCGGTGGTCTTGGCAAAGAGGACAGACGTGAATTTTGCTCCTGGCTTGGCCAAGCAAGAGGTGACGGGGTTCAAGCTGCAACCCAGCAGAGGCAAGAATTAAGAGGTAAGATTGCATTTGCCCGAGGGTGCTATCATGTGAAGTCTAGCAGTAAAGCAGGCCTGATAAATGTTGCATGTTTTACTTGTTATGTTCTAGATTAACTGAAAAACTAAGAAATGAGGCAGTGTTTTGTTTGGTCTCTTCCAGAACAAAAATCCCAGCTGCTATTAACAATGATATCCTGATTACCTAAAATCTGTCCTGTTGTCTAATATGGGGGTGGTGCTGGTGAATATTTTTATTATATGAATAATTTGCTTTTTGCTACTGCAAGATTTGGTGGGCTTCTTACTCCACTGTGGGCTTCATGCTGTCATTAATACTAAATAGTACGGGCCAGCAGTACAAGGCCAGGGATTAACTAAACTGCGTATAAAGTATGCACCAGTAGGAAAACATGAGAGGTAGGAGAACTTGTGACCATCTTATCTCTACAAAAGGTCCAAAGTAGCTCAGTTTAGTTACTTTTCCTTTTAACTATGGCAGTGGTAGAAGCTGTGATTTCAGAAAAAAAGCAGTTTTACCCTTTATCAGGTCCATGAGGCATCTAGCTCCTTCTTTTATAATCACAATTCTCTGGTAACTACCATCTGCTTTTAGAAAAAGTATTTCAAAATGCAACACTTTCAATAACTAAGCGTACAAATGACATGGAGCTGTCATGATCTGGTAATACCGATTAGGCGATAACATCTAGCCTTTGTGCCATGAAGTTTCAGAATCTTTGAGAAAAGTAATTACTTACGTGCTGACACTAAGATCCCAAATTTCTACTCTGCTTTCATTCACTGCTGCGAATACGAAGGTCGATTTTGGAGACCACATGATGTCATGAACAAAAGCAGGGATGGAAGTGAAAGTTAACATAGGCGTCTGGGAATCCTGATGCCATAAAATAATGCTCCAGTCTGCAGAGCAGCTTAGGAATGTGTCAGTGCTGAAGGGATTCCAAGCGACTTTGTACACCGGACCCTTGGTGTTTGGGGAGAAACAAGAACTTTGTGTTAGTCCAGAGCTACAGCCTCACAGGATGGTTTTTAAAAGCGACCTTTCATGGAAATCCCTGACCGTCCTCTGCCCTTAATAGCAAAACCAGTGTTGTGTTATGTGTACCCGTAGGAAATCGGGATGCAGCAGATGTGATAAGACAGGGAAGATCTTAGGAATAAAAAGCGTTTGGCTGATTCTGTCCCTTCACCAGCTGTTAGGAGAAGCCGATGCTGAAAGGGCAGCTTCTTGGGTGACGCAGAGACTTTCAAAAAAAGAGGTGCTGTTAAAGTTCTGCAGTCTTTCAGAGGTAAGACTATTTAACCGTGGTTTGCAGGACAATTAGATTACTGATTGTTTTCTTAAAATAAAGCCAGAGCTGAAGCTTTAAAATAGTTTATAGTACAAGTTTTAATAAATCACTTAAAAAAACCCAAACCACCTTAGAGTGTAGAAAATAATCCTGTAAGACTGTGATGCTTTATGCTATGGGAATTAATTCCTAATATAAGAAAATAAATGTATGTTTCTTCTGTTGCAGATGTTTTCCTTAGTAAATATAAGCAAAGAAACGATTACATTTGTGAACTTAATTGAACAGTTTCTGCTGTCACTTTTTCTATGTATCACTCACCTTATGGCCTCTGTACGTCTCTAGAAACTGCTCACTGCATGAACAGGAACACTTGTGGATATGACCCTCTTCTGTTCCAGCAAGATAAAAATTAGCATCCTGAAAGAAAGGTAAAAGAAGCCTATGTTAGATTAATTTATTTACTACTGCTCCAAAAATCTGTAAAGGACTGGAGGAGTTTGGCAGCGACAGTCCTCTGAAGAACAGAGGTGGATTGCCAGGATGTTGTGTGCTGGGCTGCTCGCACGTGTGCTGCTGAGACGTATGGGGGGTACGGAAAGTGGTGCCAGAACGTATCAGATTTGCTCTGATGTTCTCCGTCTATGCAGAACAGATGCTGTGATTTTTGACTGCTGAAAATCCCAGACTTTCTGCGATTCACATCGGCAAACGCATGAATTCAAGTGTTCTGTGGACTAAATATTCATCTGGATAAAGAGGAGAAGCGTGGCTATCTAAGGCCTAGACTTGGGAGATGTTGAACAGTCAAATTCTCGCTGATTTGACCAACACGCAGAGGAAAGCTGCCCTAGGATCTGGCCCAAAGCAAACGTGAGTAACATGGCTGAAGTGACAGAGTTGTTCACAGAGAGGGATTAGTTGCTCGGTTTATGTATGATCCATTTGGGTGAAACCGTTATTAGCTAAGAAGCAATTTGTTTCAGAACTAACTATGCTTTAAATACCAGTGCCAAGTCCCAGGCTAGTGCTTATTAAAGTAGCTCCAGCTGAGGATCTCACCCTTGCTGCACGGTTTTCTGGATAATACTTTAGCTGGGATAGACTTTCGGAGCCTACCTTTGGATGGAAGTCAAAGCACATTCCAGCTGCCTGTTGAGATATCAGAACTTCATTTTTCCTTTCTTTCCCACCTGGTAATTTTTTCTTCTCACTTTCTGTTCGCTTTATTTTCATCAGATCTGTGCAAATAGCAAGAGTTTTTGTCAAACAGGTATGTGACAGTGCTGTGAATAACTCGCGCTGCTTTGGAATTCTCAACAGCTCTTAAATGTTTTGTGTATGATAACCAGTAGAAAGAATGTCACCTGAAATAAAATGTAGCAATTGCAATTTCAGGTATTATCCCTCTGCAGAAAAGCTGCAGGGGAAAATGCTTACCAGTGCAATCTAGTCTTTTCTGTATAAGCCACTCGGTTATCCGGCCATCTGCTGAGATACAGATTAATGTCTCTTTTTTGCCATCTCCTGTTGCCCCTCTGTCCTGTTCCACCCACCTCAGTTGCCAAACAGGACCCGTATGTTTATTTGAGGATTCACTGGGACAAAAGATGCACATGATAAATCGTACATGAACAAAGACAAGACAGTATATTTGAAAAATAATCAACCTTCCACTTTGTAATGAACATCAAGTCTTATGACAGAAGTGTTTAGCTTTTCTTTAAAAAAGAAATCTGAACATTGGCTGTTTTCTCCAGGAAAATGTTTCTTTTATCAAACACGTCTGATATTTGGTTTCAGGGCACTGTTTATCTGCTGACACACCTTTCATCGATACCTGAATCATGAAATCAATCTGCACCTGGGGAGGTGCCCTTAGAGCAGATGTCTCCCTGATCACTTCCTCGCTCTCATTTTCTTCTGAATTCCTGCTTATCCCTCACCTATTCTGATGTTCTCTCTATTTTGGGCAAATGGAATCAGTGAGAAAACACCAAAGGCCTCCACTGGTCTCCCTTAGGATTTATTATCTGGGGCAGGATTGTCCTAGTTAGTACATGGAATATGATATACGTGGTGGTAACTTGCTGCATTTTTCTTAAAAGGTCAGATCATAGTACTCATTTGTTTCACCATTCCCATGTGGGGAACTCGCTTTGTTGTGCACAGTAACAGCACAGAGTTTCATACCCTAAATAAGGAGCTGTTAAAGTAATGTAAACGTTCACCACAGAAATAAGAATAGAGGGTGATGGCAGTGTCGGAGGGTTTGGCTGTATCGGTGTGAAGAGGTGGATGGGAGAAGCCTTGCTGGCTCACTCTGATCCTTCCAGGCATTTATGCACTATCATAAATTTTTGTGTCTGCAGTTTTGCTCCAGAAACTTCTAGTATTTGAGGGTATTGTTTATGTAGGCATTTCCAGTCAAAACTGGAAGATACTGACAAAAGTTGAAAATGAAAAAATTGTGCGGCATCCCTGCCATTCACAAGCCTTACTTACCAAGACTGTTACTATTCCCTCAGCTTCTCAGTTGTGGCTGTTCTTTTATTTGTTACTTGCTCAGATGTGAGCAGGGTGGGAGGAGATGGGAAATCACAGCCTTACCTGCTGTCCAAAAGTGCGGTGTCCTTACAACTCCGTACGTTATAGATTGTGACAGAACCATTGTACGTTCCAACTGCTAAAAGATTTGGGCTTGCCGTAGAAAAATCCAGAGCAGTAACACCATGCTCACACTGGAAAATACGCTCTGGCCACTGACCAGTAGAAAAATACAAAAATGTTTTCAGTTAGTTTCTTAATTTACGCCGGTCTTCTCAACACTGGATACTAAATTGCCAGGCTCTGCTGGAAAAATTAAGTGTTGATGACCATAGTCACTACTTCTAGACAGAATTAGGTGCTATATTCTAAATGGTTCAGTTTATTTCTTGCTGCAACTGATAAAATTAGGAGAAAGTAAAGACTGTGCTGAAATATGACACTGTAAAATCAGTTAGATGGGCCTACTCCAAACCAAGTACCTAAAAATCAAGTTCCCTAAGATTCAGCTGTGCGAGTATAGTGTGAGGTTTTTGTTTGATTTGGTTTTTTTCTTTTTAAAACAAATTTGGCATTTTGGAAAACTTCTCCAGTTGTTTGCTATCTTGTAATATGAGAGTAAGTACCTTTCCAATTACAGAAACTTAGCTGAAGATAAAATGCAATCTAACGTACTTCAGGTAATTTGTAAACCACGATTTTCATGTGATTTCTCCATGTAACCAAAGAACTGATTCAGCTCTTGTTGTAAGATTAAATCCTTAAAGTCACTGCACCGAGCTCTTGAAACGGGAAACAGTAGAGTGTTAGTCTGCAAAGAACTGTGTTTCAGTGTGTGTGCCAGGTCTTATTTCTTGATGTCAGGGACTATGGTGACATCAGGGAATCACAGAGTATTTGATTGTTGTTGATGTGATAAATATGCAAAGACTCAACTCTGCATGATTTAAATTAATACACAGTTTTGGCCAAGTGAAGTTTGTAGAATAAATCAAACTAAAGTTGTGTAATTTGATGGCAATCAGATGGGTTTTATTGTGTCACTTTGTAGCTGAGATTTCCAAGATTTTTTTTAAAAAATGGATAGCTTTAAAAGGATCGGTTTTCAAAGGGATATGTAAAGGTGTAAATGTTATCATCTACAAAATCTACTGTCTTTTTGACAATATTATGAGAAGTTAGATTAGATAATTCTATTATATACTTTTTTTTTTTCCTTCAGCCTAACAGAATTTCATGGTACAACATAAAATGGATTGGAAAGGATAATTCTTAGATTTAAAATACATACATTCTCTGTAATGAGAGTTTGGAAGTATTGAACAAACGGTCTGTAGATTTTGAAAAACAAAAGGTAAATGGATTTATTTTCACATTTGCTGTGCTCAAGACTTTGCCAGTCTAAAAACAAATTTCTACACACCTGGGTCTACCCAGAGTGATAACGAAACAGATTTCCAGTCTTGGGTAGGTCGTCGTAGGGATTGGAAACGGGCTACCGAGATCTGCGTTGCTAAGTTGCCTAGCACAGAGTGGTACTACCCGAGAGCTGTAGCCGTCTGTTAGTTGTTTGGTGGCCTGTGTGCAGTGAGTTTAGTTCCTGTGAACAGATGTCCACGTTTCCAAGCCACCAGTACAGTCGGCACTCAGCGTCAACTGAGAGGACGGACAGGTGCAGAAACTAAACTGCTTCCTACAGGCGCTTCCTTTGGGTCAAGATTTAAGCATGTTGCTAGGTACTGCAGTCAGAATCAATTTTCCAGAAATGTGTGGTTTGGACTAGCAAATTCAACCTTACTGGCTAGATCTTGCTTTTTGAAACAGGAAAGGGGAAATAAATAAAGCAGAAATAGTGCAGCAGAAAAAGGCATTGAAGGAAAACAAAAGAAAACAAACTGGCTGCTCATTACCATGGGGTTCTTCAGTGACCAACAGCAAGCCAAGCCTTTCTTCTGTTCTTTAAAATTAAACGCTCCGTAACCAACAGCTAAAAGATCCTAAAAGATTAACAGATATATCTTAGTTTAACTTGAAGTTCAGTTGTATGTTTTTAAAAGGCAGCTTTCTGCTAACAATCACTGTCAGAGCAAAGTCTGGAGAAATAACGCTCATGTCATAGGCAAGTAGAATAACACACAAGAATAACAGAATTTCAGAATTTCTAGAGTACTGGAAACTGGTTCAACTAAAAGTGCATTCATAGTCACTATCAGGTGTGTTTGCAATCCCCCCTCCCTGGCCATCATAAAAATATGTCTCTTTCCAGAGATGAATATACATTGTTCTGTAGCCATATTTTAATGTGCAGTATTTAATGGAATAGGTAATAATACTTCTACTTTTCTCTCTCAACATTAGCTGTAAAAGGAGGTTCAGTGACCACATCAAACTCTGAGCTTTTAGCTCTCTGCAGTCAAGTCCAATGAATTGTTTGTTCCTTTCCATAAGCAAAAGTAAGAAA